>NC_053161.1:128813762-129168762 GCF_016835505.1 Polypterus senegalus | reverse complement strand
TTGAGATGCTATGGCATGACCTTAAAAAGGCGGTTCATGCTAGAAAACCCTCAAATAAAGCTGAATTACAACAATTCTGCAAAGATGAGTGGGCCAAAATTCCTCCAGAGCGCTGTAAAAGACTCATTGCAAGTTATCGCAAACGCTTGATTGCAGTTATTGCTGCTAATGGTGGCCCAACCAGTTATTAGGTTCAGGGGGCAATTACTTTTTCACACAGGGCCATGTAGGTTTGGATTTTTTTTTCTCCCTAAATAATAAAACCATCATTTAAAAACTGCATTTTGTGTTTACTTGTGTTATATTTGACTAATGGTTAAATGTGTTTGATGATCAGAAACATTTTGTGTGACAAAATACAAAAGAATAAGAAATCAGGAAGGGGGCAAATAGTTTTTCACACTACTGTATATATATATATATATATATATATATATATATATACTGCTCACAAAATTAAAGGAACACTTTAAAGAAACACATTAGATACATCAGATCTCAATATGAAGTTGGATATCTATACAAATAACGACAGGGCAATGTCTTAGGAACAAAAGGATGCCAAGTCTTTTAATGGAAATAAAAGTTTTCTGCCTACAGAGGGCTCAATTGTGTAGACACCCTAAAATCAGAGTGAAATGAAGATGTGGCAGGCTAGTCCATTTTTCAAAAACTTAATTTCTGCTACTCAAAATGCTTTTCAGTATCTTGTGTGGCCCCACGAGCTTGTATGCATGCTTGACAACGTCGGGGCATGCTCCTAATGAGACGACGGATGGTGTCTTGTGGCATTTCCTCCCAGATCTGTATGATGGCATCCCTGAGCTGTTGTACAGTCTGAGGAGCAACCTGGCGGCGCCTAATGGACTGGAAACATAATGTCCCACAGATGTTCTATTGGGTTTAAGTCAGGGGATCGTGAAGGCCATTCAATTGTTTCAATTCCTTCATCCTCCAGGTACTGCCTGCATACTCTTGCCACATGAGGCCGGGCATTGTCGTGCATTAGGAGGAAACCAGGACCTACTGCACCAGCGTAGGGTCTGACAATGGGTCCAAGGATTTCATCCTGATACCTAATGGCAGTCAAGGTGTCCTTGTCTAGCTTGTAGAAGTCTGTGTGGCCCTCCATGGATATGCCTCCCCAGACCATCACTGACCCACCACCAAACTGGTCATGCCGAATGATGTTACAGACAGCATGACATTCTCCTTGGCTTCTGCAGACCCTTCAACGTCTGTCACATGTGCTCAGGGTGAACCTGCTCTCATCTGTGAAAAACACAGGGTGCCATTGGTGGACCTGACAATTCTGGTATTCTATGGTAAATGCCGATCGAGCTCCACTGCGCTGGGTTGTGAGCACAGGGCCCACTAGAGGACGTTGGGCCCTCAGACCACCCTCAAGAAGTCTGTTTCTGATTGTTTGGTCAGAGACATTCACACCAGTGGCCTGCTGGAGGTCATTTTGTAGAGCTCTGGAAATGCTCATCCTGTTTGTCCTTGTCCAAAGGAGCAGATACCAGTCCTGCTGATGGGTTAAGGACCTTCTATGGTCCTGTCCAGCTCTCCTAGACTAACTGCCTGTCTCCTGGAATCTCCTCCATGCCCTTGAGACAGTGCTGGGAGACACTGCAAACCTTCTGGCAATGACACACATTGATGTGCCATCCTGGAGAAGTTGGATTTCCTGTGCAACCTCTGTAGGGTCCAGGTTTCGCCTCATGCTACCAGTAGTTACACTGACCATAGCGAAATGCAAAACTAGTGAAAAACAGTCAGAAAAGATGAGGAGGGAAAAATGTCAGTGGCCTCCACCTGTTAAACCATTCCTGTTTTGGGGGTTATCTCATTGTTGCCCCTCTAGTGCACCTGTTGTTAATTTCATTAACAGCAAAGCAGCTGAAACTGATTAACAACCCCCTCTGCTACTTAACTGACCAAATCAATATCCCAGAAGTTTCATTGACTTGATGCTATACTCTGATTAAAAAGTGTTCCTTTAATTTTTTTGAGCAGTGTATATATATATATATATATATGACCTCCGAAGAGCGCAGAGACTTTTGATCACGTAAATGTGTCTGCAAAAAGTGCCGTCTCCTGCCCTGCAAAACTCGAGCAGCCGGCACGCGCGCATAGCTGTGCCAGCCTTTGAGACGCTGACTGCGCTTCTGCCTTAAATCAAAGTGAGCACTTTTAATTTTTTTCCTCCTCCCCCTGAGCTATAGCCCAGACAAGTGCAAACACGGGATCCCTTTTCTACATCGCGGCAAACTAATATTAAGGCGCTTCACACTTTCTTTTGCACGTATATGATTATGAGGTCGTCAGCTCGGATTATGAAGACACGCACAGAAGTGGAGGACCAACAGTGCCATCACAGCCGATTAATGGCAGGGACACCTCACTAGTCTACACAAGACCCACCGCAACTGTCCCCAAAAGGCGCTCATATCGTCAGCGAAGACATCTCTCTACACTATATAAAAGAAAAAGGCAACTTTCCTTTCTTTACACCTTTTTTCCTTTTATCCCAAACCAAAGCCTTTCTCTCTTAACACTGCAGAGGACACAAAACTAATTTTCTTTAATTGCTAGTAATGCCGGTATGGCACATTACCAGAGGCAGAAATTTGGACGTTCACATAGAAATTGTAATTTCTATACCACAGCCGCCGTGGTAGCCTTTCAAAAGGGATCTACTACCGAGAGATCATCCATATACATTTTAGCTGCTGTTAGTACTACTTACCTGTTGTGTCACACCGTCTTTAAAATGTAGTTTACCCGAAACCACTCCAGTAATGCTCATGTTACGTTATTTTCAAAATGTTTCTTTTTCTTTACTTCTTTAACACACTACTTCCGTGGCTGGTATTTTGCTAGTACAGTATATGTCTCTGCTATACTGTAAAGCTTTTTTTTTTTATTTTTTGTATACCAGTAATGGCGCAATGCACAATAATATGCAGTGAATACACTTGACTTGAGCATTCCTAGTTTTCATACTCTTTCTCTGTACGTTTAGCATTTGTTTACTCAGAGGTTGATGCACTTGCTGCTTCATGAGCAGCTCTTCTTTTCTCCATCCTAGCAGCCCGATTCCTCTCTTCTTTTGTTGGCATCTTTTCGCGTTAAAACTGATTAAGTCATTGTTTGTGTTGCACTTACTTAGTATGTTTTCCTGAATTTTTCACTTAAGCTGGCACTAAAGTCTTCACTCTGCCTCAAGAATGATTTAAGATACAAAAAGGTAGGGGAAGTGACCGCACTGATACTCTGCTGGCTGCTGCTGAGAGTTGATTCTACAGTAAAATAAAATAAAAATAAAAAGAGGAATATCCTTGGTGGTCAGTCATCACCCTGAAAGTGAATAGTAGACATCACGTAGTATATGTGTACCAAATTTCAGGCTAATCGCTCAAACGGTTTACAAGCTACAAGTGATTTAAAATCTCTGGACAGACAAAGGGACAGCAACGGTAGCGTATTATATAATAAGATAGATAAATAGATACTTTATTAATCCCAAGGGGAAATTCACATAATCCAGCAGCAGTATACTGATACCAAAAAAACAAATGCATGTAAAAACAGACAATAACTTTGAGTAATGTTAGCATTTACTCCCCCGGGTGGAATTGAAGAGTCGCATAGTGTGGGGGAGGAACGATCTCTTCAGTCTGTCAGTGGAACAGGACAGTGACAAAAGTCTGTCACTGAAGCTACTCCTCTGCCTGGAGATGACACTGTTCAGTGGATGTAGTGGATTCTTCATGATTGACAGGAGTTTGCTTAATGCCCGTCGTTCTGTTACAGATGTTAAACTGTCCAGCTTTATTCCTACAATAGAGCCTGCCTTCCTAACAAGTTTGTCAAGGCATGAGACGTCCTTCTTTATGCTGCCTCCCCAACACGCCACCGCGTAGAAGAAGGCACTCGCCACAACCGTCTGGTAGAACATATGCAGCATCTTATTGCAGATGTTAAAAGATGCCAACCTTCTATGGAAGTATAGTCGGCTCTGACCTTTCTTACCCAGAGCATCAGTATTGGCAATCCAGTCCAATTTGTCATCCAGCTGTACTCCCAGGTATTTATAGGTCTGCACCCTCTGCACACAGTCACCTGTGATGATCACGGGGTCCATGAGGGGCCTGGGCCTCCAAAAATCCACCACCAGTTCCTTGGTCTTGCTGGTGTTCAGGTGTAAGTGGTGCAGTTTAACAAAGTCTTTGATTAGCTTTCTGTACTCCTCCTCCTGCCCGCTCCTGATGCAGCCAATATCTATCTATATACACACACACATATATATATAAATAAATACAAAGACACACATCATTTCAAGTGCTTTAAAGTATAAAGCAATAATTTAATCGTATAAATTGTTATCTTTTATTATAAATTTGAAGCTGAAGCCAAATATGTGATATGTTCAGGGCCTTCCAATGTGTAAGATGTGGGAACTGCACATTACAAAGCCTCAGCAATGCCTGCTAACAGCAGTACAAAATGCTCCTACAGTTTCAAATTAGATTTTAAATGGTACTTTGAAAGGTAATTATGTCTGCTAGAGTATTACGTTTTAGTGAAATTCACCGGTATCTGTACCTTTAGCATACAAATAGTTACACAAAGAGAAAAAGTGAAGTAAATAAAGCAAAACAGAAGTATCAGTTTATTACTGTTCTTGTCATGGGGCAGGGGATGTGCTGTTCTTACCAAATGAGCTAAACCATTAAAATATTTGCTAGTTATTTACTATGAAGGATGCATTAAATATTAGCTATATGTTAATAGATGAATTGTATAATTAAGTAACATTTGCACAATCACTTCAGTGTAACATTTTTGAGCAGGAAGATGCTCTTGCTTTACATTCATTCAGCGTGCTAACAGTTAAGGATCTGGAGCCTAACATTACTGAATAGGTCTGGTGTTGTTGAAGTTATTTTTTCACTATAGTGGTATATTCCCAGTTGCCCTGTCACTTTCTTTTTTAACTTAACCTGCATCTCCATGAAAAGCTTACATTGGTTGATAATGGGACACCGGTAAACTAATGAAAGTTAATCATTATAATTTACTGAATATTTTCACTAAGAAGCAGCAAAGCAGCTAGTTTAAATAAACAAGTTTTCTGCTTTGCAGAGTTGTGCTTTTGATAGCAACATTATTTTGTAAATAATTAATTTTTTGCAGATTGAGCACTGTCCTTTCCAAGGGAAGTGTGCCTTTGCTATTTTCTTTTTGTTATCAATGGCTGGGGTGTAGTTTTCATAATAAGTAATGACATATGTGGAAGTATGCAACAAAGCTGGTCAGCAATATTTACTGATAGGAAGTCTTGAATGATCCAGGGAAAAAAACAAACATTTATAGTGCTATTTATTACTAAATAGCCAAGCACTGTTGCTAAAATGGTGTGTAAATATTCAGGCTTAATGCGGACAATGAGTTAATTTAGCAAAACAGCAAAATAGACATATTTTTCTGTATTGACAGATATCTGTTTACATGCAGCAGTACAATGAGCAACAGTTAACATGTCACTATATAGTGTAAGAACACAAAACTGCTTTCAAAACACATTTTTAGCTTTCCAGGAATAAGCATACCTCTTGGGAGATAGAATTATGAATGTATGAGTGAGGTGCTAAAGAACACGAAACACGTTCTAAACCCTTTAATAAAGTAAAGTAAATTAGGAAAAGAGCAAATGAGTGACAAGTAGAGATGACATAAATCTTTCTTAACTGAAAAATGATAAGCAATCTATGAAATCAAAAACATACCTTCTTAAAAAGTGATTCATCAGATTGATGCCATAGGGCAGGGGTGTCGAACTCCCTGCAGGCTGCATGTTTTCATTTTAACAATCTTTTTAATTAGTGATCAGTGTTTGCTGCTAATTAAGCTTTAATTAACTTGACTCAGGCCCCTTAGTTGTTTCTTTTCCTCAATTAGCAGCCAAACAATAATGAGGCACAAAACAAGCCGCCACACAACCAGCTCACCTGTGTCCATCACACAATATCTGAAAATAAAGAAATGTGAAGGTCTCAGTAAGGTTGATCTCTCAGATCACCAAAATATTTTGATGGAGTCCTTAGAAAATATGGAAAATTAACAGTTTTGGAAATGTGCTGTTGTGGCAGAATGAGAGCAGCAATAAGTCATAGAATTAAATAACAAGTTTAATTAATATCAAGAATCAGCTTCTCACTAAAAAACTGGTTGGAGTTTGAATCCCCAATTTAGCTGGTTATCTGTTGGCTCATTTCAAGTCTCATTTCTGGTTGCCTGTCATTTAATTAAGAAAATAATTAAGAGGACTGACTCCTTAAAAACAATGCTATTAAAATGAAGGGAAACGATGTTAATTAGCAGTGAAAACTGGTCACTGATTAGCAAAAGGGTTAGAATAAAAACCTGCAGCCACTGTGGCCCTCCATGCCTGGAGTTTAACACCCCTGCCATAGGGGAACAATTTTTTTTCCCAAAAGGCCCATCCACATGTTGAACCAGAAAGAACCTTTATTTACTTAGATCCGTAACAGGCTCCATACAGTAAATAAGCATGAACAGATGGTAACAGATTTGTGAAATACCAATGGCCCAATGGCAATGGGTCATGATTTTAAAAAAAGTTTCTTGCTGTATGTCCAGGCTAAACAGAGGCTAAATCCAAGTTTTCTTTAATCTGTAAATCTCCTGCAGTCTAATATACATTAAAGATTTCCGTTTTCTTCTACATATAAGAAAATTTTACAAAGCAGGAAGAATCAACTTCATATACAAAGAAACCTTCCCATGATGAAATGGTGTTTTGCTAAGCAGTGGTTCTACAAAAAAGTACCATAAAGTGTCATTAAAGAACCATTATTTTTAAGAATGTACAGTAAAATTCCCTAACAGAAAAGTGAGAGAGTTTTGCCCTCCAAGAAAGTAAGTCATAAAGACAAGGTGCAAAATACAGGGGGTTCAGGATGCCTCAAATGAACCCTTTTTGGCCCATACTCAGAAAATAAATGTAAAAAAATATTAAGGTGTTATAAAGCATTTAGTGACCATTACTGAGAGAGAAGGTAGCAGCCTACAGATAGCTCTTCACAGGCTAATGGACTAAGTACTTAAGTGGCAGCAGCCCATCAGCCAGAAAGGGGAGCCAATCCTTTAATTCAACAAAGGCTTCCATAGGAAATCAATAAATAGGAGGTCCTTGTAGGTGGCAGTGCCTATGTGAACGTTTGCAACATTTCTTCTCCCAAGTCTAGAAACATAACTTCTCTTTAGAATCAGGGAAGCCCAGTTTTGCCACAGGAACCCAAGTCGAATTCCTTCTGTATCTGGTGTTCTCCACATCCATAGAGAAAGGAATCTTCCAGAGTACCATGATGTAGGTTACATCATAGCAGTTTTTTTTATCAAACCATGCTTTACATTTTGTTTGCTCAGTTTCTTTTTTTAACCTCCTGGTTCACCACATTGTCACACACCGATGGCATCATTTAATGTAAATGGAGTAAGTTGTTGTGCATGCATCTGTATGTCAGAGATCATCATTTTATGTAAATGCCAGCAATGTATTTAGTATTTATAAGAAATTAGGCAGTGTTTAGGAAACAATATTTGCCTATATATTAGTGGCTCAATGTATGTTTGTATCTTCTGTTGAGTTTTTTTCTAATCTGGAGATCCTGTAGACAGTAACACTATCATTCACCTGAGATTTTTCAAACATAGAATCACAAGTGAAACAAAGAACAGAATACAGCTGATATTTCTAAAATACGTGAATAAAGAGAGTAGTTGACAAAATATATGTATAGTTTGAAAATGACTGGATATGTTGTTTCAATATGTACTAGGGTAATCAAATGCACAGTGTGGAACATTTTAATAATTTTGTTATCCTGAGTTGTAACAGGATACTTTTGAAAAGCAATAGTTTTTCCTGGTCGGTACTAGAGGTCTTATTTACGTTGAACAACAGACATTAAACAAACATTTTACACTTTGGATGACTTTCTTTATAATGTTTTTCATTTTAATAAGTATCTGAATCAGTTTTAGTTAATTATATTTTCTTGTTTACTACCAAACAATTGCTTATCAAAATCATCCAGAGATTTAGAGTTTCTTTGGTAGCCAAACATATATTTTAAACATTTTATCATACAACAAATGGATTTGTGATTTTCATCATCAAAATTAAGTAAAACATGCTGTCTGACGAAAGTACGAAGGACAAAGTGTATCAACTAATTACTGCAGGTTCAAGTCTGGAATAAATATTTCCAAAAGATAAGAAATTGGTTAATACATTTTCCACATTTACAGTGACAACAATCAAAAAATCTTCTGTCTACATGGGAAAGTTCATTCACATCTGCGATTAATTTGTTTTTAATATATCTTGTGAAAGCTTCCTGACCTGCATCCAATTATGAAATTGTATCTTCCTGTCCTATTTCAATTAATGGTGCAGTTAAACCACCATTTTGCAATATTTTACTTTAAAGAAATGTAAAAATATTGTGAGATGATGTGTGATTAACATTGTCATGCAGGAGTATACACATCTTGCAGATATTTACATATTTGAGCTGTTTGTTGGGTAACGGCCAGTGGATATGAATGTGAAATGTATTTTAAAAAAAAGACATGGGTTTGTAAATGTAATGAGTTAATATATGCATATTTAGAGCAGACAAAAGTTAAAATGGAACTATGGCATTTAATAATTGGTCATTATTAATCTTTGTTCTTTTGTGTATTCACTTATATTTTGGATTTTTAGTATATGTTTCCTAAAGATGTATATGTTCACCAACTCCATAAATCAACAGACCTATTTTCATTTTACTATTTCATTACCCCATAACCCACTTTTTCCAAGATTTAACTTTTGTGTATGAGGTACTAATCATAGTAATCACTCATTATAATGTTAGTACAGTTTATTCACATATTTATGGAACCTGGAGAAATCAACTGGACGACTTTTCTGAAAGTACGAATTTAAGTGCAACAGTTTTTACATTGGGTTCCATAAACCTTTGACTAAAATGCAGAGCTTTTATTGCTTTTACTTTTGTGGTGAGAAACACATAAGTTAGGAGAATTCCAGACATATAATAAAAAAACTGTTTTGATTTACTTGGAAGCAGATTGCAGCTGTCATAGGTTAGCCTCTGAAAAAATAGCTTGAAAACAGAATGCCTTCACAATATCAAAGCATAACAATTATACAAATAATTTAAATCAAAATAAAAAAACCTAAATGGCTTCATCAGCATTTTCAACAAAAAATATTTCCATGCATATTAAACACTTAGAAAACAGAAGAACCAAAAATAATCGAGACAAGAGCACAGTTCCTGAAAGATTTTTTTTGTAATATATATGTTCTCACCACAAGATGGCATCTGTATGAAATGACATGAAAATGCCTGAAATTATATTATTTCAGAAGAGCACATAATCATGCGTAGAGTTATGAACAAAAACGCTACAATTTATTTGTCTTAAAATATAACTAGGAAAATTCTTGCCTAAAAAATTAAAGCCTTTGGCGACCATAGTATGATAAATTTTGGGTGATTAGACAATATATTACACGTACTTCAAGCTTACTAAATACATAAATAAAGTCTCTTACCATTTTAATCTAATTCAAGATCATTTGGGCAGTTTTCGGCACAATGCAGTAAGAAATCTGAGGAGGATCTAATTCATCATTGTGAAAACTAATATTGGACTAGTAAGTAATAGCTCATCTCTATATACAGGTAGTCCCCAGGTTACGGACATCCGACCTACGACTTACGAACGGGCCACAGCTGCGACGCATGTGCCTCAGCAACTGCTGCTCTGTCATCTTCGGCCTGGGGATGCTGCAAGCAGTGGCTGGACGGAGGCTGGAGGAGGGTGATTTCGCTGCCCGCGCAGTGTAGTGTCCCTCAGGTGGCTCCTAGCGGCAAGCGGTTTCACTGCCCGCCCACCACACACGGCTGCCCCGTTTGTTCTTGATGGGTTGCTGGTAATGCTGCAAGCGGTGGCTGGTTGGAGGCTGGATGGGGGCGATTTCGCTGCTCGCGCAGTGTACTGTCCCTCGGGCGGCTCCCAGCGGTAAGCGGTTTCACTGCTCACCCACCATGCACGGCTGCCCCATTCATTCTCAGTAGGTGGCTGGTAATGCTGCAAGCAGTGACCCGGTTGTGGCTGAACGGAGGCCATTGAAGGTGAACGGGGTGGCGGGGGGTAACATTGTAGAGTGCATTGGATGGCTGCCTATTGAATGGGGTTGATTCACTATCCGCCTTTGGCCGCACCGTGTTCGTTCTCGGTGGGCGGATGCTGCAGGCAGCATACTGTAATGGAGGTGACTGTGAGGTGGGCTGGTGAGCCCGTTGATGCCCCCATTCATTCTCAATAGCAAGCCTGCTTGTACTGTTACGTACATAGCAGAAAGTTGTCTCATGTCAGTATATCAGATGTGTTGATGACTGGTGCCTTCCTGCTGTGATACCGTGTACAGTGCTGTGCAGAAGAGCTCATCTTAATCTTTTGTCTTCACCCTTCAACAATGTCTCTGAAACACAAATCTGATGCAAGTGCTGGTGATACAGTAAAGTAGAGAAAACCCATCACCACTGAAAATAAAGTAGAAATAATAAAAAGGTCAGAGAGAGGTGAAACTCCACCATTCATTGGCAGAGCGCTTGGTTACAGTCGGTCAACAATAGCATTTATTAAATTTATGTACCTGTTCTGACTTACATACAAATTCAACTTAAGTAAAAACCTACAGTCCCTATTTTGTATGTAACCCGGGAACTGCCTGTATATATAATCCAACGTCTGTCTCTCTGTCTGTCTGTATGTCTGTCCGCTTTTCAAGAGAGAACTACTTAACGGATTTAGATTTTTTTTTTCTACAATTTGCTTCCTCTATGCTGGGAAAAATATTGCTCAGTCTTGAGGACTCAGACAGCATTTCTGCAATATATAAAAATATTGCTCAGTCCCTCCTTTTCAAAGATCCAAGAGGACAATGGGAAAAGGATCTCTCACTCAACATATCAGAAAAGGAGTGGAAGGTAGCAATGCAGAGAATTCACTCGAGCTCCATATCCATAAAGCATACAATTATTCAAATCAAAATTATATATCGAGCACATCTGTCTCGCTTGAAATTGCCCAAAATGTTTCCATGGCAAGAGCCAACCCGTGAACGCTGCGATCAAGCTCCAGCCTCACTGGGTCACATGTTTTTAGCCTTCACCAAATTAACATCATTCTGGACAAACATTTTTAAGTGCTTTTCAGACAGCCTTGGGGTCACAATCCCTCCTAATCCCTTAAAAGCTGGGTTTGGTGTTCTTCCAGATGGGCTTAAAGTGGAGAAGGACAAACAAACTATGATTGCCTTTACTACACTATTGCCACGCAGACTTATTTTGCTAAACTGGAAGAATCCTAACTCTACTCTTATAAGTCAGTGGGTAACTGCTGTTATATATTATTTGAAATTGGAAAAAAATCTAATTCTCACTTAGAGGATCTGTGCAGAGCTTTTTCAAAACCTGGCAGCATCTAATCAATAATATTTTAGAATAAGCTCTTGAAGCACTGAGGAAGTCGATTTTCTCTCCATTTCTTTTTCTTCTACATTTATCTGTATCCGCCTAATAAAATCATCAATTTATTCATTTGCACTATTTTTAAGTTTTAATCCATTGGCCATGCTCTCTTTCTCAGGGGTGGGGGTTGATTTGTTTTCAATCCTATTTTTTTGTAAAAATTGATGTATTTGTATGGAATGATTACAATAAAATCAATAAAATTTAAAAAAAAAATAGAATTTGCTTGAACATTCTGGTAGATTTTTCGACTTTTCTCATCACACTAAGAATCATAGTTCGCTTGAAGGAGCGATATATTTATGCTAATTCAAGACAAAAGGCTACAGGCCATAGTAGTAGTTTCACTACTATGCAGATGGAGCCACAGGGGATGGCTAGTTCAAAATAAAATATATTTACAAGTATATAAGCATCATAATTTCAATGGAGAAATCAAATAAAGATTGATTCAGGAATATTGGCATAAACCAAATGCATCTTATAACTTAAGCATTATTAAGTTGTTTTAATGGACTGTATCAGCTTGTATCATGTGTGTACAATATAAATATATTCATTATTGTAAATAATCATTCTAAACTGTTACACCTGCTAATGCACAGCCAAAGTGCATAATATAATGGCAATTTAGAATGTCTACTTTAACATAACATTATTTCTATTAAATTTTAAACCAATACCAAAAATTTTTGTGTTTGGGGAATGCTAATAATTTACAAGGTTTAATTAATTTGGAGGAACAGGAAGTATAATACAGTACTTTAGAAAATGACAATAAGTATTGTTTTAGGACCTTTTGTCAAGTTTGTCATTCTAATCATTCCACCAGCTTTTCATAATTTTGATTCTATTGATTAATGATTTTCCTAGCTTTTCTGTTTATGTACATTAAAGTTTAATACAAAATCCTGCACAAAGGGTCAAGGCAGACACATCACACTGATTGGTATTCCTATACGGAGAGCACCCATTATATCAGTTCATTCAGCCACAAACCATTGAACATGTGAGTTCCTTATATTTTAGAGCTGCAGCATATTTCACTGTGCACAAGTCACATACTTTAATGTGAAGCTACTCCACAGGCAACTGAGGAAGTTGCTTTCTCTTGTCTTACTCGTGAAGGATAATGAAAAATTTAGAGTCACCATTGCTTACAGTTTATTATTATTTACAAAAAATATAAACTGAATTAGGCATTAACTTAGTATGAGGTGAATTAGAACATAAGCTGCCAGGATTTATTTAAGGCAGACAATAACCCACCACGTTGCACATCCTTTTTCCACATAAGCTCTCATTGAATCCATTGTTTATTTAGATCACTTACAGGCCATAAACATATGTTATAACTGCTCTCTCAAAGCTCCAAGAACCTGAGCTCAAACGACAGTTTGCTCAATCTGTATTGCTCCCTTTTTCATTTGGGTTTCCCATGGATATTGCAGATTCATTCCACATTCCATTGACATGTGTTTTGGATTAATTAGAAATTGATTGATTAGAGATTGATTGACCGGATTGAGTGACAGTAAATTATTCACCCCTCAAGAAGATATATCATTCCTGAATTTTTTTTTCTGACATTAAAGAAAATCCAGATGACTTCCATTATTTCCCTTCAAATATATTTTGGAATTAAAAAAAAGGTGGTGAAAAAAAATCAGCAGTTCACAATTAAAAGTTCATCTTTTACTAAATTCTGAAATAACTAGACAACTTTTTAAAATTGGAAAAATGTTATTTCATACTGTGCTTTTTTTGTATTATAGCAATATATTCATTTTAAATCGATATAAAAAATAAAAAATATTCTTGATTATATAATTTATGTAGCATCTTATATTTAATTTATAACACATTTAAAGTAATCTGAAAAATACAGCCCAGTTTTGTTATAAGGTAGCACAATGAAGTGGGGTCAGCTTCGCCTTTGCTTACTGATGTCATCCTAATTTTGTGGCTTGGACTAAGTGCTGAGAGCTGCGTGTTAATTTTTGCGTAAAAGATAAATACAATGCAGTGTTTGTTCCTAGAAATATTTGTTTCCACTAAAAGCCATGCAGTACTTTTTACATCTTTTTCACTTTAGCATATTTTTGTTCCTGTTTTTAGGCTGCAGAGGAGCAATGAAACTGAGTGCTTAGGACTATCTGAAAAGTAGCTTTTTAGTGGATGCTAGATGAGCTGTAGAAGTTATGGTAAAACCAGGTAGGACAATAAGCAAAATGCAGGCTTCTTGTAAACAAGTAAGATCATTATCACAGACAAGGGCGATTAACACTAGAATCCCTACGAAGCCTACGAAAAAACTTGTAATCCTAGCCCACCTTAAATTACTCTGCACCTCTCCATCAGCGTTAGCATTTTGTTTTGTAAATGTGTCAATCAGCGCAAGCAGCCTGATGACGTGATGGAGCTCAACTCAGGCAAAATGTTCTCCCAGCTCAAGCCAAGGCTCTTTATATGCATGTGAGGTGCCTGGAGTTGTATAGGGTAAATAATACAGTATTTTTTTATTTGGAACACATGTATTTCATGTGTGTTCCATGTCTACAAAGATTCCATGTTATACTGATAATGACGTGAAGTGTATAATGTGTGTTAGTCCAAATATCAAATAAACACGTGTGCTTTTATTCAAGAATATAACCAAAGTAAAAAAAAAAAAATCATTCAATTTACATGTTGCTGTCAATGAGTTACAAACCCAAGCTCACATGCCAATCGACAGAAAGTACACATATTCTTGAATGGTGCAGAGGTAAGAACTGCTGCCTTATAACCTGAAGGTCTCAGGTTTGACACGAGGCACTCCGTGTTTTGAGTAGTGAGCTGCTATTATTAGTATTTCTGCAATTGCAGAAATTGCGTTCCAAAACCCAGATAGGTGAAAATCCGCGAAGTAGAAACTATATGTTTGTATGGTTATTTTTATATATTTTAAGCCCTTATAAACTCTCCCACACGGTTAACATTATTAGAGACCTCTAGACATGAAATAACACCCTTTAGTGAAAAGTTTAAACTGTGCTCCATGACAAGGCAGAGATGTCAGTTCTTTCTCACAATTAAAAGAATGCAAACATACCTTCCTCTTTAAAGAATGCGTGTCAGGAGCAGAGAATGTCAGAGAGAGAGAGAGAGAGAGCTTTTGGGCTTTTAAATATACCGAAGGACAGTGATAAAGCGGCATTTTTTAGAGGAGCGTCAGTATCTTCTAAGCAAACAGCCTCTGTGCAAACAGCCCCTCTGCTCACACCACCTCCGTCAGGCACAGAGAATGTCAGAGACAGAGAGACAGAGAAAAGCAAACAATCAAGCAAATCGTATATAATTGAGGAGTTTTATTTAATACGTAATACATGCTCTGATTGGGTAGCTTCTAAGCCATCCACCAATAGCGTCCCTTGTATGAAATCAACTGTGCAAACAAACTGAGGAAGCATGTACCATAAATTAAAAGACCCATTGTCCGCTGAAATCCGTGAACCAGCGAAAAATCCGTGATACATATTTAGATATGCTTACATTTAAAATCCGCGCTAGATTTAAGCCGCGAAAGTTGAAGCTCGTTATAGCGAGGAATCACTGTAATCACGAACACAAGAATGGAGCTGACCACTAGCAGAATTAACAATCGTGAAGTTAAGTTTTTGCTGGATAGTGCAATAGTGAAAAAAAATGAAAAAAATATTTTCTAAATACATGTTCTTTCCGTCATAAAACTATGTGCTTCTTTGAAACAGGGGCATCCTGCTGGCTTAGGACGTAGGAAGAAGAACGTGCACACCTAGAGCTTCCTGTGACCTGTGAGATCAAAAGCAGGACGGCAGTGCTTTGTGTTGACGTGTGCTTTGCAAACGCTAGAGTCTGTTCAGAGTTTTTGGTCTGTTCTGTGGTGTGAGATTTAAATAAAAAAATACATTTTGCTCTTAAAAACTTGGGTTTTGGTTGCCGCTAAAGAACCGTGTGGGAATTTTTAAAGCTTTTTTTCCCTTTAGAAGGTTTTTTTTTTTTTGCTTTTTTTTTAACCCGCACAAGAGCAAAAGTAGCTGGGTGTTTGGAGGTGCGATTGGAAACGTTACTTGTACCTGTTCTTGTTATCTGTATTTGAATTAGCACCGAGGATTCATTGTAGAAAGCAGCAGTAACTGATATCGGCATTTGTAAGTAAATAACCACGTTGTCATAACAGTGATTCCTTAGTTTAAAGGAAAAGGGACTGACTTCGGCTGACTTCAAAGCAGTAAAAGGGAAAGGCTCAGCAGTGCGCAGGTAAGCGGCCAGCGTTAAGACGCCAATCAGGCACAATGGGCTGTAGGAGCAAATAAGGTAGTAAAGTTTTATTTATTTGTTAATTTTAGATTAAACAGTCCTTAGCAGTCCAGAGCAACAGCTTAAGGGTTCATTAATACGAGGGAATAAAAACAGTGCAATTGGAGAGCTTATAAGTAAGAGGAGCGCAGTTAGAGAAGAGACAGAGAAAAGTAAAGTTAACCTCATAGAAAGACAAATAGCAGGCAGCTGAGAGGGAGAACAGTACAGGAGCTTAAGGGGAAAAGGTGTAAAATATCTGTAGCAGATCTTAGTGTTACCATTTAAGTTAAGGAGCAGCTGAAAGAAGAAGAAATTTTAAGAAAAAAAAAAAGTTAAGGCAGTTTAGTAATCCCAAATCAAATTTTAATAATGAGGCCAGTGCAATGCAAGTCCTGTTGGATGTTGGACTTTTTAGATGATGGTTTGGAAGAGCCAGTTGTCTATGAGGGCTACATCTGCAAGAGATGCCAGCTGATCCAGCACCTCGAGCTCAGGGTCGCTGAACTGGAGGAGGAGTTGGCTGACCTGCGTTGTAATAGAGAATTGGCGGACTTGGCCCAGGTGTCCTTTAGAGAGATAGTGTGCACCCCAAGGTGGCCGGGAGGAGATTCCAGACCAGACAGGTAGGAATAGGTGGGTCATGGTCACAAGGCTTAAGGTAAAGGGTGCACACTGTCCAGGGGCATCAACCCCAGAACTAGAAGTGTCAAACCGTTATCATGTCCTTCTGGACGGTGACTCAGATAATTCTGAGGTGGTAGGCAGGGATGAGGAGCCCCAATGGACCCCCTCAAAACCAGTTCCCAAAAAGAGAGGTAGTGATAGTTGGGGACTCAATCATTAGGGGGATTGAAGCGCAGGTGTGCTCCAGAGAGAGAGAGTCTCACACGGTGTGTTGCCTTCCGGGAGCACAGGTGGGAGACCTCCCTGGAAGGGTGGATAGGCTCTTGGCCAGAGCGGGGTGGATCCAGTTGTCATTGTCCACGTTGGAACAAATGACATACATAAGGGTAGTCTGTCAGTTCTGCAATCCAAATTCAAAGAGTTAGGTGCCAAGCTGAGGAGGAGGAGTGGCAAGGTAGTCTTCTCCGAAGTTCTGCCTGTGCCACGCGCCAGTCCAGTTAAGACTGAGGAGATTAGAAGGCTTAACGCGTGGCTCAAATCTTGGTGCAGGGTAGAAGGGTATAGGTTTATGGGGCATTGGGACTCCTTTTGGAACAGATGGGACCTGTTCCAACATGACGGGTTACATCTGAACTGGAGGGCCACCAATGTATTGGGGAGGTGTATGTGTAGGCTAGTCGAGGATTGTTTAAACTAGGGAATGGGGGCAGGGAGTTTAGGACAGGCCAGATTTAGATCTATACATGGAAGAACAAACAATGGTGTAGAAATAAAAATGCATAGTAATGTAAATTCTAAGTAACACATTAAATAATAGCTTGCCTTAATGCTAGAAGTATCAAAAATAAGGTAAGTGAGTTGGAGTTGTATGTAGCAGAGCATAATTATGATATTATAGCAATAACGGAAACCTGGCTAAATAACAAAGATGGGGATGAGTGTAACATAGAGGGATACACATTATTAGGAAGGATAGACAGAACAGAAAAGGAGGTGGGGTTGCTGTTTATGCCAAACAGAATTAAATGTAAGTCATCTTCAGTTGGATGATGAGCCCCATCTTAGTGAGGACATGTGGCTTCACCTGGAAAATATTAGGGAAAAGGTCTTATTTTAGGAGTGTGTTATAGACCACCCAATTCAGACAGTAATTTCAACACACATCTTTTTAGTAATATCCAAAAGGCAAGTTTACAGGGGATATTATAGTCATGGGGGACTTTAATTATCCAAATATTAACTGGGATAACCTTACAGATGGAGGAGCACAAGAGCAGGAGTTTTTAGAAGTAATCAGTGACTGTTTTTAACACAGCATGTTAAAGCACCAACAAGGGGTGAAGCCTGTCTGGATTTAGTATTCTGTAATAATCAGGATAGAATTGAGGGTGTAGAGGTGATTGAACCACTAGGGTCAAGTGACCATAATGTAATACAATTCTCAGTATTTTGTAAGAGTACAGATGCAAAGACTAAAATTGTTAAGTTGAACTTTAGTAGGGCTAATTTTGAGCAGATGCGACAAAGTCTAAGTAGGATAGACTGGGATAAGCTTTTAAATGTGGAGACAGTTGAGGAGCAGTGGAACAGGTTTAAAAATGTTTTACATATAATGCAGGACAGATACATACCTAAATTTGGAATTAATAGGAAACTAAAAAACTCCACGGTGGATTAATAAAGATTTAAAAAGAAGTTGCAAAGGAAAAAACTGCTGTATAAGGCATATAAGACTAATGACTGCAAAGAGAATTGTAGCGCATATGAGAACATGAGGGCAACCATTAAGAAGGATATCAGGGAGGCTAAAAGACAGTTGGAGAGGAATATAGCAGATAAGGCGAAAGAAGACCCTAAGAGAGGTCAAGTGCATCAGGAATAGTAAAGGGGAATTAAAAGACACAGACAATGAAATAGTGGATGCCCTAAACTTACATTTTTCTGAGGTGTTTACAAGTGAGCAAGTGGACAACCTCCTAGAGGTAAACACGACTACTAAGGAGGTACTGAGGGGTTTGGAAATTGTAGAGGAAGAAGTGCTGCTCCGATTAAATAAGATCAAATCAAACAAATCACTAGGACCAGATAATATTTATCCTCGTGTTCTTAAGGAGGCCAGTGAGTACATATATAAACCCTTGACACATATTTTTAGGAAGTCAGTGCGAGAAGAGAGGACGCCGGCCAAAACTGCGAAGCTCCTGACCTGGCAGAGCAGCCCGACATTTTGCGCCTTCGAGCGTCCACTTTGTTCTCACGACCTCTCTGCTGAAGGCGGTGTCATCTTCACATTGATTACAGCTTGGTGCAGTTAAAAAGTAGAAAGACACAAAGCTGTTTTTCTCATCTCTTCTACTATCAAGTACCGGCAATTAAAAAAAAAGTTATACTGTGTCAGTTTCTGGGACGGTCATGTGGACAAATAAATAAAACTTCTCTGTCAGAATGCGCCTAGCGGTAGACGGCTCAGCGCCAGAGTCCAGAGTGGAGAGTGACGCGGGGCGCACTTCTATGGGATAGATTGGTGTGTTTGTGTTTAATACTTTTCAATATCAGTAAAATAACTCTCACAAAAATAGTAACAATTCGTAAAGATGATATAAAAATGGTGTCCACAAATGAAGTGATTAGTTCCTGTATTATAATATGTTCTGTGGTCATACGTAATTTCTGTTTCAAACGTGAAAAGAATTTTATATATATAGATTAAAATTAATAACAATTAATACATACACATTCATGGATGTCTTAAATAAAAATCTTTCCTCGTTAATCTTATTATTACATTTTTTTAAAAAATCTGTCTACTTTGTCTTCTTAAGCTTTTTTTTTTCAAAATTTTCACGATATTCTCAGTATAATTTTTATCTAGAAAAGTATCACTTTTTGCACTTGTGATGTTGTCTTTGTGCCGGGTGCTGTAAGCCTGTTTTTGGCTAATGGGGATGGTTGCAATGTTCTACCTTTATTCTTGGGAGATTGTGTGTGCACATGTGCATGTCCATAACATCTCCATAAAAAGAGGGCCATCTGTTTTTAACATATCTCATGTTTGCACATTTGGTCCAAGATATTCCCAGTCAAGTAGTTGAGCAGCATCTTGATCTTCACTGACTGCTGAAGGAGACTGCGTGATGGAGCTAACTCTGGAAAAAAAGTAAATAAATAAAATAAAACTCCAAGGAACATTAGAACACTCCAGACGAGAACAGGCCATTCAGCCCAACAAAGCTCCCCAGTCCTATCCACTTATTTTTTTCAAGAAAACATCAAGTCGAGTTTTGAAACTCCCTAACGTCTTACTGTCTACCACA
Organism: Polypterus senegalus; assembly: GCF_016835505.1. Taxonomy (NCBI): domain Eukaryota; kingdom Metazoa; phylum Chordata; class Cladistia; order Polypteriformes; family Polypteridae; genus Polypterus; species Polypterus senegalus. Next base: position 129,148,850 of record NC_053161.1, on the reverse strand, counting down.
CTACTTGGTAGCTTATTCCAAGTGTCTATCATTCTTTGTGTAAAGAAAAACTTCCTAATGTTTGTGCGAAATTTACTCAAGTTTCTAATTGTGTCCCCCTGTTCTTGATGAACTCATTTTTAAATAACAGTCTCGATCCACTGTACTAATTCCGTTCATAATTTTAAACACTTCAATCATGTCACCTCTTAATCTTGTTTTGCTTAAACTGTATGGGCTCAGCTCTTTTAATCTTTCCTCATAATTCAACCCCTGTAGACCTGGAATCAGCCTAGTCGCTTTTCTCTGGACCTTTTCTAGTGCTGCTATGTCCTTTTTGTAGCCTGGAGACCAAAACTGCACACAGTACTCAAGATAAGGCCTCACCAGTGCATTATAAAGCTTCAGCCTAACCTCCTTGGACTTGTACTCCACACATCGTGCTATATATCCTAACATTCTGTTAGCCTTCTTAATGGCTTTTGAACACTGTCAGGAAGTTGATAGCTTAGAGTCCACTATGACTCCTAAATAATTCTCATAAAGTGTACTCTCGATTTTCCGACCACCCATTGTGTATTCAAACCTAACATTTTTTACTTCCTATGTGTAATACTTTACATTTACTGACATTAAATTTCATCTGCCACAAATCTGCCCAATTCTGTATGCTATCCAAGTCTTTCTGTAATGATATGACAGATTCCAAATTATCTGCTAATCCACCTATCTTGGTATCATCTGCAAACTTAACCAGCTTGTTACTTATATTCCTATCTAAATAATTTATATATATTATAAAAAGCAGTGGTCCTAGCACTGAAACCCTATGGAACACCACTCTTAACATCGGCCAGTTCTGATGAGGTTTCTCAGACCATCACCTTCTGCTTCCTGTGTCTGAGCCAATTCTGCACCCATCTAAAAACATCACTCTGAACTCCCACTTCTTTTAACTTGATGCCCAACCTCTCATGTGGCACCTTATCAAATGCTTTCTGAAAGTCCAGACAAATAATATCATAAACTCCACTTTGATCGTATCGTTTGTTGCCTCCTCATAGAATTCCAGCATGCTAGTAAAACACGACCTCCCTCTTCTGAACCCATGCTGACTGTTCAGAATAACTCCTGCCCTTGCCATCTGTTGCTCAATCTTATCCTTAATAATTCCTTCCTTTAATTTTCCTGTGATGCATGTTAACCTTACTGGCCTATAGTTGCTTGGATCTGACCTGTCACCCTTTTTATATAATGGGATGATATTTGCCATTTTTCAGTCCTTCGAGTGCCCCGTTGGCTCCTGGGAGAGTGGAAATCATTGCGAATGAGTGTGATTGGCGCCATCAAAGCAAAACTCTCTTTGTAAATTGCACTTCACTACTACTTACTGTCCCTTAAGGTGAGTTCAGGTCACTAAAACCCCGCAACATTCAAGGCTGCTTTTGTGATTAATTCTTTTAAGAAGATGGAGGGTTTACATCTAAGAAGATGTACCGACATCTTCATGTTAAGTTTTGGACTTGGGAATTGTTTGGACCTTCTGCCCGTTAAGCACGGAAGGGCAGCGTCCACATTTCTCAGAATAATTTTTCTCTTAAATCACAGGCACGTAGTGCAAGGTTGTCAGGCAGAAATTTGCAGGATCACATAGAAAATGTAATTTCTATACCACAGCGGTCGTGTAGCGCCTTTCAAAAGGGATCTGATGATCCAAATACATTTAAGCTACTGTTAGTGCTACTTACCTGTTGTGTTATATCACCTTTAAAATGTGATTTAAAACCTTTAAATAACCCGAAAGCACTCCAGCACTGCTCAATGTATCTTTACTTCTTACATGTTAATGTTTTACTGTTTAATAATTTTTATACTACATTTTATTTTTTTCCCTTGCACTCAGTGGGCGAAGCCACTGGGTACATCAGTTAGTAGATTATAAATAGCATTTGGGAGAAAGGACATCCAATTAAAAGGAAAATGATGTGACTTATGAAAAAACATCTGTACACACAGAGGAATTTGCCACTCCATGTTTTAGATTAAGAAGAGTTATTGAAATGCTAGATGAAGCACAACTTCTCAAATGAAGAATAACAAGTGGTAAATACAGAATTTTAAAATAGAACCATAATAAAAATATAATTGTGTGTGAAAAAGCTCAGTGCTACCAGGTATAAAGTAAAATCTGATTCTGGCGTTCACTTCTATTCAGTATTACTGTACTTAAAGTACGTATTCTTTCCTTTGTAAAACAGGGTATTATTCCTCACAACTGGTATTACATGCATCATTTGCAGTTGTTTGGTGCAAAGATTGATGACTTAAAATGATGTTTTCCAATACTGCAATTCAGATACATGTAAGAACTCTCCTTTTATTTCACAGTGGAAAAAGGAAAAGAGTCAAAATATAATTTTCCTGTTTATGTGTTTGGCTTTTATAAGTATAATTTATTTACAAAAAACAAATAGATCTTTAAGACATGAACATCTGTTTAAAAATATGCTTAGTTCCAAAAGGCATGTTTTATGTTGCAATAAATAAAGGTAGTTGATCTTGGTAAATTATAGCTTCTAACAGACAAAAAATACCATCTTCTTTCCACCCAAACCATAAAATTCCCAAAAAGACTGAGCAGATGCAAACAATTTACAGACTTTTAATGAAAACTTTGTGTGCAACTCCATGTTGAAATAGTGCCCATTAGTTTTTGTGCAGTTTTGTCAGGACTCTTCTTCGTATCGCTCTTTTCGGGAGTTAGGTTGTGAGAATCAAGTATGGAAAATCAGAGCAGAAAATCCATCACGTGGTTCTATATTTATGCAGAATTAAATATTTTTTCAATTACCATTTTTTCCCTTAAAAATGTTATTTATATCAATAGCCTACAGGCAGCAGAATATCTTTTAGTTATACAGCAAATGCATTCTTTTGAGTGTCTGGTGGTTTGACATCAGAGAAACTGCCAAGCCAAATCAATGCTGAAGGTTAGGTTTTTTAATTAACCACACAGTTGTTAACTCAGGAGAAATGGCAGATTGAACAGATACACACACACACAAACATAGAGGGAATAAAAGTTAAAATGTTATAGCAATTTTTTTTTGTTGGTGTCTCAAACTAAAATTGTACATAGATGGTTCTTACTTTTTTAGCTCTTATTTTACATAAATAATTCTCAATGACATAGCAATATCAAAAATACTCGATTTATATTTAAATTTACATGGTGAATTGTGAAAGTACTAATGATAGTGAAGAATATTTTGACAGTTTTATTGTATTATGAGAAATACTTACTGTGTGTGGGTCAGTCCTGTTGTCTGTTAAATATTTTTTTGTCTTCCTGTGTAAATAATTCATATTTTCGAGGAAGTGGAATTTTTGGAATGGAAATTCTGTTGGGGCTACAAAAAGTGTGTGTGTGTGAGTTAGTGTTGGATTAAGCCATTGTGTGAGAGAAGTGATCCAGTACTTAAACCATAGCACCTACAAGACCTGCTCCACACCTCAAACCTATTAGGTGAAGTTTTTCGCTTCAATCTGCTAACAGAGCTGGGGAAAGTGAGTGTAGATGGTATTAACTCTAAGTGAGTGGTATGAGGTAGAACTAGCAGCATGAACGTGTAGGCCATAGATATAACATAGAAGAAATCATTAGACCTGGTTGGCAGGACCTGTGGGAGACTGAGGCTGCATCAATGGTGTTGGATGGTGGCCAGGGAAATAGTATGTTATGACTTAGAGTTTCTTCTAAGACAAAATAGATTTGATGCCTCCTAACACTGCTACTCAAGCATGCCAGGATATCCACTGATCTGTCCAGTTGAGCCTCACCTTAACCTTCAGCCAGAGCAGGTCCAAAAATATGGAGCTGGTATAGATATCACCAAAAAAAAATTTAAAGCCTAAGAAGAGGAGGGATTACCAAAAACCCGAAAATACAGAACATTTATAAATTAATGATTTATTAGCAAAAATATTAAAATACACAGAAAAGCTCTAAAGTGCAAAAATAGGCACAACGGAGTTGCCTATTAGGCAGTCCACAGCAAACATGTCCCAATATGATATCCAAAAATCTGAAACATTTAAACAAGACGAAACGTAATCAACAATCCTGTAACTCCAACAAATGATTCCCAACTTCTCAGCCTTCTCAATTAATTAAAATAAATGGAGGGAGGGCTCAGGAGTGGTCGTGACAGATTGGCCCCGCCTTCTGGGGGGTTTCACCCATAGAGTACAAGGAACATAACTACATTTAAAGTGACCGTACACAATTGCAAAATCCCATATGAAAGCCACAAAATTAACATATAAACATGAAGCAAAAGGTCTTACACAAAAGCAACAAAACATAAAATACACATAACATTGAGTAAATACGCAACACAATAAAACCTCACATGACATTGCACTTCACGGTGTAATACGGTAGCAGCATCAGTGATGATAAAATACCACAATGATGAATAATGCCATAAAGAAAGTTAAACAAAAAATGATCTATTGGCATATTCTTTTATCAAAACACTAAACTGCTAAATGACAATTTTGAAAGAAATGAAAAGATAATACATCAACATTATATACTCCACACCAAAAGCAATTTGCAAATAAGTATTCACACGTTGAAAATGTTCATTCCATGGCCAAAGTGCTAAATTGTGTTACATATAAGTAATTAACATGATAGTTGAAAATTATATCCATTCTTCCAAAATAATAAGATATTCAAGTTCACATACTTTTTGAACTGCATCACAAAAGGTTCAATAAAGAGGATTGCTAAGGTGGAACTGAAATGTTCAGGGTGCACATGTGCACACTGAGCAGAGGTATACTGAGAACACTGCCGGTGTGACGGGCCTCCCCAAGCAACCAATTAAACAGGCTAGCAACACGGGGCACAAAGAAAGCCACAGATAGCCCCAAAAAGTAATATTCTAGATAAGAAGTTGCATTGAGCATACCATGGAGAATTGGAACTATGTGATTATGGTGACTAAGTTCAGTTTGCTATAAATATTTTTACAATATGTTCAATTAGTGATATTAGTTTACTTCTTTTTATTTTTTTGCAACATGGCCATCTGCTGCAGTGCCCCACTTGCACTTAATGCTGAGATATCCCTGCTTCCAGTAACCCAACACAGCATGCCTTGTACCTAACTGACTGCCTGTAGCTTCAACAACAACATTTGTTTATATAGCACATTTTCATACAATTGATGTAGCTTAAAATGCTTTACAAGATGAAGAAAAAATACAAATATTAGGCAATACTAATTAACAAAGAATAAAGTAAAGTCCAATGGCCAGGGAGAACAGAAAAAGCAAAAAAAAATTATAGATGGCTATAGAAAAAGAACACAATCTGCAGGGGTTCTGAAGCCACAAGACCACCCAGCCCCCACTAGACATTCTACCTAACATAAATGATATAAGTCACTCCCCATTGTTTTCATGCTTCACGTGGAAGAATTAGACGATGATCATCATGCGGACCTCTAGTCTTCAATCCATCAATGTAGGGACTACACAGTGCCTTGATCAGGTGGTGGTAGCACAGATCGCCACCACAGAAAGCTGGAAAAAAAACAACAGAGAAAGTAGGGGTTAATAGAGATTTTGAGACCATGATAAAAAAGATAATTAAATGCATATGCAGAATATCAGAGTTACACTAAAATGAAGCTATGAGAAATATCATCATATCATATTTTCAACATCTCATTTACATTTTTTTAAAGGATAGCTTGCTCTTTTAAACCACAGCTGGTATCTTTAGTAAATTCAAATTTACACTTCTAACAGATATCAGCAAATGAATGAATCCAATCATGTTTATTAAACACACTCTGTGTCCATCCATCCATTTTCTAAGCCCACAAGAGCCATTATGTGGTTGCAGAGAGGTAGATCATGTTCTTGCAGCATTACTGTGCTTATGTACACACCCACTCATGCCATGCCAATTCAGAGTTATCATTTACACCAATGTGCACGTTACCTTTTATTTGACTGAATGCCCTGAGACAGTCAAAAAATATGGTGGAGAATGTGCAAATTATTCTCAGACAGTAGTGATCAGGCCATAATTCGAACCCTAAGCCTTGGAGATGGCAGGCATTAATACTAAATACTGCACCACCAAGCAGCCATAATAATACATGATTTGGGAATTTAAATTGCCCTTTTTTTTGTCTTGTACTTCCATTAAAGAGTCATGGAGAACTGAAACGTATAGCAGAAAAATAAAGTGCAAAGTAGGAACCAACTATGTTTGAGATACCAGTCAATTGCAGGGGGCAAACACACACAGTTAAAAGTACATGCCCACTCTTACTTGCACATAGTCAATTCAAAGACATGAACCTGTTATATACAAGAGAAGTGACAGGAAACTGCAGTCCCCAGAGAAAACATGAGCAGGGATAGACTATTGGAACACAACCAGAATTTGAATCTGGGTATTTTTGTTGTTTCCTTTTTCTGTCTCTGTTGTTATTAAGATAAAAAAGTTATTCTTATTTTCTGATATGTATCAACTAAATATGTTTAATAAAAATTAATTGGGGAAAATAAAATAAAATATCACATTGACACAATTATTCAGACCTGTTACTCAGTTGAAGCCTCCTGGGCACCAATTACACCCTGGAGTCTTCTTGGGGATAACATGACAAGCTTTGCCTACCTGGATTTGGGGATTTACTGCAATTTTTCTCTGCAGGCCCTCTGAACATCTGTGAGATCGGATGGAGACCAGCAATGGACAGCAACATTCAGGTTTCTTCAAAGCTGTTTGATGGAGTTCAAGCCTGGGCTATCTTGCTGCATATTTTGTATTATTGTTCTTATATGTTTGCACATTTTCATGGTAACAACTGCTGGTACTTGGAATTAATACTGCTTTATTCATTGTATATGTGAATTTGTCAAAAATTGCAGATCCACACCAATGTGTCCAAGAGAAAGAGAGTATAGAAATGACAGAATCCATAATTAGTGTTCTTTATAAAAAATTATTTGAACTGGTAACTACTTCTACATGTTGACTGCAGAAAAAACAAAAATAGTGTTAGTCCCAATTTTTTCAGCTTCAGTTTATAAAAGTAACAACACAAGAGATAATGAAGGGTTGGGGCACCCGAAGGTGATCCCCACATAACTGACATAAATTGGTAAAAAAAAAAAATTACATGCAGTAAATTTAATAGCATCTTCTTCAGATATGACTCTGTCATTGTCTGACTCCAAGATGGTGAAAGAGACAGTTTTCAGGTCCACAGGTAGTAAGAGGCTGGTTCAGGAGGTTGAAGACCAGAAGGGCTGTCATTGGTGCTAAATCCGTTGATTATCCATTCTGCAGAAGGAGGAAGAGAAAGGCATTAAGCAACAGCACCAACCCATAATATGGAGTGGAATCACACCCTGAAATTGTCTCCCAAGTGTATGTGTGTGACACATGATACACATAACATTTGTCTAATCTAAAATAGTGTAACTCCTCATGACTATTACTAACTTTACATAATTTTCTATTGCTTAACAGTACCCTACACTGGCAGTTTCACAGTTACATTGCTAGTATCCTAGGCCTATGTGATAAGTGGTATAAGTAATAGAAAAACAACTTATTTCTTAACACTAATGGAAAGGCTGCCCAGCCAGATGGCCATAGCTCAGTTTTTCATTATTCCAAAGCAGGGTGTCCTCCAAAGAGGTTTTTTTTCTACATGAGTTGGGTGCATTGGAGTTACCTTCCCTTCACTCCCAGCTGGTCACTATTATTTTAAAACCTCTTTTAGCTTCCTTTAAGTGTAATTAATTTCAAAATTTTGGAATAAAGGTTGCTTGGTTTATTTAATTATACTATTTCTAAGTGGCTGTTTTATATTTGTAAGCCAGTATATATAGTAATTCCTAGCTATATCGCGCTTCGACTTTCGCTGCTTTACTCTATCGTGGATTTTAAATGTAAGCATATCTAAATATATATCAAGGATTTTTCGCTGGTTCGCGGATTTCTGCGGACAATGGGTCTTTTAATTTATGGTACATGCTTCCTCAGTTTGTTTGCCCAGTTGATTTCATACAAGCTTAGAAGCTACCCAATCAGAGCATGTATTACATATTAACTAAAACTCCTCAATGCTATAAGATATGCTTCCCGCGCGGTGATTGATTGTTTGCTTGTCTCTGCCTCTATCTCACCCTCTCTGACATTCTCTGCGCCTGACGGAGGGGCTGTCAGCAGAGGTGCTGTTTGCACAGAAGCTGTTTGCCTAGTGGATACGGACGCACCTCTAAGAAATGCCGCTTTATCGCGGTGCTTCCAAAAGCACACTTATTGATTTTTTGATGGTTTGCTTTAATCTCACTCCCTCTCTCTCTGACGTTCTCTGCGCCTGACAGAGGAGATGTGAGCAGAGGGGCTGTTTGCACAGAGGCTGTTTGCTTAGAAGATACTGATGGTCCTCTAAAAAATGCCGCTGTATTGCGGTGCTTTGGAATACTTAAAAGTACGTATTGATTTTTTGATTGTTTGCTTTTCTTTGCGAGCGCTCTCTCTCTCTCTCTGAAATTCTCTGCTCCTGAAGAGATCTATTTGCATTCTTTTAATTGTGAGAAAGAACTGTCATCTCTGTCTTGTCATGGAGCACAGTTTAAACTTTTGATTAAAGGGTGTTATTTCATGTCTAGAGGGCTCTAATAATGTTAACAGTGTGGGAGAGTTTATAAGGGCTTAAAATATATAAAAATAACTATACAAACATATGGTTTCTACTTCGTGGATTTTCATCTATCGCGGGGGGTTCTGGAACGCAACCCCCGCGATCGAGGAGGGATTACTGTACAGTTAAATCCCTACTTCTGAAAAAAACACTATACCAGATAATGTGAGAAAAGAGAAGGGAAATTGTTTCTGTTTTGTTTGAGAAAAAGAGTAGCATAATTATCTATCATTTAAAGGCATATTGCTTAACACAGCAAAACTGTGTAATGTTCATTAGAATGTTCCTGCTGACATGCCACTACTGTTAGGGGTGCTAGCTTGTGTTAGTAAAGGCCATTTGTAAGAAATTACTTCTGCTGTTTTTTTCCCTTGAAGTAGAAAAAACAAAAAAAGAAGTTAGTGAAAACTGCCATAGCAGCTGTCTTTTCTATCTACTCTTGCCAATATTTGATTATTGCCCCATCCAAAATGCCATTAAGGAAATGAAGTGTATTTATTAAAGTTTTAAATCTTTTGCTAAATGGTACACAGATGGGTTAACAGTAACTGTGCTCTTCCAGCCAAACTTAGCTACAGCGGTTGGTAGCTTGCCCTATCCACAGGACTATAGCAAATTAAACTCAGGTGTTTGAAACAGCTTACGATAAAATTTGCTGCTGTTTCACAAAGGTTTTTTGTTTTAATTTTCAGGGAATCACCAGCAATAAAAGACTGCCATGAAAAGAAACTTAAAGAAAATGAGCATATAATAAAAACATTTTAAAAACATAACATTTTCAGACCCACTTACTCCAGAGCCTTACCAGCAACGTTACATGCAAGGCAGGAATCAACTGTAGTTGAGATGAAGCGCCAGTATAACACAGGGCCCAGTTGCACACTCTTAAACATGTAGCCAATTTAAAAGTGCCACCTGGCTTAATACACATTTTATGGAGATGTGGGGAAATAAATCATAGTAAGTACCTAGAGGCACCCCTCCCCCAATATCATGTCATGCCCACCCAAACATACTGTCGGGCTTTACTGGCAACGAAGCAATCACCTCAGGTAGCACTTTGGTAAGGGTGTCATTGTCATTTGAGTTTTTTGTTGTTTTTTTAACATTACAGAATTATAAACTTTTTAAATATGAACCCAAAGAAATGACATACACATTGTGTCATCATAAAGGTTTGGGGCAGCCACTTGTATAATATACCCTGGCTGCACATGGTTGAAATTTTAGCAGAGTTGTTCACAAGACGGAGTCCAAAACAGAACTGATCAAAGGTAAGCAAAAATGGCAACTTTAAAGGCCCGTAAAGGAAGTGACATCATCTTTGGTGACGGATCTGGAAGTGATGTCATCAGGACCGGAAGTGATAACATCGTTGGGGCCCGTAAACACCAGAAGTGATGTCTCCAAGGACCAGAAGTGACATCACCAAAGGTGCCAGAAAACAAAAGCGATGTCTTCAGAGGAGCTAGAACCTTGTGGGATTTCCCAGGAATGATCTGCAAGGATCTGAGAAAGCCAGTCAGCACACCCTGCCTCCCCCTGGTCTAATGTAGTATTACAATTACTTAGGTCCTTTAGCTGCCTCCTACTCGCACATGTGTGACAACATCCAGTGCCTTATTTATGAAGTACCCTTTATAAATTGTGAGAAATACAGGAGCAGAGCTAGAGAAAGTTAAAATAAAACTGTAATGAATGTGAAATGTGTAATCATCAACTCACCAATGATAGTGAACAATGGAATAAGTGTTTTATTTGCAGAGCATTAACACAAATTTCAATGTAAGCCCGTTTGAAAGATGTTTATACTTTGAACCCAATCTTTAGAAGTGTATTCAAAGTCTACTTTGTAATTCATGTTGATTTTTCATTTAATTTTGCCATGCCTGTGTATTATTGTTGTGGTTGTCATTGGATTATTATCTACTAGCTATTCTACCTGTCTAAGTTGAGTTACAATCTAAGTAATCAATGTAGACCTCATGATTTTTATTTCATACATGGGTTGTCCATTTGGTTTGGTATATTATGAACCTGATCCCTTTTCCTCACGGGGGGCTTTACCTCTTCAGACAGAGCCTCCCATTTTCGTCACTTTCAGTGTAATTTGTCAAACTGACCACTCTTAAGTGTTTTGGTCAGTTTTACCAGCTCTAGCTTAGTCACGTCTGCACTTTGGTTTCCTGACATGGGCATCGATTTGTTGTTATTTTTACTCATCCATTGTTCATCACGTGAATCATTAGCATTACAGCTGAAAACCTCATTTATGTGGTTTGAGCGGGTTCAAGGAAGTTGCTACCATGCTGCTGTTGTCACTGTATAATTTTGAACAACAGAATTGGCTGATAAGAACAGCTTTCTTATTTTTAAAACATATTTGGTATTTTTATTATCAGTTTTAATTTTTATTTCTCTAACTTAAATTATTTCTTTAAACCCTACTGGATGGACATATAGATGCAAAGACACATCATCAAGCACTTTTCCGTTTATTTAAAACTAGAATTAAAAGAAGTCTACCAAAAATCTCCAGGACCACCTTAAATCCCTTCACACCTCTCCATTAGCGTCTTTTGTTTTGCAAATGTGTTGATCAGCACAAGCAGCAAGCCGGCTGCTATCCCATCCCCCCACCAACGCAGCTCAAGTTGCAAAGAAGATTCTCAGAGCTCAAGTGTGTTTATCTGGGTGTGAGGTGCCTGGAATTGTAGAAGGTAAATAATATATCATCTTTTGGAATGCATACATTTCATGTGTGTTCCGTGTAGGTGTAGGATGACAGGAACTGCTGAACACATAGCTAAAACAGAAACTTTTTCTGTTATACTAATAATGACATGACGTGTATAATGTGAGAAGACTTTAGTCCAAATATCAAATAAACGTGCGCTTTTATTCAAGAATATAACCATAGTAAAAAAAAAAAAACAATCATTCGATTTACATGTTGCTGTCAATGAGTTACAAACCCAAGCTCAAATGTCAATCAACAGGAAGTTGATATGTACTGTATTCTTGGATGGTGCAGAGGTACGAACTGCTGCCTTATAACCAAAAGGTTCCAGGTTCAAGTCCAGGCACTCTGAGTTTTGAGTACTGAGCTGCTATTATCTATACTAATAAAAGGCAAAGCCCTCACTGACTGACTCACTCACTCACTCACTAACTCACTCACTCACTCACTGACTCATCACTAATTCTTCAACTTCCCATGTAGCTAGAAAGCTGAAATTTGGCAGGCTTATTCCTTACATTTTACTTACAAAAGTTAAGCAGGTTTCATTTCGACATTCTACAAGTAACGGTCATAAAGGTCGACAACGTCCGCCACGTTGAACTTTCTTATTTATGGCCCCATTTTCACAAAATTTGGTTGGTGGCTTCCCTGCGCTAATCGAAACCGATGTACTTACTTATTTCGATGGTATGACGCCACTGTCAGCCGCCATATTGAACTTTCCAACGTCACCAATTTTCCAACTTCCCGTGTAGGTAGAAGGCTGACCCAATCTTCACGAAATTTGGTAGGCGGCTTCCCTGTGCTAACCAAAACCGATGTACATACTTATTTCGGTGGTATGACGCCACTGTCGGCCGCCATATTGAATTTTCCAAACGTCACTAATTCTCCTACTTCCTGTGTAGGTAAAAGGCTGAAATTTGGCAGGTCCATTCCTTACAGCTTACTTGCAAAAGTTAAGCAGGTTTCATTTCGATATTCTATGCATAATGGTCAACAACATCCGCCATATTGAACTTCCTTATTCATGGCCCCATCTTCACGAAATTTGGTAGGCGGCTTCCCTGCACTAACCAAAACCAATGTACGTACTTATTTCGGTGGTATGATGCCATTGTTGGCGCCATATTGAACTTTTCAACAGTCTTTGTTACTTATGGGCCCATCTTCAAGAAATTTGGTACACGGGTTGCCAACGCTAACTGAATCTTACTTACGTACATATATACGTCCATAGCCTGCAGCTTAGCCACCTTGTGAGGTGGCGTTGGATCCCCCATCCCAATGCCTCCAACGTTGTTGGATGCCTGCCTATATAAGACTGTCCGTCGCTCCGGTCTCTACATTCTCTTCCTTGCTTCGCCACGGGATTCACGTCTCCCTACTGATAACTACAGCCTTTTTGTTTAATCCATGGCTTCTCCGCTGTTTTATTGTTTGTTTATTACATTTATAGTTATTGTATAGGTATTTTAGACTTACTTTACATTGCTCAGTTACCCATTTCCTTTATCATTCCAACCCCCATTACCATGTCTATCGAGGTGATCACTATCGATCAAAGAACTGTCACTTACCGAGTGGTTTCCATGCCCGGAGATGGCACCTACCTTTTCCATTCTCTTTGTTACATATTGCACGGCCATATTACACTCACTCTTGATATCCGAAGGAACATTGTGTCTTATGTATTGAATGACTGGGACAGGTTCAAGGTGTGGACTGATGACGGTACAGGAGATAATTATACTACGCAGGAGCACTAGAAGAGTGAAATGCTTAAGCCCTTTACCTATGGTTCTGCATGTGAGTTGATGGCTGCCGCTGAATTGTTCGGTTGTCGCTTTCAAGTGTACCGAAATGGCCAAATATTTTACACCTTTCGACAACCGCCAATGCCTCTTAAACATCTTAGATTCACAGGTGACAATTTCAGTAGTGGACACTTTGATGTTTATGAATGTTTAAACTCTAAAAAGCTGGAAGTGATTTTATCGATGAAACCGGTTGTGTGCTTACAACGCTTGACAGATGCCGAATGTCACTTCAACACAACAAATCCTGCAAATACTGTCGTAATTGAAACAAACCATTAAACTGAAACCGATTAAAGAGTAGGCTCAGCGCACAGCTTGGTCATGTTACAACCGGAGGGCCGAACTGACAACATGGTATACAAAGAGATCCTTAACAAATAATTATTGGCATATTTTCCCTCAGTTTAAAAAGGTTTAATTTTCTTCTTAATAAAATTTTTCATGCAGTACTTTGCCGCTGCAAAGTGCGGGTATTTTGCTATATATATATATATATATATACAGTATATGCCAGCAACACATATGACAATGACAAAACAATTACATTGTCAATCATATTACGTTATTATTAAAATGTTTCCTTTTCTTTCTCATTACTTCTTTAACACACTACTTCTCCGCTGCGAAGCGCGGGTATTTTGCTAGTTATTTATATAACCACCGCCTGGCGGCACCCCGGTGTTTGAGCAACCCTGGAGCCCAGCACTTCCGCCACACCAGGAAGTGCTGGGGAGAAGAAGACAGAAGACACCCGGACGGCTTCCGGGTGCACAGCCGGCACTTCCGCCACACAGGGGTGTGTCCAAGAGGGAGTGTCAGGAAGCAGCTGGAGCCCATCCGGGTTCCCATATAAGGGGTCACCTCCCTTCAGTCGATAGTGGATGTCGGGTGGAAGAGGACAGAGCTGGAGAGAGGACGGGAGGCGGCCAAGAGAGAGGCATTAGACTTGTGTGGCCTGGACAGTTGGGGGAACGGTGCGAGAGTCACTGGGGGTGCACGTGAGCACAGTGTTGTAAATACTATTGTAAATAAAGAGTGTGTGGTGGAACTATGTTGTCTGTCTGCCTGTGTCCGGGTTCAAGTTCACATTATATACACATATACATACACAGTTATATATATATATATATATATATATATATATACACACACATACATATATATATATATATATATATATATATATATATATATATATATATATAGTAAAATACCAAGCCGCAGCAGAGAAGTAGTGTATTAAAGAAGCAATGAAAAGAAAAGGAAACATTTTGAAAAACGTAACATGATTGTCAATGTAATTGTTTTGTCACTGTTATGAGTGATGAGTGTTGCTGTCATATATATATATATATATATATATATATATATACACACACACACATTTAAACATATATATATATACATATCCATACATATAAACATATACACATATACACATATATATACACACAAATACATATATATATACATACACACACATATATATAAACACATATATACATACAAATATACATACACACACACAACTATCGTATATGTTCAAGTTCTATTTAAATTTTAAATAGAAGGAATTTTTATTTAGTCGACAGAATATTATTCCTGGGTCCTCCCTGCGTGGAGTTTGCATGTTCTCCCCGTGTCTGCGTGGGTTTCCTCCGGGCGCTCCGGTTTCCTCCCACAATCCAAAGACATGCAGGTTAGGTGGATTGGCGATTCTAAATTGGCCCTAGTGTGTGCTTGGTGTGTGTGTGTGGGTGTGTTTGTGTGTGTCCTGTGGTGGGTTGGCACCCTGCCCAGGATTGGTTCCTGCCTTGTGCCCTGTGTTGGATGGGATTGGCTCCAGCAGACCCCCGTGACCCTGTATTCGGATTCAGCGGGTTAGAAAATGGATGGATGGATGGAATATTATTCCAGAATAAATCAACTCAAACCTTAAATAACTTATAATATTTTGCTCTCCATAAAAATATATCCTGTCTAAATTATATAAGTTAGAAATAAAGTAAACGTTAAAAGAACAAACATTCAAATTTCTTTACTCTTATGTAATTTTATATAAAAATAAACTTAAATTTTAAATATCCCAAAAGATTTTGCTCTCCATAAAAATATATCCTGTCAAAATTATACAAATTCAAATATGAACATGGTGCATAACAAAACCTGGAAATATAAATAAAATGTGTTCTTTTCAGCAATAACAAATCAAATCATTCAGTTGTCTTTGCTCTTATGTCATTTTATCAGAGCTGGACGCCTGGCATCTTTTTTGGCAAGAAGTTCGTTTATGTTTGGTGTGAGGTTCTGTGTTGTGGAGATTCTCAGGATGGACTGCAGGTGCTCATCAGTGAGGCGACTCCTGTGTGCTGTTTTGTTAGTCTTCATGACTGAGAAGAGCTTCTCACACAGATATGTGCTACCAAACATGCACAAGGTTCGAGCCGCATGTAGACGGAGCTGGAGCATTTCTGCGGGAATGGAGTGAATAAACTGTGCGGGCCGTGCAGTATCGTACTTTGCCTTCAGTGTGCCATTACACTGCAGCTCAATCACCTCCATCTGAATCTGCACAGGTGCAGTTTCCACATCGACGCCAAATGGGTTGCGAAACAACTCAAAATTCTTTTTGTTCTTCAAAGTCACCAAAGCGTGCGAACTCAGTGCACAGTGCGCTCAGTTTATCAGCAAAGTGCGATTTGGGAACACCGTAGTGCCAACTTAGTTCAACATTACTTGGCAACAGGGAAAGTGGGGCAAGTTGCACTGGTGCATTTGTGTCTCCCATAAAAGTAGCTTCACTTGAAATCACTTTGTGATTTTGCACGGGTAAAACGTCTGCTGAAGTGTCAGATTCTTCTTTAACTCTTCTGCTTTCTGTATCTTGTGCATTGCATTCAGGTCTTTCAGGTTATCTTGATGTTTTGTCTCATAGTGCCGTCTTAGATTAAATTCTGTAATTACAGCCACATTAGCTCCACAAATGAGACACACGGGTTTACCGGCAATGTCAGTAAACATATACTCAGCCTCCCATCGGTTTTTAAAGGCTCTATGTTCAGAATCACCTTTTCTCTTCGGCATCGTGTGGGCTAGCTTCGCAATAACTTGCAGCATCATAAGCTAGACTTGATTAACGCGTAAGTGTTCGCAAGGCAGCTGAAGCACTGCATTATGGGATCTGTAGTTTATTGTTACCAGCGCTTCATATCCCCGGGCCATTAATGACAATAATACAGTATATAAAATTATCTCGCGGGCCGGATATAATTACACGCCCGGATGTGGCCCTGGGCCTTGAGTTTGACACATATGGACTAAATAGAACTTGAAAAGATATATTTTTCAAATGTGATCGCAATTCAGATCGAGTTGACGTGCACTACAGTACATCAAGCCCCCGTGCTATTGTGGTTTTGCCTGCGTGCCTCAATAAGTTACCCTCCCCTCACTCTTACTTTTTACCGTTCATCTAATGAATATACTGAGTATGGCTTTACCAAAACAATCATTGATCACGAATAAAGTATCCATTATTCATAAAGCTTCAATTGGTGATCTGTCTTTCTGCGTTAACCGCATATTTTTCATATGTCTCAAACCAAGGGGATGCGAGGCTAAAATGTATCGGGAAGCGCGCGTACATACTCAGTGCATCCCCTCTCGGGAATCGAACCTCGGAAGCCGGCGCTAGAGGCGAAGCCTCTACTATTGCGCACAGGCATGTGGTTTGTCTATTTGAGCGTAGCAGTGTAATTCTGTTTTTGTTCAGCACTCTTTGGAACTGTTGCTTTTGTCTGCGACTGCGCCAGTTCACGTGAGCCGCTGAATATGGTTTTATATGTCACTCGCTCGTTTCTAATTGTTTCGCTGCCTTCTTAATTATATAATGTATGTTTTCTTCAGCGGTTTTTGGAGCTCTTCCTGGTTTTCTACGTACTGCGTATTACGTGGAGGCGTGATGATGTCACACGAAACTCCCCCACGACTTTCGAGCTCAACTCCATTACAGTAAATGGAGAAAAATAGCTTCTAGTTATGACCATTACGTATAGAATTTGGAAATGAAACCTGCCCAACTTTTGTAAGGAAGGTGTAAGGAATGACCCTGCCAAATTTCAGCCTTCTACCTACACGGGAAGTTGGAGAATTAGTGATGAGTCAGTGAGTGAGTGAGTCAGTGAGTCAGTGAGTCAGTGAGGGCTTTGCCTTTTATTAGTATAGATAAAGAGATATATTTCATTTGAGTCTGTTGTAAATTTTGGCTACTTGCAAAATTTAGCACTTTTTTTTTATTATTCAGTTTTATTCTGTCAGTGATGTTCACGTGATGCAATGAACTTGCCTCTCCCGCTCTGAGTTGATGTCGTTTATCTCCATTCTTTCACAAGAGCAGCGATGACCACAGTTGGTACTGTGGTTGATGCCTGCTCAGAACTATTTGTTGTACTGGCAATTAAAAATACAATGTCCCATGACCGCTATCAGACCATCATGTGGCATTTGAGCTTTGACAGGTTTGCTGAGATTTTGGACATCTGGCAATGTTTTGTTGAGTGCTGTGTTTTGAGTAACAACCCCAGACAAAGACTTCTGTGTCATAAAGCTTATGGAGCCATTTCTGGACAAAGGCAGACCCGTAACAACAGACAGCTTCTTCATAGCACTTTCGTTGGCTAACAGACTGCTGCACCGCAACGCAACTGTGCTTGGCAACATAAATAAAATGAGACTTCCACCTGCAGCTAAAGTCACTTCAATACGTGAGCAATTCTCTCGCAATGCCATGCTGACGGTGTATACACCCAACCACTTCTCATGCTTAACAAGAATGTATTAGGGTTGAGGCGAATGGACAGCAAAAATATGTCTTACCACATGTCACGTGGTATTATGAAAAGAATTGAGATTGTTGCCCTCACCAGAGGAAGCTGTCCTTTTTGTTTAATAACTACCACTGGCTTAACATTTGCATTATTTAATGTGGCAATTCTACTGTTAGGTATACTGTTATCTGTTGGATTTTTAGCACTTTATCTTACCACGTACTCCCAAGAATTTCAAATGCCGTCTTTACCACTTTGGTGAGGAGCCAAGGCTAAGCATCTAGAAAAACTGTGAGAACGTGCCAACTTTAGAGAAACAATGACTAAGCACGGGACTTGAACAAAGCACACTTTAAGACAATAATAATAATAATAAGAAGAAGAAAATTACATTACATAATAATAATAATAATAAAAGTAGTAGTAGTAGTGTTAGTAAATGAAAACTTTAAATGCAATAAAGCTCTTCCTTAAAAAAACTTGACTATTTACCAGTTCATTCAATTACAAAAAAAACTTCAGAGTAATATAATGAAAGGATAAAAATCTGCAATGCATCAAAGTGCAATGATCTTGCCAATTATAGAGGTTGGGTGCTAAACATAAAGGTTTCTTGTTACCTTTAAGTCCTTTCAACTTGAATACCGAATCCAGAAATAAAGCTGCTGTTTTTATGTGCTATAAATTTGCCTTCAGTTTCATTATTAAAACGTACACACAGCAAGATGCCAGTAGTTCTAAATTACGAATTCAACTTGTGGATTACTGAAGGCACATTTGTAAAACAAAATGAGTTCCAGTGAGATATTTTAATGATTGCAACAAATGGATGGCATCCCAAAATAAATATTATTAGTAAGAAGATGTATATCATTGTTCATTTTCTCTTAAAGCTAAATGCAGGATCTTTTTTTGCTAAAGAAAACTATTTTAATGCATAATCACTCCATTACAGATAATGCAGACCATATGTCTTCTGATCAGCTCTTTGACACTAAACTGCAAGGCTTCAGTAATTCACAAGAGAAAATAAAATGCTAACATGCAACTTCAGATATTTGGATCATTTACTATGTACTCCACCAGGTATTCCTGTTTGGCAATATAAAAGTCTTAAAAAGTTTTTTCTTTTTTTTATTCAGTTTTGCATATGTATTGCATATAGTGTATAGCACTTGTCCTTGAAAATAAAAGCCAAGACTCTGTAAGTATATAAGACATTTGACAACTTTGACAAGAATTCCAATTTAATTAATGATTGGTTTAATGATTGTTATCTGCCAAAGCATTCCATTAAAACTGATTCTAAATCATGTTAGTATACAGTACACCCCCAAAATTTGTGGGGCTTACGTTTCTAGAGCACCTGTTAATTGTGAAAAACCGTGAATTTTGAATGTGGTTAAAAAAAAATGCCTATTTTCATAGTTTAAACACTAAATATGCTCCCAAAACACTTTAATTTCAAACACAACTTAATACATTACCTAAAAACAAAGAATGTAAAGGTAAACCTGTATAACTGTACTGCTATGTCTCCCGCAGTGCTAGAATGTAAAATACCGATGTTACCGCTATATGTACTGTAATTCATGCAAACGCGTTTTCATTGCCAGAAGCCTTAGACGGTGCAGCTCGTTTCGGCAGCATCTTGGGACTTTAACCCTTAAACTGTGTCACACACGTGCGCATGGGAGGCAGCTAAAGGGCTTGAGTGATGGCAGTTCTGAGGCATGCAGGGAGCTGGCAGACTGCACTAACTCTTTTTCTCTCTTTCCTGTAGACCATTCCCGGGAGATTCCATCTGGCTCTCTTGACGTCACTTCCGGAACCAAGCCAATGGAAGGAGACTTTACCGGCTCCGGCCCATGTGACGTCACGTCCGCGCTCGAACCAATGGCTAAAGAACATGAGCCTGATCCTTATGACCTCACTTCCTGTCTTCCCCTTTAAAAGCCTGTCCCTTTTCCCTAAATCCTCAGTCTTGTTTTGGACTCATTTGTATGTACATCAGTGCTGTTTATTTTGAGAAAAAATGACTTTGCAGCCAGGATACCAGAATATACGGGTCGCTGCCCCAAACCTTTATCAGAGTATGTCTCATTATTGTGACATTGGCGTAGTCGGCAGGATCGAGAAGTCCTGGAAGAGAAGGGGACAGGACCTGCAACACATCCAGGTGGGAGAGAACCGGGGTCGAGTTTCCAGGCGGGGAGGGTGTCCCGTGTTTCAGAGTGGCCCGGTACAGGCTCTGCTCCCGGCATGCTCCACTAGGCAACCTAGGCAGGCCAGGGAGTGTTCGGGAGGGGCTCACAGAGTTGGGCTGCTTAGGAAGGGGGAGGTAAAGAAGGCTGTTTATGCTCTCTCAGAGGAGAGTGCCCACCTTCCTGTGAAGCCAGAGCCCCAATTTCCACCTAGGGGTGCCCCAGACTGGCAGGTGAGTAGCCTAAAAAACTCTGGAGGTTCGACCCAGAGCGGCCGACCCCTCATCAAACCTGGTCCCTATGGGAAAAGGTAGGGCAGTGGCTACAGCCACAGAAACTCAAGCCTTTTCAAATAATAGAGCAGGTGGCTTGCTATCTGCTTCTGGACACACTACCCCGGGGCTTCACCCAGCCAGGCTGGGGTAGGCAATTCAGAAACATGTCAGAGCTCATAGAAAGACAAAGGATGGCCTCACAATCTGGGGGAGCTGAACCGTCCCTTGGCCGAACTCAACCGGAGTACGTCCCAAAACCTAGCCCCCCCCATACAACCCAGAGCTTGTGCCGACGTCGCTGAGGCCGCGGGTGCGCAAAACGCTTGGGAATTAGGTGGAATGCAGGTGGAAGAGGGAAGAGGGGTTGGTGTGCTCTGACAAACCCGCTGGCAGTCCCACACACAGGCATGTTGATCGTTAACGGGTATAAAACTTCTGCTTTGTTCGATACCGGCAGCAACATTTCCATTGTTGCCCGCCGATTTGTGCTACCGCAAAAGTGGTTGAAATTTAAGGCCGGTATAACCTGTGTCCACAGGGAAACCCGCTGGTACAGGATTGCCATTTGTGTCATTAGCTACGGAGGATCAGTTCAGAAATTAACCGTGGCAATCCTCCCTGATCCTCCACACCTACTAGGGCGGGACTGGCCTAATATTAAGAGACACACATCGATCTTGGGGTTAATTTGGGCCTAGTTATGGACGGAGATGAGCCGTCTCAAGCTGCCTCCACGCCGGCAGAGAGAGACAAAGCGGCCGTCCTGGGTGACGTGGCAACTCCCGGGCCGGTTAAAATTTAGAGAGACGCCTGCCTCCTTTAAAAGGGAGCAGTGGAGTGACGACTCCCTGAAATTTGCAAAAAATGCAGTGGTCCTAGTCAACAGCCAGTGCACAAACCAGTCAATGCCACAGGGTCCTCACTTTGTGTTAGACAACGACCTTCTCTATTGCGTAGCAATGCATGACGGGCAGGAGAGAAGGCTGCTGCTAATCCTTCCGGCGGCAGGTCTGTGAGTTAGCACATGCCCACCTCCTAGGTGGCCACTTGGGCACCAAAAAAACCCTGGAGCGGATCAAACTGCATTTCTACTGGCCGGGAATCAATGAGGAGGTTTGTCGCTTTTGTGCTTCCTGCCCAGAGTATCAACTGCGACAAATTCCAAGAAAGGACCGTGCTCCTCTCATTCCTATTCCCCTGATTGACATTCCCTTCCATCGAATTGGGGCCGATATAGTTGGACCTCTAGAGCCCTCAGCCCGAGGACACAAGTACATCCTAGTCCTTGTGGATTATGCTACCAAATACCCCAAAGCTATTCCGTTGTGCTCAGCCACTTCTAAAGCCATTGCACGGGAATTACTAGTGGTCTTTGCGTGTGTGGGTATCCCCAAGGAGTTTGACGGACCAGGGGACACCTTTCACCTCGGAGACGTTCAAGGAGATTGCCAGATTACTGAAAATAAAGCATTTAAAGACCGCGGTGTATCATTCTCAAACCGACGGTTTAGTGGAGAGGTTTAATCAGACTCTCAAACAAATGCTGCATAAGGTGGTCAGCGAGGATGGAAAGAACTGGGATCAGCTCCTTCCCCTCATTCTTTTTGCCTATAGGGAAGTCTCACAAGCCTCCACAGGGCTCTCCCCTTTTGAATTACTATATGGGCGACAACCCCGGGGCATATTAGATATTCTAAAAGAAGGATGGGAAGAAGGGGCTCTTCCCTCTACAAACATATTAGAGTATATCACGCAGTTACGCGATAGATTTGGAAAGATTCGGCCCCTCCTTAAAAGTCAAATGGTCTAAAGTGGAGCTTGAGATCAAGCGCATGCTGGAACTAGGTGTGATTGAGGAAAGTTACAGTCCCTGGTCCAGTCCCATTGTGCTCGTCGGTAAGCCTGACGGGAGTTGGAGGTTTTGCAATGACTTCCGTCGGCTTAATCAAGTCTCCCAATTTGATGCCTATCCAATGCCACGAGTGGACGATCTCCTCGAGAGGCTTGGACAAGCTCGATATTTGACCACACTGGACATGACAAAAGGGTACTGGCAGGTTTTTTTACGGACTCCGCGAAGGAAAAAAACGTGTTTAGTACCCCTAACGGACACTGGCAGTATTGTGTCCTTCCATTTGGGTTACACGGGGCTCCAGCAACCTTCCAGCGTCTGGTGGACAAAGTGCTCCGGCCTCATAACTCATACAGTGCTGCCTAGCTGGATGACACAGTCATCTATTCCAGCACATGGAGGGAACACCTACAGCATGTCCGAGCGGTATTGCGGACACTTGGTGAGGCCAGGCTCCGGATTAATCCCAAGAAATGCTTCTTTGGATTGAGCGAGGCCAAATATTTAGGCTACCTGGTGGGTTGGGGTACCATAAGGCCACAGTGCTCCAAAGTTGATGCCATTTTGAAATGGCCCAGTCCGCAAACCAAGCGGCAGGTCCAACCCTTTCTCAGGTTAGCAGGGTACTACCGCCTGTTTGTACCCCGGTTCTTGGAGAAAGCGGTGCCCTTGACTGATTTAACAAAGAAGAGGGCCCCGAACATTGTGGTATGGACTGAGAAGATAGGCGCTGCATTTGGTGATTTAAATCAGGCCCTTAAGCCTATTTTGATGGCACCTAACTTTTCTTTGCCTTTCATCCTCCAGACAGACGCTTCGGACACAGGCATGGGGGCAGTGCTGAGCCAAAGTGTCGATGGTGTGGAACACCCCATCATGTTCCTGAGCCGGAAACTATTGGACCGGGGGACCAGGTATGCAGCGGTGGAAAGGGAGGTTTTGGCGATTAAATGGGCGATTACTCAGCATAGGTACTACCTGTTGGGCTGGGAATTCACCCTTGTCACGAACCATGCACCTCTCCAGTGGATGGCCCTGCATAAGGAGTCGAATCCGCGGGTCACCCGGTGGTTTCTTGACCTGCAGCCGTATAAGTTTTCGCTCGTTCATCGCCGAGGCGCTCCATGCCAACGCTGATGCTTTTTCTCGGGTTTACGACCTCTCGGTTAGGGTCACCTGACCCGATGGGTCTGGGCTAAGTGGGGGGGCCTTGTCACACACGTGCGCATGGGAGGCAGCTAAAGGGCTTGAGTGATGGCAGTTCTGAGGCATGCAGGGAGCTGGCAGAGTGCACTAACTTTTTTTCTCTCTTTCCTGTAGACCATTCCCGGGAGATTCCATCTGGCTCTCTTGACATCACTTCAGGGACCGAGCCAATGGAAGGAGACCTTACTGGCTCCGGCCCATGTGACGACATGTCCGCAATCGAATCAATGGCTAAAGAACATGAGCCTGATCCTTATGACCTCACTTCCTGTCTTCCCCTTTAAAAGCCTGTCCCTTTTCCCTAAATCCTCAGTCTTGTTTTGGACTCATTTGTATGCACATCAGTGCTGTTTATTTTGAGAAAAAACGGCTTTGCAGCCAGGATACCAGAATATACGCGTGGCTGCCCCAAACCTTTATCAGAGTATGTCTCATTATTGTGACAACTGCCACGTACTTGGGGGTTAATGCATCCCTGGATGCCAAATACTTTTTTGCTGCATTTTAAGTAAACATCACAATTAACAAAGAAAAAGTGAAATTTTAATGGAACACATTTTTTTCATGCAAAGAGCATCACAATTACTGCAACACTAATCATTTTACACACTGCTAATTAACTGTAACAACTATTTAAAAAACTACTGGAACAATATGTAGAAAGTGCAACTGACGCCATGGACGAAACTCAGTAAATCACTGAGCAAACTTCACTTGAACTGTCTGCATACAAACACACAGAGGTAAGTGCTGATGCTTGCAGGCTAGTCTAGTGCAGCAGCTCAGTCCCAGGAACAGTGAGGCTGCAGTTCTACAGGGTGTCACGCTTGGGTCACAGAATTGCACAGAAACACAGGAGATTGTAGAGACAGGAAATGTATTCAAACACATCATAGGGGAGCACAACCCCCAACAGAAGCAGAGAATGTCTGGGGGAGGAGAGAGAAACAAAGCAATCAGCCAAAAAGGACAAGTGCTCTTCAGGCTTTAAGTAAGCGTAGTGTCACCTGAGAAGCCACAAGTAAGGGAGCAATGTGAAGGTAATCTATCAGCATTTTTTAAGAGGGGGTTTTTGAGGAGCATCTGTGTCTTCTAGGGGTGTGTTCAACCCCCCCTACTCACAAGGGGCTGCCGCTAAGATTCACACCATCGGCATAACGGTTAGTGTTCATTTTTGTTGGGATTGTATTGAGTTTGACTTTTTTTGTTTATTAAGACAAAAAGACTGAGTTTTACTTTGAAAAACAACTACTTTGCAATTTCACAACACATTCAGAGAATATGCTAAATGGAGAGAATGTAATTCTTGTTTATGGAAGACAGAGCAAATTAAACTGAAGTAGGTGTCAAATAAATTTTATTATTGAACATTATGGAATATAATGCAGTAGCTATATTAATATGTTTGTTAAATATGACGTTCAGCCTCATAAGTTTTCATAGGTAATTAGACTTACAAAGGAAAATGCTATAAACTGCTATGTTTCAGGCAAGGTTGTTTTCTCAGGTCAAGGATGTTCTTTGTTTATTTGACCTTTTTGTTATTTTTCAAACTTTTTTATATTATGAAATTAATTCCTTTTTTGGTTTTGTTTTGATTAGAGAAAATACTCTGTGAACAAAGAATAATTGTAATTTACAGTTGCAACTGAATCCAAGATAGATGTATTTTATTACTTCAGGATAGAGATGCCATAATGTACTCTTGTTTAGTGGAGCATGGCAGACTGACTCATCTCAGCAGAGCAGCATCTTTTAAAAGTTAGGTTCATTTACATATCATAGCTAGAAAACATTTTAGTGACACCAATCAAAATAAAGATAAATGATATATCCTTAATTACCATGGATGCGGGTAAAGATTTTTCAGAGGTGGGACTTGAAAGTCTGCTGCACAATGGCCTCCCCAGATGCTCCCAGTCTACCATCACTACTCATTTTTGCTCTCCTGGTCTGTCCAGGCTTCTACCCCACAATCAATCATATCTACCTATGTCTCTGTTTTTTTGTCAGTGCGGCTTTGACATCATGGACCATAAGGTGCATACTAATTCAGCGTAAGCAGGAACACTCAATAAAACTGAATAAAAAAAAAATTAAAGTGAAAGTGAGCTACAAAGAAGGCAGATTCACCAGCGTTTGTGTGTCAGCTTTTATCCCTCCAGATCTGAGAATTTCCAGTTCCATTGTCTCAAAACACCACTCACATCTACAGTTATCATTCCCAGTTTCAGATAAAAAGTAACAACGTCAGATCTGGGGCGGGGGGTGGTTGTTGTATTGTGATCTTGACTGAGAGAATAAAAGTAAAAAAAAAAAATGCTAACTTTTACAAGTACAATAAATTTACACCGGCTGTTACAGATGCAAATCAAATGTATGTTTTTATTGTATAATATTAACAATAAGAGCAGCTCATTACTCAAAATGGTAAATTTGCAGGGGAACTGGCTTCAAACTCATGACCTCTGGATTATAACTCAGCAGTTCTTACCACTGCACCACAGAAGCTGTTTATTTGATAATTGGCCATCAGCCTTCACACATTATACAGTTCATGTCTACATTTTGTCATTTATTACTAAAACATGAAAAACGTTTCTGTTTTAACGACGTGTTTACATAGATTGTTGTAGACACGGAAAACAAATGAAGTTATTTTTCCTATACAACTCTAGGTAGCTCACTCCCAGAAAATCAAGGCTTGAACTGGGAGAACTTCTTGTCCATTCTGCGGCAGTGGGGGGAATCGTATAGCAGGCTGCTTGCTGCTTGGGCTTATCGACACATTTACAAGACAAAAGATGCTGACAGGGAGGTGCGAACAGATTTAAAGTGGGTTGGGTTTACGTGTTTTTTCGTAGACTTTGGTAATTCTAGTGTTAAGGAAGGGGCCCTTTACTGTTAATCAACAATCTTCCCGTGATTCATTGAATAAAAATGTCACTATATTCTAAAAGTTCAATTTGCTAGTTCAATAATAAGCATGGAGAAAGTAAAAAGCAGACAAAGGCTCATTGTTCACATTGAATAATGACTCAAGATTTGTAGATTTTAGGGAAATTCTGTGAAAGATAATTCAACAGGCCACACTCTTAATTATTAATAATTTCTCCATTTCTGTTCTGTGCTTTACTTGAAAGTATTTGACTATATGTTTAAATTAAACAAATAAATAAATGGTACAGCTTTTTTGCCAAAATTCTGAGTGACATCAAATTCTGTTCAGTTTCAGTGAAATGGATTAATTTGTGAAAGCTGGTACTTTGTTATATCTGACACTTGCTGCTTTGTGGTTTTAGTACCCTGCTGCTGTTGCTTTTTCTGCATCTTTTTCCCACAAAAAAATATTTTTTTCAGCAATGTAACACTGTCTCACTTATCAAATATGCAATATCATTATAACTAGGCTTTAGGACTGACACAATCAACATTTACTCTGCATGAAGTAATTCTTCCCAGCCAGATACCCAGATTCCTTTTTTATTGAATTAAGAGACGTCTGTATCTCCTCATTATACAAACCATTCCTCTTTGTAAATTATATCAGATGTGCAGACTCATTGCAATTCAGGAGTGAAAGACAATTAGGAAAATGAAAAAGGTAAGGCTTTTGACCAAACTCAGTGGTGTGTACTTTTGCACTGTTCGGCATTCTATACTACGGTTTAATATAAATATTTATAAGTATTTGCTGCTTCACCATTCTATAACTGTAATGTATTGCAGATCTTTGTAATGTATATATGTCTGTCCATCTCAGCATGTTTCCAATGCAACTCTCAACAGGATAGTTTGAGTAAAGGCAGTGGCATCCCAAAGGTAGAGAAAGGGGATGGCACTCACATCCACAATCCCTCCCCCGCAATCCTGCATGGCTGAGTTTGACTTAGGAAACTGGAGGCAACTGGTATCAGAGCTGGATAAAAAACAGCCAAAATGCAGCAAAGTGGGAACGTTCAAGACAAAAACCTGGAAAAAACATTTTGATACATTAAAAATGTTGTTATATATCCAAAATTATATGCTAGTTTGAGAGTTATGCTTGTTTCTTGTTGCGTCTCACATACACACAGGATTGGCCACGTGTCACAAACGTTGCTTTGCTACTGCATGGCATCATGGCCCGCGCTGCTGCGCAGTGTGCAATTTTTAATCCGGCCAGCTCTTATTTCAGCATCTTGATTATTACTGTAAACATGTGAACCTGAATGTGGCACTTCTAGCTTGTGATTTGATAAATATGTCTGTTGTAAAACCTATATTGTGTTTTGTTAAATAAATATTAATTTTTTAGTGTAGACTATTTCAAACTACTCTGATTTTTTAATGTTTTGAATCAGCATTATCAAAAAGCCTAACCTCTAAAAGTATCAACAACATGCAAAGCAAGAAATTAAATGAGGACCACTATTAGAATCTTTATCTGTTGGAAATCCATGCTACTTGTCAATAACAAGGTGTGAAGGAATTGTATTACTATGAAGAGCATAAAATAATAGATACTGTAGATGTCAACTATTACAGAAGATGTCACACCTGCTAAGGACCTGAAGAAGCATGGTTGTAACCTTCTTCATTTCTAACAAAGTAAGTAAGGAAGGTTTCCATTATTTTATGTATGCTAACACAAGCTGTCTGTCTATAGAAATGAGGAAGACTGAAGTTCAGACATTATCAAACAGAGTTACAGGGTGCAACATGTGGTAGCCTGACATGTGATATCACCAGGATGAAAAGTGTGCTTTATAAGAATTCATTGAAGTGCTTCTTTTCCTCTTTTTTAACTCTTTCCCCTTAATATAATTTAACCCACAACTGTGATTAAACCTTCAGGTTCAGGTATACAACCAATATATTCTATGAAAGTCTCAAAGTTACTCAGTTACTCTCAATTACCTGACCACTGTTTCTTATCTGTTTGCTACAGTTATATTTCAGCACCCACTGAGCTAGTCCTTAATACCCTCATCGTTGTTTAGCATTTTCTATCACTGTCATTCTTCTCATTTTTCTGCAGTAACACTCACAACCTATTATGTTTGCAGACATGGTTTTTCACTTAGTCATTTACTGACAGCTTTCTGAGATAAATTTAGTTTCCCTATATTGTAGTCCATTACAGTCTCAGCCCCAAAAATTCTGTTCTGTAACTCAGTTCAGCTCACTCCTCCATCTGTATATAAATAAACTAAGAGACAAGACTGTATGATTGTTCATATTGTACATTTATTCAAAGCCCCCAGCATTCAGTTTTTTAAGTTAATGGTGTACGTATTAGATTGTCCAGCCCAGGACTATTTTTGAGTTATCCTCATATACTCTCCTGTGTGTGATGTTCATTTATAATTTTGTACTATCCTTAGATTTTTTTTTCTCAAATATCTATGATATAAGAATCTAATAGTTCACTCTTATCTACTTACTATATAAAAAAATGTATTATATTATTATTATTATTATTATTATTATTATTATTACTAGACATTAAGCCCGTTACAATAACGGGCGCTAGAACAGTAGTGCATAAACATTAGTAGGAACAGTCTATATTAAATTGCAAGGGACCTTGTATGTGGCTGTAATATGCGTTACTGTATTGTGTGCCTTTAATTTTCTCTCTCAGTAATACTGGTTTGTATTTCCATAAAATGCCTGTTATTTTGTCGAACAGTAATACAGTGGAACTGAAGTAATTTTCCCCATAGGATTGTATGTAAATACAATGAATCCGTTCCAGACCGTATGAACTGTATGTAAATATATATATTTTTTAAGATTTTAAGCACACATATAGTTAATTATACCATTGAATGCACAGCGTAATAGTTAACTAAATGTAAAAACATTGAATAACACTAAGAAAACCTTGAACAACAGAGAAAACTAACACTGCAAGAGTTCGTGCTATAGCCTTACGACCCACTCGCTAAAAACACCTTTTTTAATGAGTTTTAAGCACAGGGAAAAAATGAACATTTGAAAAATCCGTAGTCTAATAAACAACCAAGAAAAGTAACATCGCACGCACGCGCCTGTGTCTGCGTGTGTCTGACTCTGTCCTGGGCCTGCATGTGTGTGTGCATGTCTGTCTCTGTGCATGTGTGTGTGCGTGCGTGTCTGTCTCTGTCGCGGGCCTGCATGCGTGTCCGTCCCCCATGCGGGCCTGCCTGTGTGTGTGTGTGTGTGTGTGAGCGTGTCTCTCGCGCGGGCCTGCGTGCGTGTATGTGCGCGTGCGTGCGTGCGTGCGTGACTGTCTCTCGCACGGGCCTGCCTGCGTGTGTGTGTGTGTGTGTGAGTGCATGCGTGCTTGCGTGTCTGTCTCTCACGCGGGCCTGCCTGCGTGTGTGTGTGTGCGTGCGTACTTGCTTGTCTGTCTGTCTCTCCCGCACGCACCTGTGTGTGTGTCTCTCTCTGTCTCTCTCTGCACACACAGGGAATGCACAGGAAGAGACTGAACACGTTCCGTGTGGCCCCGCGCATGCGCACATCACCAGAAGACACACACATGGACACCTGGACGCACACAGGGGTTTTATTAAAGAAGATTATTACTTTTTGCCTCGTTTAAGAACATATGTGCAAAGCAGTATTTCAAATTGCTTAACTGCCACTGTTCATATCCATCTTAGCCTTTAATCTTTTCTTCTACTCTAGATTGTTCCATTTACTCCCTGACCCTTTCTCACTTTTACACTTTAACTGCTTACTCCCCTTCATGTTCACACCTTGTTTTATCATGTAAGGTCCTATGGTAACCCTATGTTCCCCTTTTATACTCTTTATTATGTAGACCTTAATAAAATGTGCAAAACCCAATACACTTACCACTCTGTGATCAAGTACTTTAGCATTTCCTTCAACCTTCCCTTCTACATCTGTAACCTTAGGCAATTAAACAGAGTAAAGAAACATGCAGAAATTAAGGTACACATTTAACCATACGTTATTGATAAAATGGCCAAAAATATTAAGGAAGGAGAATACCATGTCAATATTGGAAAACCATACTCTTACAGCCTGAATAGCCCTACATCTTGTGTTCATAGGTACTTCTCAGCTTATCTTAAGTCTAGCTTGCTTTACTAGCTCATGGCCTTTGAATGGAGTGTTTAAATAGGCCACATGCCTATCTCAGTATGGCTTGCCAGATAGAGATGTCTTCATCATGGTCTTCTCTTCATGGCCAGATAGTGAGAGAGAGGTAGAGAAAGGTAAAGGCAAGCTGACCAACTTTATAAAATAGTTACCACAAAACACAAACCAGTGGAGCATTGTAGTACAGAATGGTCTCTAATTCAAAACCAAACATAAACAGCCATATTTTAGATCAATAGAATTTGTTTTTCTGTCACCTTCCTGGGTCATTTACCAATGAAAGTGTTCATGTACATCTCATGCCCCATGTGCTTTGCTTAGTCAGTTTATGCCCTTCTTATGGTAGATGACTTACAGGTTCATGTACTGTAAGTCCAAACACAGTCACCTTTGACAAGCTAGTCTGATACATGTTTCCTAACCTTCACCATACATTTCACATCCTGAGTCCTAAAGACTAGGTGGGTTGGTTAGATAAACATCAAAGCATCACTGTTCTCATAAATGAAGTAAAACATGCCCCCGAAATACTTTCTTATTAACTTATATGATAGAAATCACTTTACCACACACCTGAATTTTTGTGTTTTTACTTGTCTTTTTATTTTCAGCATGGTGTCAACCTTCACTGTTTTGTTTTTCTTTTGCATGCTGACGCTCTTCTTTTCTAATACCAATAAAGTATACGAGGAAAGAAACATTATTCTCTCTTTTATTTGTCAGACCTGACTTAACTTAATTTTAAAATAAAATGCAAATTTATGATAAACTAATATTGACGTGTTACAATTCAATCTCATACCTATGTTGTCCAGACATCAGTTCATCCATTTTCCAAAGTCAGTTTTTTTCGGTACATGGTTATGAGTAGAAGAACCCAACCCAACAGCATGGGACCTTTCAAGAGTTAAGACTGTAATATCAGAGCAGACCTTGTCAATTCAAAGAAAAAAAAAAAACTCATTCTCTGTGTTCCTGCCCAGGTAATTGCAGTTTATCATAGAAGTAAAGATTGCCAGAATAGGCGTACATCCTCTGTCATGTACAGTAGCACCAGACAGAAATACTGAAGTGAGTTGTGGAAGACAATGATCTTCATGTTTATTCTCTCCTTTACAGCATGTTGGTAATCTCGGTGCTAGGAGGTTTAACAGAGGCCAGAATAAACTCTGAATCCAGGGTTAACAGACAGAATTGTATGCACGGTCCAACTTCTCACGTAGGTATAGTAGAAAAATATCTATGGCATCTGTATAAAGATCAGAAGAACATGAAGCAAGAAAGCCCTTCTTTATTCAAAGAATTGTGGGACTCTGCAACAAACTATCAAGACATGTTGTTGAAGCAGAAACCTTGACAAACCCTAAGAAGAATCTTTTAAATGCACTATGGGTTTCTTAGATTGTAAAGCATTAAACGTTTCTGCTATTACAGACATTTTTTAAGGAACTGGACCTTCTTTGCCTTTCTTCATCAATCAAACTGACAAGTCACCATCTGGAAATCTTAGGGAAAATACAAATATGAGATTCCTAAATTTCAGCATTAACTGCTATAGCAGAGAGCTGTCAATTTCATAATCACACAAAGATTCTTGGCAGTCTAATCTACAATCTCCAAAGAAGGCAATTTTTTAAAATTCTTTTTCATTGGCATTATACTGTAAGGCTTATAATGTTTTTATATTTCAAGAATCCTTTTCCAATGTCAAATGTGTCCTTTCTGCCAAAACAGTAATATGCCAAACCAGTAACTACATATTTCATTATAATTTCTAGCTCCTTATAGTACAAACACTTAAATTATTAATATGTGGTTTGTTTCTTTACATTTTTAAGTGAATAAAACCCAATAAAGATTTCAACTTTAATAACAACTTCAGCATAACTTTCCAAAAATAAATTTAAAAAATTATAATAAACTAATTATTCATGTAAAGGAATATAACAGGATGGATCCAGCATGGTCCTTAGATGAATATAGGAATCCGCAGTGGTGATGGGGCATCATTAATAAAATGAGGTGACAAGAAATGCATGGAGGAAAAATTCACAAAGCTAGTACACCCCTAATGATAAGAATTTCTCCATTATATATATATATATATATATATATATATATATATATATACATATATACACACACATACAGTGCTGTATAAATATCATTTAAGTAATGATATATGGGCTTTTTCATGAATTGTCACTTTGCCAGTGAAAAGGCATTTTTTTTTGCAAAAATACCTAAAAATGAAAAAAGGAAATGTGTCAAAACAAAGCAGATAAGTTGAGGAGAAATGCTATACACAAACAGATTAAAAACACAAAACCATGCAAATAAAAGAATACATTTACAATGCAATTTCTAGCACAATTTATAATCCATCACAAAAAGCAGGATTTGGTCATATGTCTGTAGCCACTGTTGCAGGTGGAAATTAATACGGACATATCTTAATTTGGATACCTCTAGCTCTAGACAGAAGGTATCTCTTTAAAAGCAAATGATAAAACTATAACTAATAACATTTTAACCACTAAGTAGATCTTTGTTCATCATTGTGTCCACTAATAAAAATAATAATTTATTTAAGTTACATTTATCAACTTTTCTCCACAGCTGCTGTCTGTGATGGACAGAGCAAACCACAAGCTGTGAGCATTTGTTGCTACACAAATTGTCCCATGCACATTTGTCACTGCACTGTTGCTCCACATTCATTTGTAGGTATGTTGATGAAGGAACCTATTGTAATAAATTGTAGTCATCAAGTAATTACACCTTTGGCTCCTGAGTGAAGCTAAGAGAAAACACATGAGAGATTGAAAGAAGACCAGCAGATCACTCCTAGTCTCATATGTCTCAGCACATTCTTGAATGGAATGAAGGTAGCATTGGAGCCACCAAATGTATCTAGTCCTTAATCTTTATTAACAAATTGTAGATCATGTATATACTCAGTACTTTTAAGCAGGATGTTCTTGTACTGTGCTGAAACAGAGAGAGAAAGAGGTTGTGAACAAGCGCTGATAGCTCAATGCCGCACCCACCATGCGTCAAACCACCTGGAACAATGTGAAGTTTTTCATTGTGGCTAGAGTGCCAATCCTGCCACCAACCCCCAAGTTTTCCCTGAAAGTTGGACGACTTACTTGCAGGGCTGAATTCAGATTTACATCATAAATCTGGATGAAGTGAGCTTAAGGGCCTTGCTCAAGGGCCCAATAGAGTAGAGTCACTTCTGCCATTTAAGGGATTCGAACTTGCAACCTTCCAATTGCCAGCACAAATCCTTAGACTCCACCACTTTGTCCTGCTGAAATCCCATGAAATAAAAACTGGTTTGGGTTCAAAATAAACACACCAACATATGACAGCAGTGCAATACATTACTCACTCCTATATTTCAGATTATTACAAAACAGATATGTTTAAAAAAAAACAGAAGATAAAGCCCAAATGATAAATCTCATAAATAAATAAACAATATCACTATTGCATTTCAAGTTATTTGTATCATAAGAAGCTGGCTCTTGTGACGTGGAATTTCACCTCTCTGAAGGGGAAAGAACCTGAGCTAGTGCGCGAGGTCGAGAGGTTCTGGCTAGATGTAGTCGGGCTCACCTCGACGCACAGCTTGGACTCTGGAACCAATCTCCTTGACAGGGGCTGGACTCTCTACCACACTGGAGTTTCCCCTGGTGCTAGGTGCCGAGCCGGTTTGGGTATACTTATTGCCCCCCGACTTGGAGCCTGTTCATTGGGGTTTACCCCGGTGGACGAGAGGGTACCCTCCCTCCGCCTGTTGTTTGCACGTTTGTGCC
Source organism: Polypterus senegalus (assembly GCF_016835505.1). Taxonomy (NCBI): domain Eukaryota; kingdom Metazoa; phylum Chordata; class Cladistia; order Polypteriformes; family Polypteridae; genus Polypterus; species Polypterus senegalus. The sequence goes on along the minus strand of NC_053161.1, from coordinate 129,114,276 downwards.
AAACAGCAGTTTGGAGTACCCTGCTTTTTTGGAGTACCTGGAGGGGGTGCTAGAGGGCATACCTTCTGGGGACTCCCTCGTTCTGCTGGGAGACTTCAATGCTCACGTGGGCAATGATAGTGAGACCTGGAAGGGTGTGATTGGGAGGAATGGCCCCCCCGATCTGAACTCAAGCGTGACGAGCACATAAGTCCAATAACAAAACACCATTATTGGACTTCTGTGCTCGTCACGGATTGTCCATAACAAACACCATGTTCAAGCATAGGGGTGTTCATATGTGCACTTGGCACCAGGACACACTAGGCCTCAGTTCAATGATCGACTTTGTGGTCGTGTCGTCAGACCTACGGCCACATATCTTGGACACTCGGGTGAAGAGAGGGGCGGAGCTGTCAACTGATCACCACCTGGTGGTGAGTAGGCTTCGATGGTGGGGGAGGATGCTGGTCAGTCTTGGCAGGCCCAAATGTATTGTGAGGGTCTGCTGAGAACATCTGGCAGAGTCCCCGTCAGAAGTAGCTTCAACTCCCACCTCCGGCAGAACTCCGACCATGTCCCGAGGGAGGTCGGGGACATTGAGTCCTAATGGGCCATGTTCTGTGTCTCTATTGTTGAGGCGGCTGACTGGAGTTGTGGCTGTAAGGTGGTCGGTGCCTGTCGTGGTGGCAATCCCCGAACCCGTTGGTGGACACTGGCAGTGAGGGATGCCGTCAAGATGAAGAAGGAGTCCTACAGGACCCTTTTGTCCTGTAGAACTCTGGAAGCAGCTAATAGGTACTGGCAGGTCAAGTGGAATGTGGCGTTGGTGGTTGCTGAGGCAAAAACTCAGGCGTGGGAGGAGTTTGGGGAGGCCATGGAGAACGACTTTCGGACGGCTTCGAGGAGATTCTGGTCCACCATCCGGCGTCTCAGGAGGGAGAAGCAGTGCACTGTCAACACTGTATATGGTGGGGATGGTGCACTGCTGACCTCGACTCAGGATGTTGTGGGTCGATGGGGGGAGTACTTCGAAGACCTCCTCAATCGCATTAACATACCTTCCAATGATGAAGCAGAGCCTGAGGATTCGGAGGTGGGCTCCCCCATGTCTGGGACTGAGGTCACCGAGTTGGTCAAAAAACTCCTTGGTGGCAGGGCCCCGGGGGTGGATGAGATACGCCCAGAGTTCCTCAAGGCTCTTGATGTTGTAGGACTGTCACCTCTGGAACATCGCATGGACATCAGGGACAGTGCCTCTGGATTGGCAGACTGGGGTGGTGGTCCCCCTCTTTTAAGAAGGGGGACCGGAGGGTGTGTTCCAACTACAGTGGGTCAACACTCCTCAGCCTCCCTGGAAAAGTCTATTTGGGGGTCCTGGAGAGGAGAGTCCGTCAGATAGTCGAACCTCGGATTCAGGAGGAACAGTGTGGTTTTCGTCCTGGTCGCGGAACAGTGGACTAGTTCTACACCCTTAGCAGGGTCCTGGAGGGTGCATGGGAGTGCCCAACCAGTCTACATGTGTTTTGTGGACTTGGAAAAGGCATTCGACCGTGTCCCTCAGGGAATCTTGTGGGGGGTACTCCGAGAGTATGGGGTACTGGACCCCCTGATAAGGCTGTTCAGTCCCTGTACGATCGGTGTCAGAGCTTGGTCCGCATTTCCAGCAGTACGTCAAACCCGTTTCCAGTGAGAGCTGGACTCCGCTAGGGCTGCCCTTTGTCACCGATTCTGTTCATAACTTTTATGGAAAGAATTTCTAGGCGCAGCCAGGGCGTTGAGGGGGTCCGGTTTGGTGAACTCAGGATTGGGTCACTGCTTTTTGCAGATGATGTTGTCCTGTTTGCTTCATCAGGCCTTGATCTTCAGTTCTCTCTGGATTGGTTCGCAGCTGAGTGTGAAGTGGCTGGGATGGGAATTAGCACCTCCAAATCCAAGACCATGGTCCTCAGCCGGAAAAGTGTGGAGTGCCCTCTCAGGTTTGAGAGTGAGATCCTGCCCCAAGTGGAGGAGTTCAAGTATCTAGGTCTTGTTCACGAGTGAGGGAAGAATGGAGCGTGAGGTCAAATGGCGGATCGGTGCAGCGTCCGCAGTGATGTGGGCTCTGCATTGGTCTGTCGTGGTGAAAAAGGAGCTGAGCAGTAAGGCAAAACTCTCAATTTACCGGTCGATCTACATTCCTACCCTCACCTAAGGTTATGAGCTGTGGGTAGTGACCAAAAGAACGAGATCGCGAATATAAGCGGCTGAAATGAGTTTCCTCTGCAGGGTGTCTGGGCTTTCTCTTAAATATAGGGTGAAGCTCAGTCATCCAGGAGGTGCTCAGAGTAGAGCCGGTGCTCCTCCGCATTGAGAGGAGTCAGATGAGGTGGCTCGGGCATCTGATCAGGATGCCTCCTGGACGCCTCCCTGGTGACGTGTTCCGGGCATGTCTAACAGGGCAGAGGACCCGGGGAAGACCCAGGACACACTGGAGGGACTATGTCTCTCGGCTGGCCTGGGAACACCTCAGGATTCCCTCGGAAGAGCTAGAAGAAGTAGCCAGGGAGAAGGAAGTCAGGGTATCTCTGCTCAAGCTGCTGCCCCCGCAACCCGATCTCGGATAAGCAGAAGAGGATGGATGGATGGATGGATGGATGTATCATATTCATCAATTATCTTTTCACTTTATATAAAAAAATCATGAAACAAATCATGAAGAAACCTTCACTCTATATCCTTCTCCCATATAAACCTTAATATCCCAGTTTGAGACAATGAAACAGTTGATTTGGCTATGATTCCTTAAGGCATCAGTTAAATATCCAGGTAGAAGGTAAACTAATTATCAAGTTCATTCTTTCACCATATGTCAATATATCAAAAATGAAAAGATTGTTAAAATAATCTCTAATGTCAATTGGATGTTTGACATACATGGTCTAGATTAGCTCTTCAGGTCTCCAAACCTATCACAGAACCTGGTAAGAATAGGCCTTCCTCTTATATTCCCAGGACTGTATCTCTGCAGGAAGCGCTCAAACTCTCTTTTGTTCAATTCAAGACCAACTCCATCTCTTCTGGATCTCTTTGAGTGCACCTCCAATTCTAATACAGACAGCTCCCTTTATCAAGGAGCAGCACAAGAGGAAGCAGCACACTGTAGCTTTACAGGCATAGTACATTAGGAATCATTACAACACCATTACTCTATGTAATTCAACTAACAGTCCATTATGTACAGAGTTAGTTAAACCCAAAAACATATACAAAAAGGTGACCTACTGTACAGTGGAAATAGAAAGTATTCAGAGACCCTTCAATTTCTGCACACTTAATTGTGTTGCAGATTTAATTTTAAGTGGATAAATTTGCCTATCAATCTACTGTACATTCAACAACCTATAAGGATATATTGGAAATATGTTTTCAGAAATTTTTGCAAGTTTATTAAAAATCAAAGTCTCTCATTTGTAGAAGTATTTACACCCTTTCCTGTGGCACTCCAAATTGGGCTGTGCTTGTGTACAGAACTTCATTGGAGCCCACTTGTGGAAAACTGAACTGATTGGTCATTATTAAGAAAAGCACACACTTATGTACATAAAGTCCCAAAATTCACACTGCATGTCAGGGCAAAATCCAATCCATGAAGTCCAAAGAACTGTAGACCTCTACAATAAAATGATTGTGAGGCATAGATCAGGTAAAAGTTATAAAACTTTTTCTAAAACTTAAAGTTTCCAGGGACACAGTGGCCTCAATAATTGTGAAATGGAAGAGGTTTCGAACCAGGGGCCTCATTTGTATTCTAGTGTGAACATAAGTACATTCCAAACAGCAGGGAGATGCTTAAACCAAAAAAAAATCTGATTTATAAAACCTGGTATGTGAACATTTGTATACATTTTACCCTTTATAAATCACAACAATCTTGTAAATATGCATATGTGAATGTGCCTCAAACTCCTGGTTGCCACCCTGAAACAATCATGTATGGACCCATGCTAACTGACTTTGTACATACTGTATATAATGAACAGATTAACCTCTAAGGCAGGGGTCCTCAATCACGGTCCTGGAGGGCCACAGTGGCTGCAGGTTTTTGCTCCAACCCAGTTGCTTAATAAGAAGCATTTATTGCTCAAGTAACACTTCTGCTTCACTTTAGTCATCTCACTCGTTAAGATTTTGAACCCTTAAACAGCTGTATTTTTGGTTTTTAATTGCTCCTAATCAGCAATAATATGCAAATGACAAAAGAGACCAGCATTTCTCCATTTTGCTTGTTATCATTTACACCTGTGTGTATTTATCATGCACTATTGGGTTTAATTAAATACTTGGAAGGAAAGTGAAGAGAAAAAAAGTAAAGTACTGAGAATCACTCATCCATTTTAGCCTTCAAATTATTTGGATGATATCTTTAGAAAGGGGAAGAAAATCTAGGATATGAGAATTACCTGACATAGCAGAATTAAAGCACTAATAAGCTATGAAATTAAAATATTGGCAAGAATTGCTTTCTAATTAAGCAACCAGGTTAGAACAAAAACCTGCAGCAACTGCGGCCCTCCAGGACTGTGATTGAGGACCCCTGTCTAAGGTGAGACAATGGTGACAAAAGCTGAGAAGTTAAAACTTTGTAGACTGTGAGATGAATATTCTTGTCTCTGAATTAGAGGCACTCAAAGAACCCTTGGTGGTCTAAGCACAGATAACACCTTCAAAAATGTTAAATGACAACATATTCCTGCTGCTGTGATTGTAGTAAATATTCCAGCTGCACCATAGCCGAAATTTAACAAAAAAAAAATATCCAATCTGAGCTGATCAGTTGTTACCGGCAATGATTTTGATCTGCAAATGTCTTCCGTTTATCAGAGATGCCTTATTATGTGGCATAATGCCAGAGATGCATAAATATTATATACAATTATTAGACTTTTAATGATATCTTTATTGTGAACATCTTCATGTTTACAGGTAGTTGTAGCTGCTGGTGAAGGTGTCACTCAGGAGGACAACATTGTAACTGATTCCAGTGTAGTCTTCAGTGCCACAACAATCTCTTCATCATGTGCTGTTAGTGTGTTCAGCAGTGGCCGTGTCCTTACAGCTGTGGTTCTGCAAATATAAAGAAACACAATCACAGCCTTCCAAGAAGTCAACCAAAACCTCGAGGAAATAACGGGGGAAGCATACAGAGATATCTAAATCATTAAATATTTTGTTGGCAACTATACCTGTGCATCTCTTTGTTCATTTCACAGATGGCACATCAAATCCTCTTGCTGCTTGATAGCTGGAGGGGTAACCGCTTCAGTGGATAGGTAAGGTGTAGGGTAATCTGGCTTCATTTGAACAAGGTCAAAATATTTTATTATTTTGTTTTGTTATTACTGCTGCTTGCATGGGTACTGAACCTTTAACGGCTTCACAAATTCTTTCTTTGTCTGTGTTATGTTATGTCATCAGCATGAGCCTCTCCCAGTGTGCATTGTGTTAACTGTGAGAGGAGGAATTTTACTGGCATAGTTTTAGCACTCATATGTTTTTTGTTTTAATATTTCAGCCTGTTAATAATAAACATTAACAGATAAAGAAATGGAGTGTGGTTACATTACTGCTTCCTGGCAGTTCACACGAAGTGGCACATTGTGTATCACAGTGCAGAAGCTTCAGAGATTAACTGAATTCAAAGCCAGTGTGCAGCAGTACAGTGAGTGGGGAACACCAGTTATAACGGGTTACCTTAAAGTCACATGTGATTGCATTCACTTTCTTTCCTCCCTCATACTGCTTGATCACCTTAATTTTTGGGTCGAGATCAATTGCCTTTTTTCCTGCAATTGTAAGACAAATGTAACTGAAAGTAGGCAAAACTGCTGCAGGTAATAAACTGAAATCAAGATGAATAAGTCACAGCATACAGACCAGGCTTGGCACAAACTGCAGTTTCCCTCTGAAATGCAATAGCGACTGTCTATAATGAATCTGATCTTTATTATTTTCTTTTATTATTCTGGCACCATTTTCTTTTCTTTCTTTTGTGTGGTTGCTAATATTTTTTGTGCTCTCTGCATGCAGCCAGACATATTGCTGACAGTTACCTGTTACTGGTTATGTGATGAGAAAATAATGTGGCATGTTGTATTATCTTGTCTCAGCTATATATGATGTTGGTGCACAGTATCCAAGCATCACATCTTTTTCTTAAAAAAGCAAAGATTAGAATTAGGTGCAGGCAATTACAACCAACTAATGTGAAGACTTTGCAGTGTTTATTTTCAACTACAGTTTTCGTAAAGTGTTTCAGCTTTCCTATTGTTTCTCTTATGTAAACCACAATTCTGACATGCTCCTTTATGTTCCTTTCATCTTCTATTCCTGTTTGTGTCTTGTCTATTATTCCATGTACACTAATTTCTTTCTTGTGAATCATAAAAGAAACGTACCTTCAGTGTTGGGGTGTTTTAATTTGACTGCAATCTTTATTGAAAACAATGTGGGTGAGATTGCAACTCAATAAGGAGAAGTTGCAGGTGAATAAAATATACAGTATACTTGAATGTATGCCAAATAACAGAAAATCTTGGTGCAAAGTAATCAGCAAATAATACTACCATGCAGTCCTCACAGTCTATAAAGTTTTATTTTTAATTGTTCATAAAGCATAAAACCTGCAGAGCATATCTATATTAGTTATGTTTTCTGAATAAGCATTGCTATTCTAATTATTTTTGCTTGTCAGGTGTATTTTCCCAGTTTTTTTATTTCAAGGCCAACGTCAGTCACACTTTCATTATCTCTCTTCCCCAATCTGCCAGGAAAGGCTCACTTACCTAATGTGGCAGGATGTCAAGCAAGAAGATTTATCTCTTAATTATACAGATGAATGTGAATGTCTGGATAGCAAATTCCTTTACACAATGGCAGGCTATCTGAGAGGCACGTTCAATAAATGACTATTTGTGTGTGTTTTATATCCTCTTCTGCTCATTGTATATTAATAAGACATAAATATGCACTTTCTTTAACCACTGTATAGGCTAGTGAAAAAAATTCTGAAGCTTTGGCTATGTCTTATTTATTTGAGAGTTTAATTCCATTTTAGAAACATTTTAAATGCAACAAGAAAAAAAAAGAATAAATACATTCACCTGTTCTCGTATGCTATAAAAACCCTATTACAAATTAGGAAAACATTTGTACAGTCTAATGGTGGCACTGCCCATGTATATTTAAACAATATATATATTGTGATAAGGCGTGATATGAGTGCCGACCCAACACAGACGGACACAAGAGGCACAAATAATTAAACAATAAACTTTTAATTTCTTCACCTTTGGGGCATGTCTTCCCCATGTCCCACAGGCACAACACAGTCCCACAAAGACAGAAAACACAAGCACAAATAATCTCTTCTTCACTGCCTCTTGGTGGCCACCCTAGGTCCCCACAGGGCTGTGGAAAACTCCATCTCCCATGGACCCCTGTGGGAATCTGAGGCACCAGTGCCACCCAGGGGGGCTGCCATCTAGTGACCCGGGGGAGGTATTGTGTAACCCATGCTTGCTCCCCTGGATTATATACTGAAGGGGTGTTTCAGCAGGGCATTATATGTGTGTGTGTGTGTATATATATATATATATATATAGTGATAATAATACACAAAAGACATCATCAAGATTTGGGGCAGTCACCCATATATTGTGTTTCCCGGCTGAAAAGTTTAAGTTTTTTAAGCACAATGTGTATAGAACTGAGCCCACAACAGAACTGACTATAGTAGCCCAAGATGGAGGCTTTAAAGGCCTGTAGAGGAACTGATGTCATCAAAATGGCCGGAACCAGAAGTGCCGTCAGCAAAAGGGCCGTCTTCGGGAGTGATGTCAGCAAAGGGGCCAGCTTCGGAGCTGACGTCAGCAAAGGGGCCGGCTTCGGAAGTGACGTCAGCAAAGGGGCCAGCTCCAGAAGTGATGTCTTCTGAGGCGCCAGAACCTTGCAGGATTTCCCGAGAAAGGTCTGTCGGGAACTGAGAAAGACAGTCAGTGCACTTCGCCGCCCCCTATCCAGATGTTTTATTACACTTACTTAAACCCTTTAACTGCCTCCTACTTGCACATGTGTGACAATATATATATATATATACCTCTAGATACGAGTTTAATTCGTTCCAGCACTGAGCTTGTATAGCGAATTTCTTGTATCTAGAACAAAACTTCCCCATTGAAAATAATGGAAATCCAGTTAATCCGTTCCGCATGCCCAAAAATATCAACATAAAAATCAATTTTCCTAACAAATAACACTGATAAATAAGTGTGGATACACTTTGTCTGCTGAGTGTCATGTGATCATAACTGAGCTGATGGTTCTTCTCTCTCGTGCGCGTCTCCCTATCCTTATCTCCCTTGCTCTCTCGCTCGTGCGCTCTCTCTCTCTCCTTATCTCTCTTGATCGCTTGCTCGCTCCCCTCTCTCTCTCTCCTCTTGAGGGTAGAGAAAAGCCAAGCAAAATGACACCTTTTATTGGCTAACTAAAAAGATTACAATATGCTTTCGAGGCAACTCAGGCCCCTTCTTCAGGCAAGATGTAATCAAAGCTTGCATATTGTAATCTTTTAGTTAGCCAATAAAAGGTGTCATTTTGCTTGGCTTTTCTCTACATTCATAATGGCTAACACGGTACAACACCCTAGTACTCCTCTTGAGGGCAATCGTCTCCTATTCTCCTCTGCATGTCCGCAATATTTTTGGATACACTTATACGGCGAACTGCTACAGCGAAACAATGAAATCACAAGCGCACAAACGCGTAGATCCTCACACTACGGGAGCACAAGAAACACTGAGTGAGCTGACAGGCTGGCAGCGTCAGCTTGGGTGAATCCCCGAGTCAAGGCGGATTGGGAAACGCATCACGCATAACCACAGCCTGGCTCGTGGCTCGTTACGCGAGCCAATGCTCGTATTTAGATCCAAATTTTTCGCTCATACTTTCCTCTTATCTTGAATTTCTTGTATACAGAGGTGATCGTATCTAGAGGTTCCACTGTATATATATATATATATATAAACTGCTCAAAAAAATTAAAGGAACACTTTGAAAACACATCAGATCTCAATGGGAAAAAGAAATCCTCCTGGATATCTATACTGATATAGACTGGGTAATGTGTTAGGAACGAAAGGATGCCACATCGTTTGATGGAAATGAAAATGACCAACCTATAGAGCCCTGAATTCAAAGATGCCCCAAAATCAGAGTGAAAAAATTATGTGGCAGGCTAGTCCATTTTGCCAAAATTTAATTGCAGCAACTCAAAATTGTACGCAGCACTTTGTATGGCCCCTGTGTTCTTGTATACATGCCTGACAACATCGGTGCATGCTTCTAATGAGATGACAGATGGTGTTGTGGGGATCTCCTCCCAGATCTGGACCAGGGCATCACTGAGCTCCTGGACAGTCTGAGGTGCAACCTGGTGGCATTGGATGGACCAAAACATAATGTCCCAGAGGTGTTCTATTGGATTTAGGTCAGGAAAGTGTGGTGGCCAGTCAATGGTATCAATTCCTTCATCCTCCAGGAACTGCCTGCATACTCTCACCACATGAGGCCAGGAATTGTCGTGCACCAGGAGCCACTGTACCAGCATAGGGTCTGACAATGGGTCCAAGGATTTCATCCTGATACCTAATGGCAGCCAAGGTGTCTTTGTCAAGCCTGTAGCGGTCTGTGTGACCCTCCATGGATATGCCTCCCCAGACATTCATTAACCCACCCCCAAACTGCTCATGCTGAATGATGTTACAAGCAGCATAATGTTCTCCATGGCTTCTCCAGACCCTTTCACTTCTGTCACATGCTCAGGGTGAACCTGCTCTCATCTGTAAAAAGCACAGGGCACCAGTGGTGCATCTGCCAATTCTGGTATTCTATGGCGAATGCCAATCGAGCTGCATGCTGCTGGGCAGTGAGCTCAGGGCCCATTAGAGGACATGGGGCCCTTGGGTCACCCTCATGAAGTCTTTCTGGTTGTTTGGTCAGAGACATTCACACCAGTGGCCTGCTGGAGGTCATTTTTTAGGGCTCTGGCAGTGCTCATCCTGTTCCTCCTTGCCCAAATACAGCAGATACTGGTCCTGCTGATGGGTTATGGACCTTCTATGGCTCTCTCCAGCTCTCCTAGAGTAACTGCTTGTCTCCTTGAATCTCGCCCTTGAGACTGTGCAGGGAGACACAGCAAACCTTCTGGCAATGACACGTATTGATGTCCCATCCTGGAGAGGTTTTGACTACCTGTGCAAACTCTGTAGGGTCCAGGTATCGTAGTGACACTGACTGTAGCCAAATGCAAAACTAGTGAAGAAACAGTCAGAAAAGATGAGGAGGGAAAAATGTCAGTGGCCTCCACCTGTTAAACCATTCCTGTTTTGGGGGTCATCTCATTGTTGCCCCTCTAGTGCATCTGTTGCTAATTTCATTAACACCACAGCAGCTGAAACTGATTAACAACCCCCTCTGCTACTTAACTGACCAGATTAATATCCCATAAGTTTCATTGACTTTATGCTATACTCTCATTAAAAAGGGTTCCTTTAATTGTTTTGAGTAGTATATATATATATATATATATATATATATTGTTAGGTTTGAAATGCAATCTGAAAATTGGGTAATTAACTATCAGGAAACTCTTGTGATTGGTTGGCCAGTAAGCCAACATCTCTCACGTTGATCCTTGGGATGCAAAAGTGTATACACCTGACAAGCCCCAATAAAGGCAAAATGCATGTTGTGTACTCTTTGCATTATTTGGCAGATACTGTATATATATATATATATATATATATATATATATGTGTGTGTGTATGGGGCATGAACACCTCGGAGTGGGTGCCGAAGGAGTAGGATCCGTGGTGCCGGATTGGACCCAGGAACCTGAGGAGTAGGACCCACTTCGGGGATGAGCTGCCCTCGCGGGACAAGCCGCTCCACCTGATGGGTCTTCGCTGGCGGTGGGGCAGTGTCACAGATGGCTGGGGAGGCAACTGCATTTGTCCAAAGCACTTTGTTCCCAAATGCCTTTGTCTTATGTTGATGTTACTTTGCATACTTGACATGCTGTTTTTTGTGCAGGTATGGTTTCCATCTAATGGCTCTTCCATGAAGGCCATGTCCATTTAAGTAATGCTACACAACAGAGCAGTGCACCACCACTCCTGCCTTCAGGTCCCTTGTAGTTGTATGGGGTTTTGCTTTGCCTTCATGCATAGTGTACAAATATTGTGATTCAAGAGCACAAAAAAAGCTACGAGTCTTTCAAAACTGAGACATAAAGCAGACCAGCTAGTCTGCACAGATAAGGTACACTCTGAGATGACCTGAGTGTTGACTTCGCAATACAGGTTCAGCCAATACCTAGCCAATTGACCTTGTAAAAGGTAAAAAATTTAAAGGGTGCATGGTGGTGCAGATTTTAGTTAATAAAAACATGCAACCATGGTTCAGTGAGTGTAGGTGCATGCGGCTGCATAAATAATATTGCCAAAGATTTACGTTATAATGAACAAAGTAACCTATAGGATGTGCCATATCCTAATTATGCCATTTTAAACTAAATAATCAGTGAAGGAATTATGGTTCTTCTTCTTAGTATTATTATTGCTTATTCATCAAATGCTAAATGTTGTAGGTTTAATACTCGCTTCTTGATATTTGACACATTATTTAACTCACCTGTGTACTGACTAAAATATACCATTTTAATGGCAGACTGACCAATGTGGATTAGTCTGTTTCTGACATCACTGTAACCAATAGTTGGTTTTCCCCTACTACTTGTTACAGCCTGTCTCCAACTTAGAATTAAATCGGAGCTATCAAGAGTTATATTCTGCTACTGAGGATCTGCAAAAACAAAGTATCCAGATGATCAATCAAGAATTTAAGCAGGCCATCTGGTTAGAATAGCCATTATCTCAAGGAGCAGTGACATTTTGTTGCAGGCTTGTATGCTGAACACCTTTCCACTTTATATTTCATTAATCATGAAAGTAAGTTTACAAAACACTGTATACTGTACAAAGCAGTTTGGAGAAATGTGATTTCAGAATAAACTGAGCCAATAAATATTTCCACATTTCATCTATTCTTTAAGTGTGCCTGCCTCCCACTGAAGATGTAAAACCAAGGTTCTAAATATCTGTGGTCGTAAAACATCCCTGGCCACCTTCATAAAGAAGAGGGTGTTTCCCAATGTCCAGACTAAATTGTCCAACACCGTCTGGTCATTCTGGCCATTCTAGTCTCCTAATCATCAGGTCAGACTAACTGTTTCTCTCATCCCTTTACTGCTTAATAGCTAATGTAGGGTGAGCTGTGGTAATGTGCCTACCCAGGCATTACCAAGACAAAAAAATATTTTTTAAGTATCTGCATTTTTAAGGGAAGTAGAACAGAAAAGAGAGAACAGCATTTACCTTTCTTTTTCAGCAGACAAGTAGGCAAGATGGCACAATCTCTAGTGTTTCAGCAATGCTTCAGTGGTGCTACGTGGCAGGGTGCTGGCTGCCCAGCTGCGGGTTGCCATGGAGGCCTACATGGCTTCACATGCAGTCAGGTTTCTTGCTAAGGCTGGAGTTTAATCTAATTAGAGGTATTAACTTACCTTCGATATGGAGCCAGAAATGCTCAAGCCCGATTCCCATGCATGTGTATTTTCATGCATGCATGTGCCCACAAGGCTGCCTGTATTTTAATATAGGAGTTAAAGAGGCAGATGCGACGTGACATAGGAATGTGCCCATGTCATCCGCGATTGGTGTGAGTGTGAAAGACTAAAAGAGTTGAGCCTTTTCAGTTTAAAGAAGATTAAGAGACATGAGTGAGTGTTTAAAATTATGAAGGGAATTAGTGCAATGAATTGAGACTGTTACTTTAAAATTAGTTTAACCAAAACACGAGCACACAGCTGGAAATTTGAAAAGGGTAAATATTGTACAAACATTACAAAGTTTTTCTTCACGCAGATAACCATTGACACATGGAATAAGCCACAAAGTAGTGTGGTAGACAGTAGAACTTTCAAAAGAAGACTTTATGTTTTTTAGAAGAATTAAGTGGATATGACCGATGAGCTTCATTGGGCCAAATGGCCTGTTCCCGTGTAGATTGTTTTATTGTTCTAACTTTGTTATGTTCTAATGTTCTTTTCTTATAGCTTATGATTTCAGCTGCTGCCTTGTAAAGTGGCAAGCTGATAGAGGTCCACTTCTGGCCTATTGTGATTTCTGAACTTAAGGCTGGTTCCTGGTGTCTTAATTTTTCAGTAGTGATGGAACACCTTGCATCATGGTTTCCTCGGCAGGTGCAATTGAGTTGTTTTTTGTGGAGTTTTGAAGCCTTAAAATAGGGGGGAAACTTTAGTCATAGTCACACAATGATCAGTCCGGCATTTTGCAGCCCTCCTGGCACAGGTAATGAGAATGTCTATGATGCCACTGTGCATCACTATGATATAGTCAATTGGGTGCCAGTGTGTAGAATGTGAGTGTATCCATGATGTCTTCTATTTACTTTTGTAGAAGATGGTTTTGGTTATGGCCAGGTTGTGCTTAGAGCAGAGTGAGCAATCACATGCTGTTTGCATTGGCCTATTCAATCCCCATAAAATCCCCAAGCAAAATGATCTTATCACTCTTGGGAATCCTGCAAAGAACCTCATCCATTGATTGGTAGAAACATTCCTTGTTCTCCTCTTCAGATGCCATAGTTTGTGCAAAGTCACTTATAAATAGGGAGAAACACTTCTTGGTCAGAGGGATACAGGCAGTCATTAGTCATTTACTAATGCCAACGAGTGTTTCAATAAGCTTTGGTAGGAGTGTATTCTTCATGGCTAGCCCCACCTAAGGAGTATAATTTCCAGGAGAAGGTGTAATCCATCCCTTCTTCTGTTAATAAACCTTCATCCAGAACCCTGGCCTCATTTAAAGCAGTAATGTCGATGTCATAGCAGCTCAACCAGTGCTGTTCCGCAGTGGGGTCTATTGGAGTTACTATTGGAGTCCAGAAGAGTCCTCATATTCCATGTTGCAAATTTCATTTATGTATTTACTTATTTTCTTTTGCCACAGAACTTGACAGCTGTGGTATTCTGTGCAGGACAGAGTTGACAATTATTGGACTACCTTTTCTTGGCCCTTCCCCATCTAAGATGAGCTGGTACCTGAACAAGTAGGCACAGACATAAAGAGTTCTGCCAAAAACAGCTGTCCAGTTGTAGCTGTTACTGATCCAATACCCTGTGCCACTGATGTGCAGGATTATGACTAGGAGCTCTAAGTTTATTCGCACCTGCCCCTGTCATCAGACACCTCATGCCTCCAGACTTCATCGAGGTGGAAGGTCCAGGTATTGTTCACCATGACCACAGGTGGATACATTCACAAGGGGGTTTTTAAAGTGTCACAGCAGGTATCACTGTTTTCACCTTAATGAGGTAGATCCTGGTAGCAAGGGTTTCCCCAGGATGACCCATTCTCCATCTTGGCTACAGTAGGCTGCTAGATCCTTCGTCTGCTAAATTCTGCCTATTGTTACATTCCTGTCAGGGTGTGATCCCTTAGCCCTTGTGTTAATAAACTAACCACAGTGTAGTGGGGCTATTTGCCCATAGCTGTGACAATGGTTGACAGATGCAAGGATGTGTCCACACATTAGTTGTTGTACATGCCACCTTTCTGGGCAGCCTGCTCTTTCGAGAAGCCCTACAGTTAAACCTGGAACCACAAGGTACCCAGTAATCGTGTGAGGGCATTGCAGGAGTGTTGGTGATGGAGAGACTATATACTAGTCGTGTAGACTTAACACATACAACTCTTCTTTTCACCCCCTATGAAGCACTCTAGCCAGTGAAGTATTGTAGGAAGAAAGTAGCAAGCAGAATTTGCATGCAACATACACAAACTTCAAGAGTTAAAACTACCTCCTACCTGTACTAGGCGCTTCACACATCCTCTGTCAGAAAACACACATGCACATCTTTCTCACCTGGCACCTTTTTCTCCTGGACCTTACTTGATGAATATAATGCAGGAACTTTAATGGACGGGTTTAGTCTTTCATTATGATTTTGCATCTCCTCCATACCTATGTTTACCCTCGCACCTTTACCAACTATAACAACACATCTTTTCTCTTCTAAAGCAGTGAAGTCTGAGCACTGCATTATAAGGAACTGTTCTTCCATTTTCACTGCTGTAGGTAAAACTGTTATTGTATTTATAAGTGTACTACTTAAGCCTCTAAATCACCTATTACTAATATCATGGTAAACACGTTTGCTCCCACTTGTGATCTTGGTTATTGTCTTATAACTTGAACTGCCTTATACTAATAATGTAGACTTACCTGAATCTGTTGCTTAATATGATATTTTCTGTTGTTCTAGTAGAACAAAAGGGAGGATTGTCAATTATGATTTATACTACTAATCACATACTCCTGTAATTAACAGCATAATTAAAAAATGTAATCAAAAGTCCTTTGATGGATTCTAGTTTTGTTAATTATACAAATAGTTATTTTCAAATATAAAACTAAGTAAAGCCAAACTATTAAAGTTAGATAATATTTTTAAGGAATATTCCCTTGAGAAGATGCCCGTCTATCACAGAGTACAGTCATGCATTCATCCTCAGTTCCTCTAACTATGCCAGTTTAGAAACATCAATGTGCTTATCACAAATGGAACAGGGTAATTAACTTTTAGAACATTTGTCTGGCTTCTAGGCTTCTGTATTTGCTGATCAGGAAAAGTCAAGTGGTCACGCCATTCCAATTTTGTGTAAGGTTATGGCATTTATTTGTCCCTTTGTTTTTTAAATATTTATTATCATAATTACTTGTGTGTATGAGCTAACCCTTGCCCAAAAAGAAGCCCCCTGGTCTTAGCACATGGCAGTTCTATTTAAAGTTTAAATGGTGCATTTTGAGGAATAGTGTTGGTACAGTGCAAAGTAATTAAATAGCAGCACTTAACATCAGTTGTCTTAGTATATGGGTACCAGGAAGTCCATATTCTCAGGCTGGCTTCCTGTAAACAACGACACAAACAGAGATCAGAAGATAATTTTAAACATGCTGCTTTGGCCCTGTGCATGTACAGGTAATAGGAAGCCAGAGAAGACTGAAGTGTGCGAGAGTAGGCTGTCTTGGTGTGAAGTTTTGGGGGAGAGTAAGTTTTCTTGGTGTGAAGTTTCTTTTCAGTTTAACAATCTTGCTAGATGTTACTGTACTTAAATCTGTTTGTAGATTGAGTTTTGCAGGGTTGATTTTGCTGTTATTAATTATAGATTGTCATTATGTAAGAGTTTTGGTTTAGTTGTAGCAGGATGTTTACCCATGAGGAAGATATTTAGTTTTGTTCAAACAATACTCCTTTTATATGGCTTGCGACACCATAGAGATGGAGCATTCAGTAGTGAGAGAGGGTGCTGAGTGATCGGTGGGTGGCTACTGTTCTCCTATTAGCAATTGTTTTGTATGGTAGAGCCTTGTTTTTGAACCCGTCATGTGGTGGGTGCAGCAACGTGCTATCAAGGCATGCTCCCAATCTCTTTCTATAACATAGCCATTTATTTGAAATAATTTTAATGTTGATTTTTGCCATGGGTAGAGTTAATTTTTATGAGAGTCAAGCCTTATATTTGTTTGCTTTTATTTTCTCCTATTTTCATTTTTATATATAGCAATATTAAACTGTTTGAATTTTTTTGTGAGTTATTTTTCCTTAATTTTTTTCTGCACTGTTTATATTTTTAACACTTTTAACACCAAACTGCCTTATTTTTGATTCTTCCTTCATCACCCCTGGTCATGGTCAGTTCCAAAAACTACGAACGGTTACTTGTGACATTTATGGTGGCATTAATGGCACCTAAAAAGGCAATAATAAGAGACCCTGGAGCAGAAGAAGACTCCCAAGAGAGTAGGCGCTATGGAATCATATAGTAAGGAATTGGAACGGATGTTTCAGTAATTTTTGGCACAGGAGCACGACAAGAAGCAACAAATACGAAGATGGAAGCCACTGCAGTATCTTTTTACTTTATTGCAGGAGGAGGTACAGTGTAGACGTGAGGAAACATGAATTATGGTAGAAGGTGCAGATCATCTATCGGCTTGCTTCCATTACAGGGAGGGTTGAACACCAATCCAGTTGGTACAGCTGTGGGTGAACAGAGGTGGGTGGACAGCCCAAAGCTTCCCCCTTAATGGGAACAGGAGGATATAGAACTATTAGTGGTTACTTTTGAAAGGACGACAGACTGATTGGGCAATGAGACTGTTACTCTTACTTTCAGGTAAGGAGTTTGCAGTTCTTGTCACTATGGACACCGCTGAATTGTTGAAATATGACTTGCTTAACGTGTCAAACTGAACAATAAAATATAAGTGCTGGGAGTTAGCGACCAACAACAACAACAACAACATTTATTTATATAGCACATTTTCATACAAAAAGTATCTCAAAGTGCTTTACATACTGAAGAAAAGTAAAATAAAAGACAAAATAAGGCTGGGGGTGGATTATAATGGTGCTTGAAACTTAATCAGAGCTACAAAGCAACTTAAAAGACTTATGTAACCAATAGCTGAATCCCCAACAAAACACCAATAACAAATAATAGTCTTTATTATGCTTGGGCAATTTTTACAAGTACTGGAGCCTGAGATGAAGACATAGATTCTCAAACAGGCCACAGTCATCACAACAGGCCACAGAACTGGTGGAAGTTTTCCTGATGGCTGTTTAAAAACTGCATGGAGTTCAAGAGATGGCAATTCATTTTCAGCAAAAATTTTATTTTACATTTTATTAATGTTTATATTTTGAATTTCATATACTGTATACGGGATCACCAAAATCTTTTAAGTGCTTAAGGCCTCTAAACGTCTTAATCCAGTCCTGCAGTCCACACAGCACTGGCTCCTGCCTTGTACATTTGATAGTTCACAAAATGCATGGATTAATAAATCAATATTGTAATGCAATCTGAACTTCTGTCACAATTGCATCAATAATATTTCCATTTATTTTGCTTATATTTTTACTTCAGGAATATCACAATTTTCTGTATGTTTTTTATATTTGCCAGCTATTTGGTGATCGTGGGTGTTACAGTACTGTGTGATGAAATGACATGAATGCAGTCTTATAAAATATTTTGCGGTCTTAATGATGATCCAGACCCACAGCCATGGGCGTTACCCTCAGTTCCTGGACATATCATGAACAGAGGATGGACCAGAGTGAATAAGAAGACAGGCAAGACTTTAAAGAATAAGAGTTTATTTAAAATAGAAGAATAAAAAGTGCAAAAGTACTAGATATTGCATTCAAAAAATAGTTCAATAAATAATACACAACAATGTGTGCTATTAAAGAAACCAAAGTCTTTGGTGTGCAAATAAATAAACAGATTTACAGTAATAAGTCAATTAAAATTTCAAAGCGGAAAGATGAAACCATTTTTTTGTCCTTCCATATTCACTCTGTCCTCATTAGGACAATGGGAGACTTCATTGTCACATTCCATCACATCCCAGACCCACCACATAGACCTGAACTGCACTGCTAATAGCTTTCTCAGTTCCTTGGACACCTTGTCTTTCTTCAGATGCTGCTGTGGTGGTCGTCTCACCCTGACACAGCCCACCACATCCCAGATCCACTACACATATCCAAACCACTACTGTTAATGGCTGCCATAGCTTCCAGGGCATCTTGCCCTTCAATGGATGCAAACCATGTCTTGAGCTTCCTTCCTGGTACACACTCTGGTGTCCTCCCCTCACTTCACCAGCTCAATTGCTCAGTTCAAGAGATTCCAACCACCTCACATAACTTCAGCACAGCATTCAGTCCGGCTCTTTCTTAGAAGGGTCAGCCTGCTGCCCTTTCCTTCACTCACTCCGACATACCTCAACAACCAGTGATCATTCTCTCTCAAAGTAAACTCTCGTAAAAGACACAATTCCTGCGCTTACCCTCTGGTTACACAGCAGGTGCCTACTGATTACCGTCCCACTGCTTGACCGATTAATCATCTAATAAAACCAGCACACATTTTCATGAGAGTATTCACACCAGCATGATCTAGATAGATAGATACTTTATTAATCCCAAGGGGAAATTCACATACTCCAGCAGCAGTATACTGATACAAAGAAACAATATTAAATTAAATAGTAATAGAAATGAGAAAAAAATAAAAAAGGGAACAATAACTTTGAATAATGTTAGCATTTACTCCCCCGGGGTGGAATTGAAGAGTCGCATAGTGTGGAGGAGGAACGATCTCCTCAGTCTGTCAGTGGAGCAGGACAGTGACAAAAGTCTGTCACTGAAGCTACTCCTCTGTCTGGAGATGACACTGTTCAGTGGATGCAGTTGATTATTCATGATTGACAGGAGTTTGCTTAATGCCCGTTGCCCTGCCACAGATGTTAAACTGTCCAACTTTACTCCTACAATAGAGCCTGCCTTCTTAACAAGTTTGTCCAGGCGTGAGGCGTCTTTCATCTTTATGCTGCCTCCCCATCACACCACTGCATAGAAGACGGCACTCGCCACAACCGTCTGGTAGAACATCTGCAGCATCTTACTGCAGATGTTGAAGGATGCCAACCTTCTCAGAAAGTATAGTCTGCTCTGAGCTTTCTTACATAGAGCATCTATTCTAAACAATTTGCTCTAAAATCAATTAAAATCATTAAATAAATTAAGCAATTATAATACCCCCTGTACTTATCTTACTGCATCTCCAAACTTTGTATAATAAATGATTTCATAAGTATATAACCCTTGAATAACTCAAGTGGTGTACTGACCTTTGCAATATCTTACAATTATTCTGCTTTTCCTATGAAAGCAGGGAAAAAAAGTTCTCCACCAGTCTCCTTAAAACACATCTGTGGGGATTTGTATGGAAAGTTCTAGAAAGCTGTTGTAACTTAAAATATACACAAGTTAATTTTTTTTTACTATACTGTACAGTACACAACCAAATTTTATTCATGGTTAAATTAGGTTGCATTGTTTTAAAAATCATTGATTTTGTAAGCACATTTGCAACTCTACTTAAACATATACAGTATCATAGAAACTCAAATGAATTATATTAAACTACATACAGTACATGCAATATTCATACAATTTAAATACACTTGGAGATTTATAATGTAGTTACTGCATATAGTTTTTAAACTGTCTTTTTAATTTGTATTATTGAAAAGCATAGCATAATAAGAAAATCTGGTAAATGTAGAAAAAATCCATAATTTTTAGAGTTTTAGAAAATGAAACACAGCAAAGAAATAAAAGTCAGGAAAATGAAATTTTAATTTTCCTGCCAAATGGTCTTGAGGGACCTACTGTAGAGTTCAGCATGGTAAAGTGATTCAAGGAGGCGTGTGCCTTATAAAAGAACTTCAATTACATTTTCGTCAACTATTTTGGCTTCCTTCCTAACAGTCATCCTGTAGGTCAAGCTTACTGATCTAGAAACCTGTTTATTTGGACAATTTGAATGGTTATCAATCTTTTTGCAGAATAAAAATAGACATGGGCTGAATCATATTTAAAAGGTTGACAGTTTTCTCAGCTTTCAGTGCCTTCTGTAAAATATAAAAAAGTCTTCATTTGGGAAAAACAAAAAAATAAATAAATAGGGAAAAAAGTTTATTATTAGCATATTTAGTCTTTTTAATCATAAAGGAAGGGGTGTCAATTAAATCAGGATGCCCTTTAAACCCTAATACTATATTCTAGATATTTAAAAGCAGTTAATGTGTGGCTTCTAAAGTGTCCTCTGAGGTGTCAGCTTTAAGAGTTTAAACTCAATGGTTTAGATTTGTGGACATGTTTCAATGTGTACAAAACTTTTCCTCATCTCTAAAACAATATTTTCTTTAACAATTTATTATGTGCAATTATGTTTTAAAATTATATACAGTATGGTCTGGTTGATTCATGCCTTTTTCTGGGGATATGGGGAGATTATGTTTCAGTTTAAGTAACTTGTTTTTTTAGGAGAAGATTCTTTATAAATGATTTAAGTGAGGTTAAGAAAACTGAAGTTGTAAAATGAGGCCCATTTAGCTAACAGTTAATAGTCCACACCTAAAGGGCATGTCTACTGTTTTTTGTTAATATTATTTAATATAGTTTTTTGTTTAATTTTTCCCCTAATTCTGGACTGCTTAGTAAGTTCCCCAGGTCATGACCATGAGTAAGGGGCAGGAGAGGCAATGTTGCTACATACGTACCTGCATCTGCTCCCAGCCGGTAGGGTTAAAGTCTTAACCACTCAGCTGTTTAGTTCCACTCCCAAATGATCACCCACACACATGACAACATGCTACTACAATAACATGGAAGCTAACATGTTGGAACCACTTGTTGAATTTACCTGCATTTTACAAATGCCTCAGCCTCTATCATCAGATTTTTCAAGTTTTTTTTATTATTTTATTTTATCAAACTTCATTGTCATTCAGTGTAATTGGTAGCAATAACATGCAGACAGGCTCAGTTTAGTTGGTTTCCACATTAGTAATTAAGCCACCTACACCTACGATAGTATACTATAGTAAGAAGGAGGCTGAGGTGGTCTGTTTCTAAATTGCTTTTCCCCAGATTTCCCCAGGTTTTTTTTTTTGGAGGGGAGTTCTTGTCTTGTGAAATCAAGGTGGGAGAGTTCTCAAAAAACATTGCCTGTTAAAGCCCATTAAGATATTCCTTGTGTGATTGTGGGTTATACAAGAAATAAATTGTTGTTGTTGGGACTGGAGAAAGAAAGGGAAAGATAAAGCAAAAAAAAAAAAAAAATAGAAAGAATCCATACGTTAAATGGAAAGAAAAAGTAAAGAAGAACTAGGATTGTGGCAGAGCCAGTGTTGCTGAAAGGAGGAAAGTGGCTGAGGATTAGGGCCCTGCTGAGTTCCCAGAAAGCAGGAGTAATCAACTGCTGTAGGAAACCCCATGGCTGCCAAGGGTTGGTAGTTGGAGAAGGTAGCAGGGCTTGCAGGGTCCCTTTGGACGCTGATTTGAATTGATTTCTTGTCCAGAGATTATCAATGTGGACTTTGCCTATTTTTCTGTGTGTGCATTTTTTATTTTATTTTTTATTTTTTACAAGCAGGCTTTGTAATGAGGAGCTGGTTCTTTGGCTCTATGAAGCAGAAATGGCCCCATGAGTGAAAAGGATGTGTGTTGAATCCCCGGTGGCTCTACAGCGACTCGGGTTACATGTGTCTGTGGCACATCTGTCCGACTCATAGAACATCGAGGGAATCAGATGACCATCTGGGCAGGCAAAGTCAGCTGCCCATTGCACCCTGCTGCTGTTGAGAAAAGAGAAACGGCAATATGGGTGGTGTATTGCCCAGTTAAAAAGGAACTGTAAGAGTTTAGTAAAGTCCCGGGCAAAAAGGCACTGCTACATGCTCGCTGATAGGAGGAATAAGAGTGCATCGGCAGCGATTGGGCACCCCAACCTGTACCAGTGTATAAAACCAGCAAATGGACACTAGGGGTCGTCTTTTGACCGGGTTGGGCTTCTGGGTAGCCTTCAGACCAGCACCAACAGTAAAGGTAGTGTTATGAATGTTTGGAGGGGACTTTACAAGTGTTTGTTTGTTTTTTTTCTTTTTTGTATAAATATTCTACTGCTGTCTTTTTCCTTATCTTGCCTCAAGAAGGGGCCAGAGTTGCCTCGAAAGCTTGCATATTGTAATCTTTTTAGTTAGCCAATAAAAGGTGTCACTTTACTTGAGTTCTCTGTACATTCATAATGGCTAACTCGGTAACTCGATGACACACTGCATGCACAGGTTTTTTTTTACACTGTCTTCCTTTAGCGGGACATTCACTTTTTCCACCGGGTGCTTTGTTTCCGCAGTAGCTGCACTTATGAATATGCTTGTATGTATCACACGCTTCATATTTTTTTGCTGCCTTCTCAATTGTGTAATTCAGTTTTTGTTCAGCACTCTTTGGAACTGTTGCTTTTTGTCTGTGCACTGCGTCAGTTCATGTGAGCCGCTTGGTGTTCTTGCATCGAAGGTTCCCAGCTGTGCTGGTGCCATCTCGTGTGATGTCCACGGCTGTATTTAATGTTAGCTAAGACCCGGCACTTAAAAGTTTCTCTCGCAGTTTCGCTGAGTTTGTGCCAAACACCACCCTGTCCATCTCATCTTCCTCTGCATAAGGACAGTCCTTCACCCGTGAATATTTAGCGGCAGTGTCTTTATTGGATTGCCGCTGACGGACGGCCTTAAATGGGCAGGCACTAAATTACGTAGGAGGTAACTCCGCTTCCCACGGGCATCGGGCAGAAGTCTATTATAGTATATGGACGAAAAAATAGGTTCCAGTTATGACCATTACGCGTAGAATTTCGAAATGAAACCTGCCCAAGTTTTGTAAGTAAGCTGTAAGGAATGAGCCTGCCAAATTTCAGCCTTCTACCTACACGGGAAGTTGGAGAATTAATGATGAGTCAGTAAGTGAGTGAGTGAGTCAGTCAGTCAGTCAGTGAGTCAGTGAGGGCTTTGCATTTTATTAGTATAGATTTATTGACCGGGTTACATTAGGCACTTTGTTTTTATTAATAAAGCAGCATTCATTTGCTTTGGGGATTTCATGATTGCATCTTTTTTGTTTGAAGCACCTATAAATAAAAAAAAAACTTTTTTATTTGTATAACTTTTTGTCTATGACTCTCTACTCACACCATCAATACGTTCGGTCCATAAACTGCACAAGCCCAAAGTGTAGCATGGTGCCAGCTCTCAGTACATGGGGTTTCACACCATATAATATCTATAGCTAGTTGAGAAAATAGATGGATGGATTTTTTAAAAAAATATTTGAAATTTTTGCACTCCTTTAATTTAAATGTAAAACTTTTCAAGTAATGCGTTTGTTGAAGTTCACTAATTAAACGGACCCCTCAACCCTTTATTCACATAAAGTATTTTCTCTTTCATGATGTCCCCTGCTTTTGCATTATTTGCTTTCATGAGACGATATGGTTCTAAAAAAAGACCAAAACAAGCTTTGAAAATCAATGAAGACAAGGTCAGCATCACAGCATTCTTCAGGGTCAATAAAAAATTACCTGCTGTTTAGATGGTTGAAGAAGGCTTTATGTATTATTGATCACACTTAACAGAATACTTCACATGGCTGACTGTAGCCCAACACATACTTTTTTGTCTCCAAAAGAATTTGTTTTGACAGCTAAAACCATTGTGAAATGTTATGGAGAAATTTCAATTGATCTTTATTTTGTTAGTGTGCACCGATGGTGCATTACCAAATAATTCACAAGACTCAAATACAATATATATAATGTGTACACTGCAATAAAATCTAAGCAAGTGAAAAGTATTTATATCAGGGCATTAAATCTTGTTTCCTTATTGTAAGAATTATTGACTTATCAAAAAAGTTGTATTTCTGATTTTTTAGCTTTGTGGTACTCGGATGGAGGTGGTACCCAGCCGGGATGCCTGAGAAGACAGGAGGAGGGCTTGTGCCTCCTCCAGACCTTGAGGGGGCGACCGCCCTGGAGGCCTCGGGTAAAGAGCTGGGAAGCTCGTCCCTGTAGGGACCCGGGGTTACCGCCAGAGGGACCCCAATACCAGGAAGACCCTAGACCTCAGCACTTCCGCCACACCAGGAAGTGCTGGGGGGAAGAGGAACAGGGACACCTGGAGTGCTTCTGAGGAGGTAGCCGGCATTTCCGCCGCACTGGGGCGTGTCGGTGAGAGATTGCCGGTAACACACCTGGAGCAAATCCAAGTGCTTATTTAAAGGGACCACCTCCCTTCAGATGGGGACAAGAATCGGGTGGAAGAGTTGGACAAGGTCTCTGGAGGAGGCAGGAGACGGCCTGAAGAAGAGAAGAGAAGGAGAGAAGGCATTGTGTTGGCCTGGACTGAGGGGTATTGGGGCCGGTGAGCATTGACTGTTGTGTAAAAAGATGAAAAATAAATGTGTGCTTGGTGACATGAGCGTGTCTGCCTGTCTGTGTCCGGGGCAATATCCACAGCTTACTTTAAAAAATCTTGTCAAGTAAATTTTGCTTACCCCATTGGTAGATATTTTTTGCTAAATAAAAGCAAAACAGCTCCCATTTAAAGGATTTTTTTATATATGCATTTTTTATGCAGATTTATGTTGTACTTTAAAGATAATGGTTAAACCTGAGATTTACTTTTTCAGTTAACTATCACTCAGATTAGGCATTCTGTCTGCTCTATTACACAAAATGTGAGTTATTATAATCTTCCGTCTTGCACCTCATCACTTTGATGAATCGTAAGACTGTGATTTTAGGACATTTTCTATAAAGAAAATCAACCATTGAATAAAAAAAGATAAAACACCTCCTCCACCCAACGATAGCAAGTGGACAAACAGACGATTATGAGCATCTCAAATTCATAACTTCAGATGCTTGAGTTTTATTATGTGTAACCACAATTGTGGTTTGAAACATCTGCTAAAAGAAGCAGAGATCAGACCCACTTACACTGCAGTGCCCCAGAGCAGGCAGTGCTTTCGATACTAAAACTGAAGTCGAAACTGAAACATCACCCTTCAGAAATGTTATGATTTTATGTTAACATCTCCACTAAAAAAAACTATACCACTGCAAGTGGGAGAATGTGATATTTGAAGATTGTTTGGCCTATTTGTTTTTCACTGAATAATGGAAGCAGTCATACTCTGTACAATAAGGGTCTATATAAATAGACAGGCACAAAGGAAAACTGAAGTACCAGTGCTTGGGCAACAGAGACTTAGTTGGAAATGCAGACCATTTTTGAATGTTTAAATCCCCAATAAAATACTGCCTGATGATAAAAATATGTGTAAAAAGTTAACACTTTGTATTGAAAGTGCTGAAAACAATACAAGAATGCTTCCATGCAAGAAGGGAGCACAGAGAAGCCTATGAAACTCCTTTAGGGTCTTAGATTTCTAAATAACCCTTTTCGACAGTCCCATGAGCAATGTGCAAGCCTTAAATTAATTGTGTGAAAATTAACTTTGACATTAAATTCAAAATATATCTGCAATATAAAACCTCACTTTGTGATTTTTTTTTTTGGTTAAGCAAGCCACCTCTAACGGATTTATGTGGTCTGTTATTCCCTTTCTGATTCTAAGATATATTTGAATGTTACTCATTAATTCATAAGGGGATTTGGTAGGATTATTTTTTTATGAAAAGCTTGAATGTACCAAATGTATTTCAAGTAACCATTGGTAACTGTAGATGTTCCATATTTCTTTTGCCCATATTTAACCTCAAACAGTGATTTTGCAGATGTACATTTAAATATAATTTATTTTAATAAGCACTGTGTGTACCCATGCCTGCAGCATCCTTAGATAGGATTAGTAGCAGGTTCTTCTGAAGTAAGTGCCAGACATCCACAACATTTGGAACTACAGTAAACACTAAACTAAACAGAAAGAATTCAGCTGTCCTTACTGCTTTTTCCCCAAAAATATCATTGCTGATCCCTTTTCCTAAGGCCAGTAGCCCAACCCATATGCGCAAGTAGATCAAAACCCTGGGCTGGTGCCACTGGATACAGAAATTCTCTGAGCACACATGCGAAATGTGCAATTAGTCTGGAAACTATTATTTAAAATTTGCTTATAAGGTCACGTCTACTTAAATAAAAATATTAACTATCAAGGACAAAGTACATTTACAGAACTCCATTGATTCATTTTCAAATCTGCTTATTCAAATTCAGGCTCCTGGTTACTGCAGCTTATCCTGGTAGTGCTGAGCAGAAAGAAGGAATAAGTCCCAGAAGGTGCTAATCTATCACAGGGACTGCAAATTCTCTCAGAGCAACCTCAACATACATGTTTTTGAGACACAGAAGAAAATATAGAGGACCTCAACAATAATCTAACAGACATAGGAGAACATGCAAACTTCACATACACAATGAATGGGCCAGGATCCAAACCAGGTCTCCAAGCAGTGGAGATTGTCACTGTGCTATTGCTAAAAAAGTCAAGTAACCAAATTAAATGATTAGCCATTTCCTGAACAAACAATAGAAAATAAACCAACTACTTAAAATTTAAATTCCTACAATCTATATTTCACCTAGTGCTAGAAAATCTTCATCTCATGTTTACTTTGTATAATGCACTAGCAGAACAATGTGTACTAATGGTCCTCTGCATGTACAAGAAGGTCTATTTCAACAACACTACGCACATCTCTCATTGTAACAAAACCCCTGGGAATTTTACACCAAGTTGGTGACATAAATGCAAAGATAAAGGGAGCTGTTTGCCATGGAGTTCCTGATCTTCAGTGGATGGCTATGATTAAAGTAGTGTGAGAGATGAAGAGAGCATTAGGAGCAGAGCAACAAATGACAGCAAAGAGAGAGAAGAATGAACAAGCGAAGATAAAGTGAGTACAGGCTGAGGGCAGGAAAAGTCAGACACCAAAGCATTGATAGCATCTTACTGACACCTCAGGTCGAGCAACCAAGTCAGGTCTTTCTGTTTTTTCTTCTTAATTTTCATTCATTTTAAACTATCTTAAACTTTATTTTATAAACCAATTATAAGGTTAAATATGAAACAAACATAAATAAATTACTCAGACCTTAGTTTTCTGTATAACATTATTGGAAATATTTCAAACAATATGATATTAAAATGGGAAACATTTCACCAAAAGCAATGTTCTTACTAAAAAAAATCAGAATTATTGAAATAAATCTTCCCATTTCCAAAGTAACTTATTGCAAATCTTTTAATGCTTTCCACTTATTTATTGCTGAAATGAAAAGAATTGGACAGTAAACTAAATTTCTAGTTACTCCTGTTTAATGCATCAGTACTAAGTATTCCATAAATCAATGAAATACTGTAAATCTCCCAGGGCATATAATAGTAATTTATTTGTAATAATAGTGATATACTGTAAAAAGCTGTGTTTTTCACTTAATTCTCCACTAATTCGTCAAATCAAAAATAAGTCCATGTAAAAGAAATAAATCTTGTATATTACACACTTAATGAAGTGCTCTTCAAATAAGTTATACTTTCAATAAACTTAGAACAGAAAGTAAGACTTCTTAACCAGGAAAATACTGCTTTTTTGCCAAGGAATCAGTGCTTTACATGTTCATCATAGCTATTCTTGTGGAAGAGGTGAGCCTCTGAAGTTCATCCAAACTTCAGAATTTGCAAGTAGAACATACTGTTACTTTGCTTTCGTTTTTCCAGGGGTAGCATAAGCCATCATTATCATCATCAGCTATTGTTAGCTTACATATGGATTGATCTTTACCTTCTGCAATAGCTAACCAGGAGTAGAAATCTAATCCAAGCTGAGTGACAAATGTCAAACTAGGCAAGAAATCATTGGTGTGAAGATGATTGTCCAGCTAGTTATGAAAGCCTGAACACAATTGCCTTGCAGCTAACTATCTTAGCCCCACAGCAACAGTGGTATTTTTAAAGTTTACTAGACATACAAACAGATGATAAATCATTTCTGCACTAAACATAATTCATTCTGTTCTGCCTGTCAAGGGCACATTTGTATGTTTTATATCCTACAGTATGTACAGTTAATATTTACTTGTCCACAGTACACACAGCTTCACCTGCCATAAGTATACAGTTGAATTAGGGTTGATGAGAAAAACATGTGCTTTGGAGAACCGTGTTAAGAACATCATAGCAATCAGACAAACCAAAACTGGATTAAATTATTTTGTTTAGTGAATCCAGCTATTTTTGATTTGGCTTTAGTCTCTCCATGGCCCACTGTAGGTAATACATGGACAAAATCAGACACAAGGAGTAACAGTGAGACGTGGAAATCAAGAAATGAAGAAATCAAAATTTAGTCCCTTGGCACCCGAGCCACCAATTAAGACCCAGAAATGATGCTCAGCAATCAGCAACATGACTGGCAAGGCACAGAATATAGTGCAAAATGTTAGAATAAAACTAACCATATCATTTTGCAGCAATAAGTGATAATAAAAAGCAACTTCATATCTTTGTGTGTCAAAGCTTAAGAGAAAATGTCAGAGCTTAATTGTGTCTGGCTACTTACCAAGATTATAAAGAAAGGATATGGTCTATAGCAGATTACATCTCCTTCAGTACTGGATAGAGACCCTAGTGTGCAAATTAAAGTAATGTAAAGTAAATTATTTGGATTTGTGAAAGACAGTGTTCTTCATAACTGGAGATCTTTAATTTTATCCCACAATATAGCAAAATTGAGCACTCTCCAGGCTGTAGCGTTGTGATAATAAATTGTTTTATCTCATCTGTTATTTTTATCTGTTGCTGCTACCCAGAATTCTTGTTATGATTCATGATACAAAATTTAAATTAACAGATAGCTAGAAGATAAAGAGTATAATTCGCCCTAGAATTAAAATTAGGCCCTCTTCCAGGTGTATACATATATATACAGTATGAACATAGTGTATATATATATATATATATATATATATATAACAGATATATTCAGAGACTTTTCAGGTAAGGAATGTTTCAAGGTAAAGCCGTTATCTCAGGTACAGTAAGGAACACAGGAATTTTGAGGTTATACTAACTACTCATGGAGATGGATAGTTGCAAGCATTGATTAGCACATTCAAGTGAGAATTTCACTTTGTACATGTGAAAATTATGACCCCTTGAACCGATCAACCTATTAGTAACTAAATTCTAATTGAAAAACACACTTTCAGTTTAAAATGCCATTTGCAGAAATATTTCTCTTGGAGATACAGGTGTTTGGTGAATGCTATCACATTAAGTACAAAATACGATTTGTATCTTCTTACTGAAACTTGTTTTTTTGAATCTGACACTATTCCTTTAGCCAAGGCAGTCCCAAATGGTTTCACATTTCTATATGAATGAAGAGATCTTGGTCTTTAAATAATTTTCTCAGATAACCTGCACACCACTTTGAAAAATTTAGGTGAATGTACATTTTTTGATGAACTCAGAAATGAAAATAGGTACAACAGTAATAGTAATTTACAGACCACTAGGGTCATATTCATTTTTTTGTGAATTTGGCAGCCTGTTATCCTTTTATTATGATCACATAGTTTTAATGGGGGATTTAAAAATCTTCATACATGTGGAAACTGACACTTTTAGCAAATGTTTTACTTTTCTTCTAAACTCAGTAATTACTTTTTATTTGTACTTGACATAGCAATACAGCTACAGATTAAAAAGGGCAGTCACACATTTAGACTTTTAACTCTGCATCAAAATGTGCAGATATTTTAAGAAACTCAAACTTAAATATAAAATACAATTTAGATTAGCTGACATGAAGTGCAAATGTGACCTGAGACGCCTTAGATACAATGGCTCCCCTTAAAATAAAAGTGATTAAAACACAAACTGTAGAAACTTGTGTTTTAAAAAGAGTACTCACAATCTTAATTTAAAGTCAAGTATAAATAGAGAGGATCAAAGCTGCAAGTCCTACCAACTGCATGGACAGATAGCATCAAAAGATATAAAAAGCACCTTTTACGTCCCTCAGTAACTATACCAGTTTAACAGATTACTGTTCCCCTGTGACCCTGTGTTAGGATATAGCGGGTTGGATAATGACTGACAGACTGACTGTTTAGAACAGTCACTAATCTAACAAATGGTAGTTCTGTATTGCCATGCGAAATACCTAGAAACATTAGCAATACAGATTGTATTAACTTCTTTAATGATAAAATTGACAATATAAGATCTGAGAATTCAGTGTCGTCTTCAAGACTATATATTTTAGTGTCAAATCCTTGTTGTACCCATTGCTACACCCACATATACTTGACAATTATAGAGCTATTTCAAATTGACTTTTTCTTTCTAAAATACTTGAAAAAGTATTCACCACATAGTTTCAGCCTCGCCTTATATAGTCTATTTGCAAAATTCAACTCTGGCTTTCACACTAGTCACAGTACAGAAATGGCAATAACCTATATTGTAAAATGCATTCTAATACCTTCTGATGATGGAAACTCCACAGTAATTATATTATTAGAATTAAGTGCAGATTATTACACCATTGACCAGTCTACTTTGCCACTTGAGATGGAAATTTACTTTGGTATCTCAGTGACCACCCTTGTGCAGTTAGATCATGCTTATCAATTCTCTTTCAGTTAGCACAGAAATGTGCTGACAGTACTTCATCATTATATTCAGAATTTAAATAAGGTGTCATTCCATTGGGAACTATCATTAGAAAACATAACATTAATTTTCACTCATATGCAGATGATACCCAGCTAGACTAAATGAGATTTTTCCAATAGTGTCTTAAATTAATTGAATTAGTGAATAAAAAGATAGAACATTAGAACACTCTAGACAAGAGCAGGCCATTCAGCACAACAAAGCTTGCCAGTCCTATCCTCTTAATTTTTCTAAAAAACATGAAGTCTAGTTTTGAAAGTCCCTAACGTCTTACTGTCTACCACACTACTTAGTAGCAAATTCCATGTGTCTATGGTTCTCTGTGTAAAGAAAAACTTCTTCTGTTTATACAAAATGTACCCTTAACAAGTTTCCAACTGTGTCCCAGTGTTCTTGATTAACTCATTTAAAAATTAACAGTTTTAATCCACTGTAATAATTCAGTTCTTTTGCTTAAGCTGAAAAGGCTCAGCTCTTTAATTTTTTTCTCATAATTTATCCCCCGTAGCCCTAGGATCAGGCTAGACACTCTTCTCTGGACCTTTTCTAGCGCTGCTATGTCCTTTTGTAGCCTGGAGACCAAAACTGCACACAGTACTCCAGATGAGGCCTCACCAGTGCATTATAAAGGTTGAGCAGAACCTCCTTGGACTTGTACTCCACACATCATGGCACTGTATAAGCTAACATTCTGCTAGCCTTTTTAATGGATTCTGAACACTGTCTGGAAGGTGATAGCATAGAGTCCTCTATGACAACTAAATCATTCTCATAAGGTGTACTTTAAATTTACAGACCCCCCATTGTATATTCAACAGATGAGAACTACTTGTCCTTGAATACTGAAAACATAGACATGTTTTTTACTGGGAAATGATGCAGACTGTAACAATATTCTGTCACTTTTTAACTCAGTTTGTTCTAAAAATACTTTGACACCAGTATGTTTTTTTAACACCCGTTACAACACTATCTAAACACTTTTTTTTACATCTTTAAAAATAATGGAAAACTAAGACAGTTTGTAATTATGAAGTATGTTGAGAAATTAATTCATGCATTTACTTCTAGTAGCACTGATTACTACAATGCAATGTTTACAGGGTGCTTAAACTATTCTTTATGCAACATTCAGTTAATTTAAATTGATGCTGCAAAAATCTGATCTTATCATTAGTTACAAATTGGGGAAAACATTAAGGTCTCAAAATGTTGGCCTAGTAAAGATTCCAAGGATTAAGAAAATAACAGTGGTAGGAGAGAGATTGAGTTTATGTGCCATCTAGGTTGAGGATTCACTCAAAGGGTCACTTCCCCATCCCAGCATCTACACTCCCTGAGACTACAAGGCTTAGAGACGTTCTTAAGATGCTGGGAATAATAAGCAAAGGGTTCTGTCGCTCAGTTAAATGGACAGCTTACTTTTGATTGAGTTTACTTCACTGCTGTGTTATACACAATTACATGTGTGAATGAAAGCACAAAATTATTGAGATTAGTGATCAAGCATTTACCTTATTGTACTACACTTGTATTTACTACTCTATGGCTTAAACTATTTTTATTTCATTGAAACTGGAAGTCTGCGGTGGGCTGGCACCCTGCCCGGGGTTTGTTTCCTGTCTTGTGCCCTGTGTTGGCTGGGATTGGCTCCAGTAGACCCCCGTGACCCTGTGTTAGGATACAGCGGGTTGGATAATGGATTGATGGATGGATGGATGGATGAAACTGGAAGTAGTTGCCACATGAAAATTAATTAAAATTCAGTTGAAAAGAAAACAGTTGGGGTATTATGTACTGGTTCATACCTTGTTAAGTCAAGAACGCTGTAACCCATGACCCACCTATAACTATAACTACAGAATATTGTGATTAGTGCCACCACTGGTTAGCTGCCTATAATGGTGGTGATGTCACTCATGTGCAGTTCAGTAGTTCTCCTGCTTCGTTTTTCCTCCCACATTGTGCCACAAACTGCACACTTTTATGCTCTTAACTGTGATCTGTTTCTCTGCTAAACAGTAATCCTATGGCAAAGAAACACGGCTGTTCTTCAGAATTTCTCTTGCAGGCTTACTGCTCAACATGCTTCTTGCACGAGGTTTAGAACATTTAAAAGACCAAGCTCTAGCCACCCTAATGGTTCACTCTCCTGTCCTCTTTCCCTCAGACTGTGTCTGCTCCAATCACCATTTCCTAGCCATTGTAGCAACTTTAGAACATTAGAACACTCCAGACGAGAACAGGCCATTCAGCCCAACAAAGCTCGCCAGTCCTATCCACTTATTTCCTCCAAGAAAACATCAAGTCGAGTTTTGAAAGTCCCTAACATCTTACTGTCTACCACACTACTTGGTAGCTTATTCCAAGTTGATGAAGAAGACTTTGTGTTCTTTTGACCTGGAGAAGGGAGCTGGACAGCTACGTTTGACAGATGCAACCTGTGTGTTTTTCTGCTGTTGATAATCCCCTTGTGAATAAAGTCTTGCGCCAGTACCTGCCAGTTCAGCAATAAACATTTTGTACCATGGAAACCCCTGTGTATGTGTAGGGGTGGGCAAAAGTAGGCTTACAGTGGTTCTTATGGAAAAAGTCAATGCACTTAGATACAATCTCAATCTCAAGTGCTCAAATTGCCATCCTTCTTGTAGTCTAATTGCTAATAATAATAATAATTAGAAGAAGACAAATAATAAGAAAGATAATACAAATAAATAATGCAATAATTAATAAATAAATAATAATAATATAAGAATAATGTCTGTGTTTCACATACTCACAACTGTAAACCTAATTTTTACGTACCCCTAGTATTCCAGTTTTTCTTCAAATGTAATCATTTGAAATGCAATGAATGACTGTGTAGTAACACAGTATGTTCCA
This sequence comes from Polypterus senegalus, assembly GCF_016835505.1. Taxonomy (NCBI): domain Eukaryota; kingdom Metazoa; phylum Chordata; class Cladistia; order Polypteriformes; family Polypteridae; genus Polypterus; species Polypterus senegalus. The sequence continues at coordinate 129,080,105 of NC_053161.1, read as the reverse complement.
GCTGTGCTTTAAAACAGACAGTAATCAGAAGTAATCAGCAGAAGTTGGGACACCTGTGCAAATTGTTTACTTCAACTTGAAAATGTTAATTTACTTCAATTGCTGCAGAACATCTGTAGGCTGTAACTTATTAGTTATAGTTGTCCCTGAAGGAGGCCCATTTGTAATATTCTGAAATTTCCCTTTTCTCGGCTTTTGCTAAACTAAACTTTAAACTTAAACCTCAGGCAGTTTACTGCTTATTATGACTTTTAGGTTATTCATTGCATTTCAAGTGATCAAATTTGAAGAAAAACTGAGGTGTTCTAAAACTTTTTGACCAATAGATAGATAGACAGATAGATAGATAGATGTTTATATGAACTTGTTTAAATTAAAAGTCAGATGTTTCTCATATTTCCAGTGCAAGATGACAGTTCTTCAGCAAACAGTAATTTTTTTACTTTTCTTAGTACTAGAGTGTTGTATCGTGTTAGCCATTACGAATGTAGTGCAAAGTCAAGCAAAATGACACCTTTTATTGGCTAACTAAAAAGATTACATTATGCAAGCTTTTGAGGCAACTCAGGCCCCTTCTTCAGGCAAGAGCTCTTAACTGTTCTTACTAATTTTTACAAGGGGTGCCAATAACAGTGGAGGGCACTTTATATATATATATATATATATATATATATATATATATATATATATATATATATATATATATATATATATATATATATATATATATATATATATATATATACTGTATATAGACACAACTGATGTTAAGTGAACTTGAAATTCTGCCTATATTGATATCTGTTTTCAGAAGACAGGCAGCAGCACATATAACAATCTGTTTTTAGGCTTTAAAGTGAGAATACAAAGAATTTTATAAATTGTTTGCAGATAATATTGGCCATTTACCATATTTCTTCAGTTTTCTATATTGTTTTTATGACTAATGATTTACCATTGACATCCTAGATCTAAAATGGCCACAAAAGTGATTCCAACCTAATTACTGTAAGAAGGTTTTGTGCTTGAACTTTTGCACATTACTCTATCATCAGTTACCTAAGAGATCTTTTGCAAGAGCAACCAGTAGCAGTTTGGCCGCTTAATGCAATGGGAAATACACAGACTTAGCATTACTTGTAATGTAGGAAAATAATAGTTTTAGAACTCGGAGTTGGGAATTGCCAATGTTTTTATTTCTAAATTATGAAATTAAATTGATCAAAATGAGTGACATGTTAAAGGCTCATTATTTATTTAATTAGTAAGATCAGACAATTTCATCTTAATCACTTTATTAACAGAACCAAGCTACAGTAAACACGTCACCTCCAGTTTTGGGATTAAGCATCAAGAGTATTCTGGAGTGTTAACACAACATTCTGTTAATATCTGTTTGTACTGGAATAAATGGCTAACACATTTTAAAATGTGTTTATGAGTGCCTAACAAGGTTTTCCTAAATCAGAGATTATTCCTGGCGCAGAGAAAAGCAGCTTGGTGACAGACTTTTTCACATCTTCACATTATTCACATCTTACTGTGCATGACCAGAAACTACAGCATTTGCATTCTATAGCACAGAGGTTAGTACTGCAGCCTTAGAGCATCAGGACGTTTTGTTCAAATCTCAGCCCAGCAAGTATGTTCAGAACAGAAAGGCTGTAGTGGTTCAAACCCCTATCCTTTTGTCCTCATTACACCAAGTGCCTTTAATAATAATAAAAGTGCTAGCAATACACCAGTTTGGCAAAGACATTCAGTTCAGTCACAGTTAGACTTCATACTAAACATTGCCAGCTTATGAGATGCAGTATTGACCTGCATTTTGTTCTCTCTTCTTGCTCACAATTCACTCTTTTTTTCTCTTCTCAGCTCCTGACAGATACTGCCATTTAGATGCAAAATTCAAAAAAATCAGCCTAATATTATGTAGGAACCCCTCGTTCCTCCAAATCAGCTCTGACCCATCAAGGTATGGACTTCACGAGACCACAGATGGTGTGGTCTTCTCTCCCGCTTCGGTTGTGTAGCAGGTGACAAAGGCACGTCAGCAGGGTTTGGGAGTGCTATGTTGTCAGATGATGTAGCAGGGATGTTGCATGCTGCACTGGCAGGTGGCAAAACAAATGCTATGCTGTTGTTTGATGCAGTAGGGGTGTTTAATGCTGGTTAGCTGTAGGCAAGCAGGCAAACCTCCTGGTGTGGGGATGCAGATGTACTGGTCTCTTTGCTGTTTTCCTTTACTGAACTGGTGCTGCAAACCACAATCTAAATCTGGATCTTAGCTCTCCCTTCACCGCCAATTCACAACACCTCTATGATTTGTGTTGTCCATTTTTAACATCAGCCCCACTTCTCACAACTGACTTGGGGTTAGGGGCAACTCAATCTGCCACACTCTTCCCCAGTTCCATAAGCCCAAAGCTCCACCGGTGTCCACCACCCAGGTTAATGTACCTAAGCAGATGGAGAAGCGGTGGTGGAGCTGCAGAGGTGTCAGTCTCTCAGCTGTCTCTATCTCTGTACTGCTGCTGCAAACAGCATTCCAGATTATGGATCTGGGATTCAAAACACTAAAGTACTTCCGAAGAGCCAAGCGGGTTTATGTCTCCAAAGCATTCAACACTCTGCTAAGTCGGACTGTAGGTCCAAATGTAGTGTCTGCACCAAGAACCAAAATGGATGGATTCTGTGCTCTTTACATGTTTCTTTGAGGTGGCTTGCTATCATTGACTGCTTGCCTTTTGCTGCACTAGTTGGAAAAGTATGTGCGACTGTGCAGAGTTTTTATAGGCACTACTGCTATTGATCATGCAATGCTGGCTTGATCTTTCAGCGACTCAGGCTTGGTTAATGTAACTTGTTCATCATCATTGCAATATCAAGATTTTTGCATTAGCTCTTCATTAATGACAGGCCACAATAATGGCCAGAATGATCAGTTATGAGTATACTTACATCATGGTCAAAGAAATTGTTTTAGTGTAGACTTTAGTTAAATTTCTAGAATAAACCCAAGAGTTTTAACACTGTCCCTGTTTAACTGTTTGCATACCACTATCTTTAAGTGAGTCTTAATGCATGTGAAAAAAGAAACAATCTCCAAAGCTTAATAGGAATGGATAAGAATGGTGTTATGCCTTTATAATGGAACAATGCCATAGTACTTCTAAAAACTTTCTCCAATACTCAAAATCTGCAATCATAAACAAAAATTTGGAAAACAAAATAACTATAAAAATTACAGCTACGCAGGAAAATAAGGGGCAATTGCAAAGATGCAGAATGTTTTGCAATCATTTAGAAATAGGCTTGATCCTGGGGACCCACTGTGGCTGCAGGTTTTTGTTCCAATCAACTTCCATTTTTCATTGGACTCTTGGCCTTATTAGGTGAGTTTCTGTATTTTTGAGTCAATGTAGAAATTACAAACTAAGTTTGGTAGATTTTTATTAAAATGTAATAAGCAATTATATAGGAAATATATAACTTATTTAAGTCATTAACAACATTTTCAACTAAATTTTCATTCTACTTTTCCAGGTGTTCTGGTTAGTTAATTGATTATTTACTAATTAGCGGATCTGACACTGAAGTCATTGCTGCTTCATCATCCTGGCTGTCTGCTGTGCTGGTTGTTAATTGTCACTATTAGGGTTAACTGAAGGGAGCAAACTACACAGGAAAAGGGGAAGATAATAGGAAAACAAAAGAGAGTTATTGCTATTTATTTATTTATTTCTATTTATTTATTTATTTCTACTGAAATCACATAGAAATATGTCTAAATGTCTTATAAATGTAAAAGCCCTACTATTGTGTTTTTCAGAATACAGAATAAGAGAAGAATACATAAGACCAGCTAAGTAAATTAGATCAGTTTATCGATTATTATTACTGATTGTAAATCTGGTTGCAACAAAAACCTGCAGGCACAGTGGGTCACCAGGATTGAGTCTGGGAATCCCTGGGCTAACAACTTCCCTAAACATACACACTTCTGGCTTGGATAACACGGAGCTGCTGCTGTCGATAAGAGGCTTGTAGGTGGCAGTAAAATGAATGGAACATGTCTCATAGACATTTGATTCCTTGTTTGAAGTCAATGTCTTGATCACATGTTTTAGCTTTAATTGTTCTGTGCTCCCATTTTCTCCAATCTCCCTTCTGCTTTTTCTACGCAGTCTGATGAAACCTGTCCAGCATTAAAATAGCCTCCTGAAATAAGAGGCGTAAAACGCTTTTCTGTAGTACCCAAAATATCACAGTACCTGTAAATGCTGTAACTCGCTGTGAGATATAAACAATTTGCATGAAACAACAGAACATTTCTCATTATATGAAGTCAGGCCAGGTCTGAATCCTTTTCATTTTACTTTTATCCTCGATTCAGATCTTTGTGTGTTCCATCTCCAGACAAGCTTGTTATTTTTATCCTTGCTCTGAATATTCGTTCTTTTGCTCTTTTCATTTTTGAAACTGCTTCCGGGTAAATATGTTTTATACATTCCAGTCTGCATTATTCCAAGTCTCTTATATTTTCAGATGGTATAGATGTTAGACAACCATCAAATCTTTTATGTGACAAATAAAGTGTTATCTAATCTAAGTAAAACCTTGGTGTTGGCAAAGACATTCAGTACCATCACAGTTAGACTTCATACTAAACATTGAAAGCTTATGAGATGCAGCATTTACCTGCATCTTGTTCTCTCTTCTCGCTCACAATTCACTCTTTTTTTCTTTTCTCCTCCTGACAGATACTTCCATTTAGATGCTATGCTTTCGTGTTTTGAATATTGAGATATGGTTGATGGAATAAAATCATTGTTGTCATCTTTAGATGTGACCACTCACAATTTTGATTCAGAAGGAGGCCATCCCGTCATCTTTTTGGAAATGTATTAAGCCTATAACAAGTTTAGCTAAATAATAAATAAAGATAACTGATATCATTGTGAAATTTTATGATCAATACTGTATTATTAAAAACGTTATGTGTAATTTCTAGAGTGCTTATGACCAAGGAATTAGAATCCAAAATTTCTGTTTTGTTTCAAGTTTTAAGGTCTTTAAATTCATTTTTGCTTCTTTCCTGACATCATGTTGTTTTTTCACTGCCATTTTGCGGCTTCCTTGCCACGATAAAGTAACTCGGGGCACTTTTCTTGAACTTCATTATCTCTGATTCCTAGTGCAACAGTATACAGGCCAGTACTTCCTGGACATTTGAGATTACAGATAAATTTGGGAGTTGCCAAGTGGGTTTATTTATTTAGGATTAGTGTACTAATCTTGGGCTTTGACTATTGCCAATGAATATTGGTTTCTGTTTAGGATGGATCACTGGGTTTTTAAACTATGTTTCATCTCCTGATCCCATACATTCCTACCTGCCTGGTAGTTTCTAGGCAGGATAGAAATTATCAACAGGAAGCCAAACAGTGTGTAACTTCCATAATTTGCCTAGGGAGGACCAGCATTGTGAAGTTACATAATCTGAACTCACTTTAAAATCCATCCATCCATCCATTATCCAACCTGCTATATCCTAACTACAGGGTCACGGGGGTCTGCTGGAGCCAATCCCAGCCAACACAGGGCACAAGACAGGAAACAAACCCCGGGCAGGGTGCCAGCCCACCGCAGGGCACACACACACACACCCACACACCAGGCACAGTTTAGAATTGCCAATGCACCTTACCTGCATGTCTTTGGACTGTGGGAGGAAACCGGAGTACCCAGAGGAAACCCACACAAACATGAGGAGAACATGCAAACTCCACGCACGGAATCACTTTAAATTGACATATTTATAATAAAAAATAAGGAGATTTTTCAGCCCAATGGAATAATGTTCCCTCTGTTATGATCTGAAGAAGAGTGCCCTAAGGCAGACCTAAAGAACAATGATCAGAGATGAAAGTGGCTAAGAAAGTAAGATAGTCAAAGAAAGTGAGTGAGAACGAACTGATTAAACAAGACATGCTAGTCCAATTGTCCCTGGCTCTGGAAAAGGTCTGTTTTTAAGTGAATCACATACATTTATATACATGGTATCATGATGCAGTCTTTTAAAGTGACTAACTATACTGTAAGATGACATCATGCATCATGACACTGGCGATCATAATTTAACAGGCATCGTTCATGTAAGCAAAATGGCAGCACCATTCAACAACAAAGGCCCCAAGATGGTGCAGAGCATATTTCCTAAATCAATTTTTTCCATTAAAAAGACACATGCAGTAAAGCCTATACTGACAGTGTGAGACAGAAGGTGCAACTGAATCCTCATAATGACCCAACCTATTATGCTCTTCTTGGGGATGTAAACCTGGACTCAAGCTTTACATCGACAGTGACCAAGGATTATTAGGAACACCATACTAATACGGTGTTTGACCCCCTTTCGCCTTCAGAACTGCCTTAATTCTACGTGGCATTGATTCAACAAGGTGCTGAAAGCATTCTTTAGAAATGTTGGCCCATATTGATAGGATAGCATCTTTCAGTTGATGGAGATTTGTGGGATGCACATCCTGGGCACAAAGCTCCCATTCCACCACATCCCAAAGATGCTCTATTGGGTTGAGATCTGGTGATTGTGAGGGCCATTTTAGTACAGTGAACTCATTGTCATGTTCAAGAAACCAATTTGAAATGATTCGAGCTTTGTGACATGGTGCATTATCCTGCTGGAAGTAGCCATCAGAGGATGGGTACATGGTGGTCATGAAGGGATGGACATGGTCAGAAACAATGCTCAGGTAGCCCGTGGCATTTAAACGATGCCCAATTGGCACTAAGGGGCCTAAAGTGTGCCAAGAAAACATCCCCCACACCATTACACCAACACCACCAGCCTGCACAGTGGTAACAAAGCATGATGGATCCATGTTCTCATTCTGTTTACGCCAAATTCTGACTACCATTTGAATGTCTCAACAGAAATCGAGACTCATCAGACCAGGCAACATTTTTCCAGTCTTCAACTGTCCAATTTTGGTGAGCTCGTGCAAATTGTAGCCTCTTTTTCCTATTTGTAGTGGAGATGAGTGGTACCCGGTGGGGTCTTCTGCTGTTGTAGCCCATCCGCCTCAAGGTTGTGCGTGTTGTGGCTTCACAAATGCTTTGCTGCATACCTCGGTTGTAACAAGTGGTTATTTCAGTCAAAGTTGCTCCTCTATCAGCTTGAATCAGTCGTCCCATTCTCCTCTGACCTCTAGCATCAACAAGGCATTTTCGCCCACAGGACTGCCGCATACTGGATGTTTTTCCCTTTTCACACCATTCTTTGTAAACCCTAGAAATGGTTGTGCGTGAAAATCCCAGTAACTGAGCAGATTGTGAAATACTCAGACCGACCCGTCTGGCACCAACAACCATGCCACGCTCAAAATTGCCTAAATCACCTTTCTTTCCCATTCTGACATTCAGTTTGGAGTTCAGGAGATTGTCTTGACCAGGACCACACCCCTAAATGCATTGAAGCAACTGCCATGTGATTGGTTGATTAGATAATTGCATTAATGAGAAGTTGAACAGGTGTTCCTAATAATCCTTTAGGTGAGTGTATATAAATGTATATAAATATATACATATATATATATATTTATTACTATATCTGAGAGATATCTCATAAACTTTTATTATACATACTCTACATAGATAATGGAAGGAAAAGTACAAGTATGTGGTTGTATTTTGTAAATGTGAAATCTACAGAAGTGCTTTGCAGATTTATAATAATCTTGGTACAGTATCTCTTTTTATAACCTCCCTTTCCTTACTGATTGTAAAGTATTTCTCTATGCAGTGTAGACAAATTTCATTAAAACCATGAATGCATCAGCAGCAGCAATTTTAACTCACTAGTAATAGAAAGAAAGACCATAATGAACAGTTGTAATGCACAGGTATTATTTGTCCCTTTGTCAGCAGCTCTGATGAGGTTTGAAAAGCATACAGAATTTAGCCAAGCTAATTTAAATAATGATTCAAGGTTGACAAGATGACAGCTGCAGAAAAAGGAAGCCACAAAAAGAAACAAAATAAAAAGGCAAGCAAAAAGAATATATCTAGATTATTATTAAATGATTATCTTAATTAGTATGTGTGGAAGAAGTTTTCAGAAACAAGCAGCTGATTTTATATTAAATGTTTTACTTTACCTGTCTTTTCTATCTGTTTATATGTAAAACAATACATGAAGAGCAAAATTATTCTCATGTATGTTTTTGCTCGATTATAAAATTTGTAAGCCTCCATTTTCAATTCTTTGTAACACTTGGATTTGGATGCTTGAAACATGTTTCGACAATAATGAAAAATCTATTTTAAGTTACTATACTATTTTACTGCCAACAAGGAAAAGTATATGACAGAGTGGAGTCCCACCCTGGGTGTAGTTCTACTATGAGCCCACTTCTTGATTACCACAACCCTGTACAGGATAAAGCGGTTTTGAAAGCTAGTAGCAATGGAAAATCTTAACATTTAACTTCCAGAAAAAAGCAGGTTAAAGAGTCAAAATAATACAATGGATCAAAAAAGTACCAATGGGAAAAAATTTGCTTAATATAATGTTCATTATCTGTGATTTCTGAGAAAACATTGCAAAATGGTATTTCTAATGAAATCTTTCAGCTTTAACCAAATAAATTGTTCATTGCCATTTTCTAGCAATAGCTGATTAGGCTAAATTTAAAATGGTTCTCAGGAACCAAAAAAATAAATATTGTGAATATGTTAGATTGAATAAACATAACTATTATAAACCGCTAGAGTTGCACAAGTTAAACAAACATTATGCACTTCTTAAGTAGCTGCGGCAGAAGTGTACTTGCTTTGTTAGTGCCTGAAAATCATTCCTCATATTAGGCGGTGGTTGTTGTTGCCAGCCACCTGCCAAGACAGACAACCAATTTTGACTGGGACTGACCTGGACCAAGGTGGATAGATCATGTAAAAGGATGAATGGCAGATATTATATCAAAAACAATTGAAAGTTTATTCAAAACAGTCACCTAAAAACAATGTACAGAAGGCAATGATCTAAAAAATATAGTGTTAAAAAATAAAGAAAAAAAAATAGGCAAAAATCAGAGATGTTCAAAAAAATCAAAACAATCTCATTGCATATATATAAAAAAAGAGCAACAAGATCAAAACATTAAATTCTGGGCTAATTAAAAAAGGAAAAATAACAAAACTAAAATGGCTGTGGGGCAATCCCTTAAACTAAAGAAACTGTAGGCTCCTCGAATAAAAGGCAAGAGCCTCCATTGGGTAATAGGAGTACCTGGGTATTCCTATGCAGCAGGAAAACACTGTGCCTCTCAACCTCCCTCTGCTGGAGCGTGTATGTGCTCTCTTCTGATATCACTGAGTCAACCAATGACTTGTGAGCCCCACTCCTGGCTAGAACTTTCAACCTTATAAAAGAACTTGCCATTTCAGGACATTATAGGCTCTAACCAGACTCAGCAATAACTTCAAATCAGGGCGAATTGGGACGACTAATCATAAAACCACTGAACTCACAGATCTGTGAACACAAATGAAGGATAACTCCATCTTCCCCACCACTTCACCATCACTGATGGTTAAGTCTCCACTCAGTCTGCCCCTCGCGTTTAGCACTGGTAATGCTTTCAATACGTCGACACACCTTCCTTATGCTCTAAAGGCACCCGAAGGAGCAATAGAGAAGATCCCCAAGGAGCTGTTGGAGGTAAGTACTATTTACTACTTCTCCTCTGTAGCTATTATGCCTGCACTTTAGCAGTACAGCACTTGGTGCTGTGTATCAATGACTGGTAGTGGTGCCCCTTCTGGACATTTGTTGCTCAACTCAGTCGTGATGCTCACAGCCTCACAATTCTAAAATTTAATTTATTTTTTATTCTGAAAATCTTCTGATTATGGAGTTCACTCTACTTTAGTGGTCTCCAACCTTTTTTCCCCTGACAGCTACATATAAAATGAAAATAGCCGAGAGCTACTAATGTTTTGTAACATTTATTCTCATAGCTTATTTCAACCCAAACAAACTGAATAAGCTTGTTTTGACTGAACATTTACAAAATGTTGGTGTCCACAACTCATATTTTGCATTAAAACATCGCAAAAAATATTTAGTTCACCTGCAAGTGCATTTTGTATGTCTGTTTGCATTTTCTAGTGTATCTGACACTAATGAATTAAATCATGAATACTGTCAAAATAAAATGCAATTACAAATACACAGATATTACTTATTCTTCTTACTTATTCTTGTTTGCCATTTTGTTCCATGTTACTGTTTCACTTCACAAAAGTATTCACATGTCCAGTTGCATGTGTGATGTTTTTTTAGCTAGTCAGATGACTGGCCACTGCATGGCGTCAACAAGAGAGGTGTATAGTGGAGTGTAGCCACTTAGGTTCACTCTTATGGAGTCATTTAAATGTTCATCTGTCAGGTATGTAGACCCAAACAAAGCAGACATTTTCAGAGCTGCTTGGTGAAGATTCTTACAGTTATATGGCTCAACTAAGTTCCAGAAATTCTGAGAATGCTGTTGAGACTTTAACTGCACGTTATTTTGAAGTTTTACTAATATATAATATATAAAATCCAATGTCTGTCTGTCTGTCTGTATGTCTTTCACGACAGAACTACTTAACGGATTTAAATTAGGTTTTTTTTCTATAACTTGCATGAACATTCCGGATGAATTTGCAATTTCTCTCATTTCGCTATGTTTCATAGTTCGCTTGCGGTACCAATTTATTTGCGTGAATCTGAGAAGCACGCAGCGAGCCAAGGGTAGGGGCCTTCCTTAGTCACTCGCCAGCTTCGGGGCGTGTAACTTGACTCCGCTTAGCTAGAGAACGACAGAACAATTGAATTCAACTTTGATGTTTAAAATAAAGTGTTACTTAGGTCTTGATGAGTTTGAGTCTGGATATTCTCTTAAGTGTATGCCACATTGAAAAGATAGATTTCAGTTCAGATTGTGGATTGTGATTTTGTGTTAAAAGGATCGTGATATGATTTTTTGGAAAGATCGCCCACCCCTAATTTGACTAATCAAGTTTTCAAATTTATGTAGGGTTCATTAACCCGTTGGTGAGCTACTTGGAAAGGGGTTGTGAGCTACTGGTAGCTTGCGAGCGAAGTGTAGGAGACCCCTGCTCTACTTAATAATAGCTGTTACTGAGATCAGATTAGCTATTTGTGTCTGTCACCCATCCTCTCCCATAAATACTGAAGAAAACGTCACAGTAAAATGAAAGGCAGTGAATGGGGCTCAAAAGTAAACAAAACTTTAGGTACATTTTGCAGAGGACATGCACATCACACAGAAAATCTATATGAGTCTATTCTTGTATCACATTGTCCACAAGTACTGGCTAAGAACACTTATACATTTACCAATAACTTTCAAACTCAGTAAAGTGCAATTCTTGCAAAATGTTTGTACACAAAGATATCAAGTCAAGTAATAAAACATATGATTAATATGAACAAAGTCATCTTAATGTAAATTCCTTTTATTTTTAAGACAGAAAAATGGCAAATTCACAAGGCAGAAGTAAAAAAGGAAAAGTCAGGTTAGTTGTTTATCAGGTAAAATTAAATGTCTGTCACGTGTCATAATGATGCCCATGAATTTATTTTTGATAATTGACTATCAAACACAATTTATATTATGAACATCTTAATCAGAAGTTATTATAAGTATATGCTAAAGCTGCAAGTTTTTGTTGTGGATTTCACTGCCAGATCATTATTGCATCTCTTACGCTCACCGGAAAAACATTCCAGAACTTATGGTCTTTGTAAATAAAAGCCTTACCTTTTACAATAATTACATTTATTATCTGAATGTTTAGAAAAGCTACACCTTATGATAGTAATCATGGGCAGTGTTTGACATTTAGGCTGGGAGGTGGCAGGCAAACCATAACAAAATGCACTTTTATAATGTACAACCATATTGCTAATGCATTTTTAAAGTCACAACCATATTTCTAAATATTTACATTATATCTCAATGTGAAATATCATAAATATTTTAGAATATATAGTTACAATTTAACCTAGATCTTCCTTAAAATATCATGTTTAAAACTATGAAATTACAAAATAGTACATTACAAAAGTACCATTAACAATATTGAAATGGCAGAAAATTTATTTTTTTACTTTGTCTGTTCATTGTATCTGTGACAAAATAGACACTTTCTTATATTTTACAACAAATTAAATATAGTATGGCTGGCGTCAGTGCTGGTTGAAGCCCATTAGGAGCCATAGGAGAAGTTTATGGATGCCATTCCTTATTCTCAATAGATGGTGGTATTAATAGATTTTGATTACCTCTGTGGGAGTGTGAAGTGTGCACCCATTCAATAGACTGGGGCAAGTGTCCCCCACCTGTTTATTTTCATTATTCGTGGACATTTATTATCATAATAGTTTGGCGATAGCCCCTTCAGTGTCCAGATTGTATGCACCTTCAGAAACACAAATGGTGCTCCTTTGTGTACATATTGTGGACATTATTATCATAAAGTACTATCTATCTATCTATCTATCTATCTATCTATCTATCTATCTATCTATCTATCTATCTATCTATCTATCTATCTATCTATCTAATTCTATAACCCTCCTCTTAGTATCTCGAGTGCATGTCCCTTTATATTCATTAATGGCAGCCTTCAAATGACAGAACCCTTGGTTGTTGCCTGTGTTGCCTAATGGTTTCACACGGCTCTGCCTGGTGCAACACTCAGAACTTTTTGGGATTGGGTTGGGTGAATTGGGGATGCTAAATTAGCCCTGATGTGTGTGTTTGTGTGGGTGATTAGTGAACTCCACTGATTTTGCTTCACCTTGAGTTTGTTGAAATTAAAGAAATGTTTGGAAACTTCACCATACTCAGCAAAAAGCATTGAAGTCAATGGGGATGGAAGAACTGAAATAGTTTTGAGTGGGTTATAATGATGGTCTTTGTGTCCATGTTGGCTAGGGAAATGTCAGAAAAATAGACTGGACCAATTATTGTAGCTAAAAATGTGACCACAGCTGTAAGACAGCAGTGCTAACTACTGCACCATTGTGTCAAAAACCAATAGAATTAAATATAAAAACAGTAACATTTCTTGCCCTCCAATAGATCTGATAGCCAGTGCTCACCTCTCTTGAACCAATAAAATACAGATTGTTTGATTTCCCTGATACTTTTGCTAATTCACTGCTTCTAAAAACGCTAAAACACATGGATTCTGCACTCTTTCCTGTTTATATCAACTGCTCTGGGCTCTGGGTAATATTATTTAAGGGGCTGGCTCATGTGTTACACACAGCTCACATACAAGTCCATACAAAAAGACACAAATACAACATATATTTCCAGTTTCCTTCTGCATACACATTTTTTGTTCATAAGTATTTGCAGGTTTTCTGATAGGATCAAGAAATTGGATCAACTTTATATTGTTTTTGCTGTACCATTTATTGGCTGCTACATCTTTGTGATGTCATGCTGGCCTTGCAAAACATCATAGTGTGCTTGGAAAAAAGTTAATCTAAGCCCCCACACAGTGAATTACCAAGAAAATATTTGCCTATCAGCAAACACAACATATTCTCTGTGAAAAATGCTTTGCTGAATTTTGCCGTTAAAATTAGTATTAACCCTGAGATGGACTGGCATTCTATCCAGGGATTGATTCTGCTTTGCGCCTAGTGCTTGCTAGGTTAGGTTCCATGTTCCCCACGATCATGCTCTGGATAAGCGGTTTTAAAAATTAATTTTGTCACAGAAGTAATGTTTATACAGGTGGCATATTCAACCATAAGCAGTAAGCATGTGTGTGAGACTCTGTAGCAGACTAACTATGGAGGATTTGTTTGTTGGCAGGTTTTGCTATCTTAGATGTGAAAGAAGAACATACTGCATACAAAATACAAGTTGTAGTGACCTATGGCAGGCTAAATCTGAAACAGTAAACTAATCCAGAACAGAGGTTGTGCAGAATGTTTCTGTGTTTGATTTAGGGGTAAATGAGCTGTAAGAGAAAGTTGATTAGGGTAGCATGGATTTGATTATCATATTAATTGAAAAGTAAAATATTTACATTAAATATAGCTTTAAAAAATGAAAACATTTTGTGAGAAAACATAGTCCATCTATTTTGGGGGTGCACAGTGTGTTTATAATGTACCCTCTGTGTTCTGCTTATCTGTCATCGCTGAAAATAAACTAGTCTTGACTTATTAAAAATTATCAATAAAGTTAGACATGATACAACATGACAGTACATTAGGAACTGGATAGCCATTAGGAAAACAAAACTATTGCCTATTTACACAATTCAGAAATTGATTTATGTAATAGAATCGGAATCATTTCATAGCCAGCAAAAAAGAACATCACTCATGTATTGTGAAGAATAAACACAGACAAACAGCAAAAAAAAAAAGTAAAAGGGGAAATTCCCCGTATAATAACCGGTGGAAAAGGTAGTCAAAAGAGACTGATTCACTGGTCAAAAATGTAAAATTCATTCGACATCGTAGAGAATTTGCATGAGTCTTTAATGGAATGATGGCAGGAAGGAAGTCTGGAACAAAAAGGAAGTGGAAGTGGCATCGACGGAAATTACATCATCACAGTGGGTCGGAAGTGGAGTCATTGTGATAAGCTGGAAATGATGTCATCAAAGAAGGGACAGAAAGTAACGTCATCATGAGGAGCCAGAATCGATGTAATCAGAGACAGACTGGAAGTGAGGTCATCATGAGAAGCCGAAAGTGCTGTCATCAAGTGAGAAAGAGAATGGTTATTCTTCAGTTGGTCTGTTGGAAGAGGAAAAACAAAAACAGTGCTTTTCCAACACCTCATCTCTTGGTATTTCACTCTTATTTGGAACCTTTGGCTGCCCCCTAAGCACATGTGTGTGACTATATATCTATATATATAATTCACTAAGGCAAGACACCCATGAAAAGTACGCTGGAAGGGGTGTGGATTCACTAAGCAGCCGACAAATAAGACACCTATGGCGCACGCAGGAAGGAGCCAGGCCCACCAACTCGGACACGACGACACAGAAAAACCGGCATCATTTATATTCGTCTGTCATAGAGGTTACATGCATCTTCGAGCCACGTTGACTGTTCATAGAGTCATGTTTCTCGCAGAAGAGAATCGCCATATGCAGTGTGTAAAACGGTTTGCGAGGTGTATCCCATGGGATCCTTAAAACAATCCTTTACAACTGAGGTTAAAACACAAAGAAATAAGCAGTCTTTAAAAACTGAGTTTTCGGTTACGATGCACGACCGCATGCACCATAGCAAACTGTTTTACACGCTACATACAGCAATTCGCATCCGCGACAAACATGCGTTGTGTCTTTCCAGAAGTGTTTAGCATTCAATAAATAATTATGCATGAGATTGAGCGTGTGTCTACCCGGCGCAGAGAGGCGTGGGTAAGCCATTACGTCCCTACCCTTTGTACACACCCCCCTCCCACCTCACTACTACCGTGGTCAGGTGTCTTGGTGGATTATATATAGAAAAGCAGCCAAAACCGCAGAGAGCAATGAAAAGTCTACGTGAGTCACAGGTGCATCTGGACTGTGCAAAGATGACAATGACGCGTTAGAGGTGGGCACATGAGCAGGCAGTGCTTACTGAATGAGTGGGCACGATGGCTGTCCGCCAGTTTTCAGTCACGGACGATTGTGTGTTGGTTCATTCCGTGCATTGTTACAATGTTGCTTTTCTTGCTGATTTTTTACATTACCGATTTTTTAAATGTTAATTTTCTCCCTATATATATATATATACAGTAATCCCTCCTCGATCGCGGGGGTTGCGTTCCAGACCCCCCCGCGATAGGTGAAAATTCACGAAGTAGAAACCATATGTTTGTATGGTTATTTTTTATATATTTTAAGCCCTTATAAACTCTCCCACCCTGTTAACATTATTAGAGCCCTCTAGATACGAAATACCACCCTTTAGCCAAACGTTTAAACTGTGCTCCATTACAAGACAGAGATGACAGTTCTTTCTCACAATTAAAAGAAAGCAAACATATCATCTTCAAAGGCGCGCCGTCATAAAGGAGCGCCGTCAGGAGCAGAGAATGTCAGAGAGAGCGCTCGCAAAGAAAAGCAAACAATCAAAAAATCAATACGTGCTTTTATGTATAAAGAGGCACCGCGATAAAGCGGCATTTTGTAGTGGAGCGTCCGTGTCCTCTGTGCAAACAGCCCCTCTGCTCACACCCCCTCCGTCAGGCAGAGAGAGTGAGAAAGATAGAGAGAAACAAACAAGCACCGCTGGGGAGGCATATCTTATAGCATTGAGGAGTTTTAGTTAATATGTAATACATGCTCTAATTGGGTAGCTTCTAAGCCATCCGCCAATAGCGTCCCTTGTATGAAATCAACTGGGCAATCAAACTGAGGAAGCATGTAACCTAAATTAAAAGACCCATTGTCCAGAAAGCGAACCAGCGAAAAATCTGTGATATATATTTAGATGTGCTTACATTTAAAATCCGCAATAGAGTGAAGCCGCCGAAAGTCGAAGCGCGATATAGCGAGGGATTACTGTATATATATATATATATATATATATATATATATATATATATATACTAGCCGTGCCTCGTGGCTCCGTTTGCATATTAGTGAATAAGGACAGTGAGGAGGGCCCTGCCTGGCTCCCCACTCCTGACGTCACGTTTCCTCCTCCCCTCAGTCTGCTGCATGTCTACAAAGAAACCCAATCTAAATCCGTTAAGTAGTTCTCTCGTGAAAAGTGGACAGACTTACATACAGACAGACATTGGATATATATAATAGAATGTTTAAATATGTGGTAAATAATAAATAAGTAACTTGCAGTAGTATCTTGGAAAAATGTATCACATGGTGCCTTACAAATGGTATTATTAAAGACCTCAAACCCCCACCCTGCAAATGGCACAAGGCTATTAGTACTCAAGAGCAGCTTTAAAGCTTAATTAGTAAAGCTACTCATACAGTTGTCTGATCACTGTCACATATCTGGTATGTTGCATACCTATGTACTATTAATTGTTTTTTAAGCAGCTTTTCTAATATAAATGGATGACTGGTTTGTCTTCACCTGATTTAACGGTAACTATTCATTTACTAGAAAGAATTTAAGATGCTTGCCTTTTTATAACATTATTAAGATATTTGCAGAGTCTTTGTTTATTTTAATGTCATTTATTTGGTTATCTGATTTACAAATAACACATTGCACACTTGGTGGTGTGGTTTACATATTACACATTTTGATTTAAACATAACACATTAAACATTTTGGTTATTTGATTTACACATTCTGATTACAGACTTGGTACTTTTAAATACAGCCTACCCACTGTACAAATACCATATGGAAAATAAAACTTGAACATAACATGGCATTTTTAGCTATCTGATAGAAAACATTGTAGACCGATTTGTAACATGCTTTTTTAGGGAAAATTCTAAAAAAAAAAAAAAGTTGTTTTTTGGCAATTAAAGGAACATTTAAATAAACATTCGATTTTTGAAAAGCTTCAGTCAGGTTTACAACGAATTATAGAACAGAAACTGTATTGCTTAAAGTAGTAAATTACTTGCTGGTTATTGCAGACAGAAGTAATATATCTGTTCTTGTTTTGCTAGGATTGAGTGTAGGATTTGCCACCATATACCACAATATTCCAATAAATCACCTTAGCCAATGGATGGGCCTCTCTAGTAGCATCTTAAATTGGTTTCAGTCTCATTTAACAGGTAGAAAATGCTTTGTTAGATATAGTGATTGTAGTTCAGATATCCATGATATTGTGTAAGGTGTACCACAAAGATGTATTCTGGGACCACTGTATTATTTAACCTGTATGCTCCCATCAGGTAAGATTATCTCAAAACACCAGCTGAACTACCACAGTTACACAAATGACATGCAACTTTACCTATGTTTTGTATTTATGAATGGATCAGTAGCATTTAAGTAATTAATAAAGTAAGCAGTTAATAGTTGTCATTAGTAAAAATGGAAACAACGAAAGCATTAGAAATACTTGATACTATGGAAATCTGCCTACCAGGCATTACCGTTATAAAGTCCTAAGAAGTCGGGTAAAGTTGACTTTTACAGAGTAAAAAGTTAAAGTACTTACCTGTTTAAATCATTGAAGTTTGGAGTGTGTCTTCATGATCATTTTTAACTTTGGTTTTGGAAGGTTGGTTAAGTTAGTGCATGCATTATTTTAAGAAAGGGATATTAGAATAAAGTCCCAAGAAAAAGTAACTTTTTTTTTTGTAAATATTTTTGTGGATTCTTTGGATTTTGATGTGTGTAGTTTCTTCCTGATTGTTTTTTTATTTAAGAAGACTAGAGTTTTGTGTTTATACATTTTTGTCTTTATTTTTCATTTTGGGTCTTTCAAAATTCACTGTAAATATAATTCACTATTTTTGATTGGGACATTATTTTTGTGGTTTTGTGCACCTGTAAATAAAGCCCACTTTTGCTTTTGGAAAATACCACCTTTTGTGTCTGTGTCTCCATATCTGACTTCTCTCAAGTCTGATCCTGGTTGGTCCCGAACTACAAGACTCCTACTGTGTAATCTGGTGCCAACCTTGCCATTTCACAGGGTGTCACAGATACCTTAGCATTAAAAGTCAAAGCTTAAGTAAAGAACTTAGGTTTAATCATAGCCTCTGACCTAAACCTTATCTCACATATTATCCATATTACTAGCACTGCATTTTTCAATTTAAGGAATATTTCAAAAGTTAATTCACACATTTGTTTTTAGTCGGCTACATTACTGTAATGGATTCCTAACGCGACTACCTAAGAAAGACATCAACAGTTTGCAGTTGGTACAAAATGTAGCAGCAAGAATTTTAGCCAGAAAACAGAAGCCTGAGCACATCTCAGCAATTTTAGCACTGGTTACCCGTGTCTTTAAGAACTGACTTTGAAATAATACTAATGTTATATAAAGCTTTAAATGATCTTGCTTCTTCCAATATTTTGGAGTGCCTATCCCCATACATGTTTTCATACACCCTACAATTCACATTGGAGTTATTAATCTTATAAATCATATACAGTTGTTTTCCAGCTTTGTTAACCCACTGCAGAGTTTTGTTGTTTCCATTGATAAGGGTGATATTACTAATTGAGACAGCTATTTGACATTGTTGGCTATTCTGCTCCAAATGAACCTTTTTGGAGAAAATACAATATCAAAGAAAGTATTTATATTTGAGTCTTAGAAACCAGGCACACCTGAATAATTTAACAGATAAGGTGTTATTTATTGACTTTCTTACAGGTAATAATGGAATAAAAAAAGGATATTTTACTTCATTTTTATGTCATATAGGCAAGGTCATCTTTGGAAAGTTCAGATTCAAAATAATGAAAAATTACGGTGAGAAAAAAAAAAGCTAAAGCACAGTGTAAATTGGTCTTAGAACTCAATTTACTTTAAATAAAACATTTAAAATGAAAAAAGCTTAAGAAAGGGTATAATAGATTTTTAAAATGGTAAATGATAAATGCATTTATTAAGGGAGTACTCTACCCCAAAATGCCATATTTTTCGTCTGTTACTTACTTGTAGGGATGCCTCATGCTTTAATGGAGAATGAAGATAACAAAATTCCTAAAAACAATGGGCTCCAATGAAGACCCAGCTTGGGCAACAGCAAAAAGTATCAAAATCAGTCAGTCAGTCATTCTCCAACACACTATATCCTAACACAGGGTCACGGGGGTCTGCTGGAGCTATCAAAATATTTACGAAGATGTCTCAAATGTGCTTATGTCACATAATCTAAATATTGGGTACCCAGTCATATACTTACTATGTCCCAAACATATGTACAGTATTTTGCCTAAAATATTGGTAATTAAGCTACATTTTGAAATTCCTCTTATGCATGACTAAGAACTTCTGTGCCTCATATATGTACCCTTTTTCCAGTTGCACATTGTTGTTAAATATTTATGCATTGTGATTTGCAATCCTAATTATTTATTTTATTCATTCATTTATTAGTTTTCTGTTTATAGGCAGGTTCTTGTCATGAAATACCACCTCCAACTTTTCCTTTCATGTGGCTTCTTTTTCACACTTTTGTATATTCCATTCTTGTTAATATTATCCTGTAGCATTATTTTCTGTCTTCTGCGTGGCTGTTTCCCATTCATGCTAAAGTACATGCTCCAGCTAGCCCCTATGTCTGATTTGAATTGTTCTAATTAATACTCATTCTTCTCCAGCTCTTCTCAGTACCTCATTATTAATCACTCCTTCTGTCCAGCTTATTCTTTCTTCTGCAAAACCTCATCTCTCATGCTTCCAAATATTTAATATTTGCCATTGTTAATGTCCGAGTTTCTGCTCCATAAAGCAAAACACTCCAAACTTTACCATTTACCTTTTCAGTTTTCCATTCAATCCACAGGCGAAGAAGACTTTTCTTTTTTGTTATACATATCTTTGCCATGGGCGGCACGGTGGCGCAGTGGTAGCGCTGCTGCCTCGCAGTTAGGAGACCCGGGTTCGCTTCCCGTCCTCCCTGCGTGGAGTTTGCATGTTCTCCCGTGTCTGCGTGGGTTTCCTCCGGGCGCTCCGGTTTCCTCCCACAATCCAAAGACATGCAGGTTAGGTGGATTGGTGATTCTAAATTGGCCCTAGTGTGTGCTGGGTGTGTTTGTGTGTGTCCTGCGGTGGGTTGGCACCCTGCCCAGGATTGGTTCCTGCCTTGTGCCCTGTGTTGGCTGGGATTGGCTCCGGCAGACCCCCGTGACCCTGTATTCGGATTCAGCGGGTTAGAAAATGGATGGATGGATATCTTTGCCCTTTGCAATTCTCTTTAACTTCTTTCACACAATAGCCATCTTCTGTGATTATGCTTTCCTACAATCCACCATATCTGTTCTTTTCAATCTTCATAACTGGTTTTCTTTACACTAATTTTCATTCCAAAGTTTTCCTCTGTGGTATTGAGAGAGTCCCTCATACTTTGTAGCCTGTTTCTTGTACTTGCTATTATTGCTTGGTCATCTAGGGGGTATATTAGTTTTCATCTGTCATTTCTTTCTCCTAGCCTTTCCTTTTCCAACCACTGCATTGAAGTCACCCATCACAATCACATATTCTTTTACTTTTTTCATTAATCCCCTAACTTGTAACATAAACAGTTTTCACTTCTACAACCTTGTGGACAGATCTTGGCATATAGGGTACTGTTACCACCATGTCTAAAGGATCTGTCTGTAGATGAACGCTTTGGCACAGATATATCTCACCTTTGTGACACAGTGTTATGAAATCTTGTGTAGTAACAAATTATTTTTCTACAAAACTTGACTCAGAAAAACATGTGTTTAACAGCTGAAATGTGAACCATACAGGTTTCTGGAAAGCTTTATTGAGATGTTTACTGGTAGGATGAGACTGAAAAGAGAGGATTTTCTATTTGCATGGGAAAGGAATTTGGGTACTTTTACCAATTAATAATAGCATGTTTTTTTAGCACAAACTGATATTAATCATTTTAAACTTATGTATTCACCTAATTTGATGATTTTTTTTTTGCAACAATGAACTCAGAAGCTATAACATAATAGCTGAACCCTAAGACAAGTTGGAAGCCAACCAAAGATGAAGTAATAAAAATTGCTACTTTACAAAGAAAAATATTTCAATCCTCGTGAATTGGCTGAAGAGAACACAACCCTATACTCTTCCCCCATGGACTTCTTTCAGCAGTATTTATTGTACTTATGAAAACAAGTCAGTTCCATTTTGTATATCATTTTACTTTCCCTTTTCAACCCAGCAGGAAAAGAGGCATTTTATAAATCCTTAACTGTACTTCAGTTTAAAAGACCTGAATTCCTCAAAGCAGTCACCCACTGTTAGATACATTACTAAACAATAATTCTTGCTACACAAAGTTCATTTGTGGTGAGAAGGGTATCATTGTAGCCAGGAGCCAAATGTTGAGTATCGAGGCAATGTCAAGTGTGAGTGTTGCGTAGGAGTGACTTGATTGTTACAGAATCCATACACAGTATTACTGCATAACAGTGGCATGAAATGACATTCCCCAGGACCTCAGTGCAACATATATACAATCAAATAGAACACATACTGTATAACACAAAGAAAAAGGATAAGTGCAGGACAAGTAAGAAAATGTACTGTACTAAAGCTATACAACACTATACTGATTGATTAATTAAATAAATAATGAATAAGTTGAATAATTTGAGATAGTTAATTATAGATTAATGATAACAACTGACAATAAGATACAATAGTAACAGATGTACAAGTATGGTATATCATTCGGATCAACTATTAGAAGCATATCTGAGGGGAGTTGAACAACACAAAGTTCAGACTCCAGACAGCAGGGGGTAGAAGCTGTTGCAGAACCTGGCAAAAGTGGTTTGAATGTTATCTTGTTACAGTGGTACCTTTTATGGGATACATTAGAACACTCTAGATGAGAACAGGCCATTCAGCCCA
Source organism: Polypterus senegalus (assembly GCF_016835505.1). Taxonomy (NCBI): domain Eukaryota; kingdom Metazoa; phylum Chordata; class Cladistia; order Polypteriformes; family Polypteridae; genus Polypterus; species Polypterus senegalus. The sequence continues at coordinate 129,057,498 of NC_053161.1, read as the reverse complement.
ACAAAGCTTGCCAGTCCTATCCACTTATTTCCTCCAAGAAAACATCAAGTCGAGTTTTGAATGTCCCTAATGTCTTACTATCTACCACACTACTTGGTAGCTTATTCCAAGTGTCTGTCGTTCTTTGTGTAAAGAAAAACCTTCTAATGTTTGTGCGAAATTTACCTTTAACAAGTTACCAACTGTGTCCCCGTGTTCTTGATGAACTCATTTTAAAATACTTTACATAATTTTAAACACTTCAATCATGTCACCTCTTAATCTTCTTTTGCTTAAACTGTATAGGCTCAGCTCTTTTAATCTTTCCTCATAATTCAACCCCTGTAGCCCTGAAATCAGCCTAGTCGCTCTTCTCTGGACCTTTTCTAGTGCTGCTATGTCCTTTTTGTAGCCTGGAGACCAAAACTGCACACAGAACTCAAGATGAGGCCTCACCAGTGCATTATAAAGGTTGAGCATAACCTCCTTGGACTTGTACTCCACACATCGTGTTATATAACCTAACATTCTATTAGCGTTCTTAATGGCTTCTGAACACTGTCAGGAAGTTGATAGCTTAGAGTCCACTATGACTCCTAAATCCTTCTCATAAGGTGTACTCTCGATATGATACCTTCGATCAAATGAAAGTAGGACAAAGTGATTGTTGGAAGGATAGGCTTTGCGAGTGCAACGCTTGATAAAAATGTCTTCAATGGAGGGTGCAGGGGTCCCAATGATCTTTTCTGCTGTGTGCACTATCCATTATAGGATCTTGCAGTCAGAGACACTGCAGTTCACAAAATAGAGAAAAGAGATTCATATAAATCTGCTTTTATAAGGTTTGCAATAACTTGCACCTCTCAATCCTATCTGCTAGACTTAACTTTACTGTCCAATTTAACTGGAAATATCCAAGCTGGCCTTTGTAAAATTAAGTCTTTGGGGGGCGGGGGCTTGGGTGGAATCAAAAATCTTTGTGTGGATCTTAGGGTGACTGTTCTTGGTCTGGTTTTGGGAACACTGCTCAACTCTTTTTGCAGGGTATCCTGTCAATTCTGTTTAAATTGTATATTTAAATTGCATATTTTCCCTATTATATATAACATAAGATGTGAAGACATGAGAGTATTCATGATAAACTTTCATTTTGAAAACTTTATCCCAACTCTGAAGTATGCCCCCTCCTACTCAGCATTGCCACACCTACTCGACATTTGTCTCTTGGCTGCAGAGATACATAATTGGTTGTGGTAGGTTGTCAGCAAACAATTTGCAATTCTCAAGGGCACTTTATGCCATAGTTCAGTGAGAATTTTAGATGTGCCCAGCTGTCACCATTAGAACTGAATAATTCACAGATCTGCGCTATTTGACTGTTAGGTAAAAAAGAATTTCTTTGCTTCAAATTGTGCAAAGATTCATAAATAACAATGCTATATAATTAAAGATAAATAACACATTGTACAATTCAAGACACTTCAAATTCAGTTGAACACATTGTAAGAAGACAGGGAGTCCCATTGAAAATGGGCAATTTACTTGAAGTCAGTTTGACTCATGTTGAATTGCACTTCAGATATCTCAAGATGATTACAAGATGCTAGGAAATACAATTGAGAGATCTGTAAATGTACAGGAAGCTATGTCAAGGTTGAATTGAATCTGATGTGCCTTAAAATAAATTTGAGATATCTCAAAATGAGCAGTATGTTGTTTTAAAGAAATCTTAAATATATTTTCAAATTGTCTGTAATACTTTTTTAGATATTTTAAATACATTTCCAGGTTTTAAAACAATAAAAGTGTACAGGCTAACCTTATTCTGTTATTTTATTGAGTAAATTGAAGATGATGAGAAAATTTGGCTTACACCTAACTTACAACAAAATGTATTTATTAAACCTCCTAGCCAACGGGAGGTAAAATTAATTTTAACCCTTGTCCATTAGAAGATCACATGTCCTCTAAGTAACTTTACTGAAGAATGTTCAACTTGATTTCAAAGCAACACATTACTTAACAGGCTGCATTCACTACTATGGTAAAATGTTGCATACAAAACATATTATAAACTTGTGGTTCGTAGCATTGCTAGTTTTTGTTCAAACTCTATTCCTATAATCACCAAAGAACTGCAGATGTTACAATCATTTTTCTTAACACAGGAAAGGAGTAAGAAAAACTACTTGTCCTTTAATCACATACATTTTTAAACCTCATATATGAAAGGAACATTATAAACTAACTGTGATCACAATTGCTATTCTTTGTTTTACAGTATGGCTTACTCTACCTGTGTTTTCTGTACATAGTTGTGTAAAAATTTTACAGCAAGTAGAGCTGTGAGCAGACTAACAAAAGCAAATATTTTGTTGTATTCATGCATTTAAATTCAAGGTTTTTTTAATCTGTGCACTCTCTCTCTTTTTAATAGCCTCATGCCTTTTTATAGGACATATATTAATTATATTTCAAGAGTGCAAAATACTGGATGAATAGAAATAATATTAGTGTATTATAAGTAATATTTATTTAAACCTCTAATTGTTATGGCTGATTTTTTTAATGTTTAAAGTTATGAGTACATTTTGTTGCAATTTTCCTAAGGTGGATTTCTATGACAGAGAGTTAAAAAGTAAAAACAGAAATTCTTTGATCCACATTGAGTCTATATTTCATAATATGTGGCAATGCATGCAGGAAGGTATATTTCGAAAACCATAATATTGTCAAACCAGCTTAGTCACCTATTCCCACAACACTAGTTTCCATCACAGAGTTGTAGAAGATATGAAGGATGATCCTATACACATTAAAGAAACACTGTCTTCTAAGAAAAAGAGCCTGCTTTGTCCCTTCTCATATATTTCCTTTTTGTTTTGAGACCAGTCCATCCTGTCAATATTGTGGACCCCCAAGTTACTTGTAGGAGTACTTGGGAGTCCACACCACACTACATCTACTAACTGAATTGTGAACAAACATAGACGCTTTTGGTGGGGTGAAAGTCTATAACCAGATTCTTGGTCTTGGTTGCTTACATCCGTATCAGAAACACAGTCCTTGACTCTCACAAACTGTGGTTTGTCCGACAGATAGTCCATTATCCAGGACACCATCCACCTGTATATCTCTGAGCTTACCTCTTAACAGGGATGGCCAGATGGTACAGAAGGCACTGGTGAAACCAAAAAACCTCACAGTGCTGCCAGTTTTGTCCAGTTGAGAATTATAAGACTTGTGGCGCAGACAGATAACTGCATCTTCCACTCCATTATTTGTCTGATCAGTAAATACTGTAGCAGTGGGTCCAGGTGGTGTACAGCAAGAGCACTCATATAGTCCTGGACTAGCCTCTCAGAGGTCATCATGATGTGAGATATACAGTAAGTGCCACTGGTCTGTAGTCATTAGGTAAGGAGGCACAAACCTTCTTTGGAACAGGAACAATGCAGGATGTTTTCCAAAGCAGTGCAATTTTGGCAGCCTTAGTGACAGACTGAACAGATGACAGAGAATACCACAGTTGTTCACCACAGGCCTTATAAACTCAGGTACTGACCAAGGTTATTATAGTTAACGAAAACTAAAATCAAAACTGAAGCTATTATTAAAAAAACATTTTCGTAAACTGAAATACAATAATTAACAAAACCGAAATGAAAAACTAAAACTAAACGAAACTATTAAAGTAGCTGGAAAGACTAGCTGAAATAAAATAATAATTTACTAAAATATTTTTCGTTTTCATTTTTGAATGAATATTCTTGCCGTTAGTTGTTAACCCTTGTAAGTTTTAACTCTAAAACAAAAAGTCATCCACCACGAGTCGCCCGCATATATTCATCCAGTGAACGGCGGCTAGTGACGGAGGGCGGCTGTTCAGACAACATTTGTGATGACAGAGCAAACTGAGTGCGGATGTGTAAAGCGTGAGAAATAGAAAGCGATCTGTGTGCCGCATTTCTTTGTGCTTGTTGTATATCAAGATGTAATTCAAATGGCTGAAATCAGAATGTGCTGGTAAACAAAACGTTCACCATATGGACAGAAAAATCACGAGTGAGTAACGTTTCAGTTTATTTCTCAGGTGTCTGCTTTTTGTTGACAGCAATTCACCTGCCACTTTGCACAGGAGAAATCGTTTTTACTTTCTCATATACGAAGTATAGAGAAAGTATAGTAATCATGAAAAAATTTGACCCCGATATTTTAATGAATCTTGACGTTATAGACTAACCAATGTCCAACAGTACTGTATTTTGGAATTGTGTGTGTGTGCGTGTGTGTATAAACATGATAACTCAAAAAACGCAACTACATAGATGGATGAAATTCGGCATGTGGTTGTTACACCACAATTGTAGATCTGTATTAACTTTTGGGCCAAATCCATCACCCGGAAGTGATACTTTACCAAAACACATACTCGATTTTTTTTTTTATTTATACAGCTGCAGAGTCCGATTTATTCAACTTTACTTTTATAATAATTGTTAAATATATTATTAATTTGATTGGTTGTTGATGGTCCCTTAATGTACATAATATACAAATATAATCATTGTCAATATAATCAAATATCCATCCCCATATCTGAGTATACAAGAAAGCCTAGGGAAGACCACTCCCGGTTTTTGAAAATAAAACGTCACTGATCGAGAGACTGACTAGGTTATCATACAAGATCAGCATATTGTTGCTGACCAATCACTTTTGCTTTAAAAACATCGTTTAACAAAGAAGCATTACAAACAAAGGTAGATGAAAAACTAAACATACTAATGGGTTTTTGTATTTATTCCATATTCATTAATTTATCTTTTTAGTTCATATTCACAACTCAAAATACCTGATATTGTGAAAGTAATCAATTAGCAGAATTGTATTTTAAAATATTTGTCTCCATTTTTTCAATGTTTTTCTCTCTCTCTCAAAATAGATAGTTGAAATATCATATTCTTTTTGTTCTTAACATCAGCCTTATCATACATATTGCATACCAGGGATTTTTCCTGCCTTACATCCAAACCTGCTGGTGAAGGCTCCAGGTTTCCTGCAATCCTACTCTGGATAAACAGGTTTAGATAATGTATATAATCACAGATGCTGTCTTTGTCGTTTTATGCCTGTCTGTACTCCTATTACCTGCCCTTGCTCTGCTCATTATGGGTTTACTGTCCTTTATGTTGGGCTATTCAAGTCTCACTACCCCTAACCTTGACGATACATGCTTGTTTGTCCCTCAATACAGCTAGGTGGTGTTTGCACACTGATTCAAGTCTAAGAGCCTTGTTCTTCCTAAGCCCCTGTGATTTTCATGAGAAAATATTTTAAAAATTATAAAATTGTGTAAAATTGTTCATATTTAGTGTCTAGTTCTGATTATGCTTGTTCTGACAAAAACAAAACCAGATAGTAAACCAGGCAGTATAGTAAACTTCAGCTAACATTAAACTCATCCAAATCTGTTAAGTGTACAGTTCTGTCTGATTGTGACACAAATCTAACTCCGTAGGCCAGAGATCTCAAACTCCAGGCCCGGAGGGCCGCAGTGGCTGCAGGTGTTCATTCTAACCCTTTTCCTAATCAGTAACCAGTTTTAACTGTTAATTAACTCCTGTTCCCTTTATATTAATAGCCCTGTTCTTAAGGATTCATTCCTCTGAATTGATTCCTTTCTTTATTAAATGGCAGCGAAACAGAAATGATCCATGAAACAAGCCAACAGATGACCAGCTAAATCGGGACTTCAGACTTCAACCAGTTTCACAATGAAAAGCAGATTCTTGCTGTTAATTAAACTCGTTTTTTAATTCCATGGCTTGTTGGTGCTCTCATTCTGCCACAGCAGACATTTCCAGAACTGTTGATTTTTCTGTTTTTTCTAAGACCAACGTCAAAATGTTTTGGTGAGCTGAGAGATCAGCCTTACTGAGACCTCATCTTTCTTAATTTTCACATATTTTGTGATGGGCACAGGCGAGCTGGTCATATGGATTCTTGTTTTGTGGCTTGTTATTGTTTGGCTGCTAATTAAGATAAAGGAAACAACTAACAGGCCTGAGTCAAGGTAATTAAAATTAAGTCAAAAGAAGGTAATTAGCAGCAAAAACTGGTCACAAATTAAGAAGATGGTTAGAATGAAAACCTGCACCCACTGTTGCCCTCCAGGATCGGAGTTCGACACCCATGGTGCTCCATGCCATAATTATTAAACTAAAACTGAAACTAATATATAACTAATAAACTCGGACTGTTGTCTGTGTGGTCGAGTCTGAGGTTTGGTGGTCCAAGCTGGCCACTAGCAGTCACACTATACAAGTATACAAGTTTCACAATAAGCAAGCACACACAAAAATGAGAAAGATAATAAATGTACTAGTTGAAAAGTATTTTTTAATAGTAACAACAAGATAAATTTTAGAAAACAGTACAATATTGCACAATGATAAAACTATGAAAAGCTTACATGACCTTGCCGTAACCCTTCTTTGCTCCTAGCTGCCAGTTTGGATGCCTGCCTACTTTAATTAGCTCCAAAATGAGCATCAAATCACCCTGAGGCTGAAAAAAATGTAAAAGGTGTCATTAAGCAAACAAACAACACAGGAGCATTAAAGAACAAAATGTCCCCAAAAATACAAAGCAAAAGCATAGACACAGAAAAAGTGCTTCAAAAACATAAGACCTCCGAGTTTTAACAGAAAATAAATAATAACACTGAGGGGTGATTGTTCCACTATGTCAACTAATGTAGTGTTCCAAAAATGGCTGACAAAATAATGTGACCGTACCCCGTACATCACACATGCACTGACTGACCACTCCTTCCACAACAAGTGGCCATGTTCATGTGGCAGTTATCTTGGTTACCTTAGACACAAAACAAAACAAATGACAAAGAATGCACCAGTGTGGAATTATTTCTATTAATAATAATAATAATAATAATACAGTGGGCTGGCACCCTGCCTGGGGTTTGTTTCCTGTCTTGCGCCCTGTGTTGGCTCGGATTGGCTCCAGCAGACCCCCTTGACCCTGTAGTTAGGATGTAGCGGGTTGGATAATGGATGGATGTATAATAATAATAATAATAATAATAATAATAATAATATATTTCATTTATACAAGGAACGCTTCTAAGCACTCAAGGACACCAAACAAACAATAAATAAAAACATTATAAACAAAACTGAAAACATCAGAAAATATAATCATATGTAATCATAGAGAAAAAGCCATTTTAAACAGATGGGTTTAAGTTTACATTTGAAGGTTGAAAATGATTCGATATTGCTAAGCTCAGTAGGTAGTGAGTTATTATTATTATTATTATACTATTATTATAACTAAATATTATTATTATTATTATTATTATTATTATTATTATTATTATAATAAAATATTATTTTGAACCTTATTTATCATTTTTACTTGGCTGACATTTTGTTTCATACAACTGCCACCATGTTGTATTCTTTGTCATGCTATCAGCAGCCATCTTGTGTATGGCAAAGCACCCTTATCTTTACCATGTAACGCCAGGAAGCTGTGATTTGTTACATTGGGTAGTATATAAGGTGCAGGAATCTAATATTTTGGATTGTGTGGTTACAATAAGCAATCGTAGTATTATGAGGTATTGCTTAAAAAATTACTAAGCTAAAAGACTTTTGGCATGCTTAAGTGACTTCAAGTGTGGGTTGACGTTTTCAGCAATTTACTGCCAATTCTACTTATTTCTCAGACTTTCAGACCTTATTTTTGTCCTTGACTCTGCTTTTTTTCTCTCATTTCCTCTTCTAAGGATAATATTTGTCATTTATTCAACTTAGAAAGAGCACAGCTTTCACAAGCGTATTTAACTATAATCTTCTTACCTTACTAACAGTAAATTTGAAAACTTTAAGTTGATTATTACGTAAAGTATTTTGTGGTTCATTGGATACAATTTGGTCTTTTTAATGCATCTTGTTTTTATGTTACACACAGGGAAGAACAGAGGACAAAAAAGTTGAAAAAATAAGCAAGGCAAATTAAAATTATGTAACTTGATTATTCTATTACTTTTTAAAAAAGACCATCTTTGCTACATTTCTTTTAAAAACAATAAGCATAACACACAGCTTGACAGTAAGTAATACTAAGATGTCCATTAAATAATACCAATTGAATGCTTAAGAAATTGATTAAAATGAAGCGGCCACAATGGTTCCCTGGCACCTAGTTTGACAGTCACTAGAGTGTGCCGATGTAATACCTTACCATGAAGGATATGATAAGTGATTTTGGCACATTTCTAAATGATTAATGAGCTGCAATAACAGCTATTTGTACATTCCTGAATTTCAGCAGTGGTAAAGAAACAGTACCTTGTACTTCAGATGCAAATGCTAAGAATAATTTGTAGATCCATCCATTGTTCTTGCACAGATTTCAAAGACTTCGGACACTTATTACCACTGACATTGTGGTATGTTAAAGGAGTTATAAGAGTACAGGGTTTTGGGGTTGCTGTTGCTCATGGTCTTCAGTCTTATCTTTGTGAAATTAAAATTACATTTGTTATAGTTGGCATTAAGTCAAGTCCGCTTAAAGCTGGTGTTGGATTCTGCAACTTGTCTCCTGTATTGTTTGTAAGTTTCAAGAATAGGACATCTCCCATGACTAAGACAGGTAAAGAATAGGAAGCAGAAACACAAATTACTCTTTAGATGCTGGATAACTGATGTAAACGTTCAGTCTTATGAAGTAAGAAGAGATGTTGTCAATAATCTGTTCCTTACAAGACAGGTCTCACACACCGGATCTCAGAGTCTGGAACAACCTTGGGAGAGATGAAAAATCCATCAAAAGGCTGTATATCTTGATAAACGGGGAAGTAGGTATCTTTTAATCAAGGACGAACTGGGGTCAAAACCCAAATTTTGTTTAATTAAACTACCACAAGATCTAAGTAGTGAGCTATACAAACCAAATCACCACTTCTTCTTCTATTTTCGGTTGCTCCCGTTAGGAGTTGCTACAGCGGATCATCTTTTTCCATTTCTTTCTGTCCTTTACATCTTGTTCTGTTACACCCATCACCTACATGTCCTCTCTCACCACATCCATAAACCTTCGCTTAGGCCTTCCTCTTTTCCTCTTCCCTGGCAGCTCTATTCTTAACATTCTTCTCCCAATATACTGTACTAAGCATCTCTTCCCTGCACATGTCCAAACCAAGGCAATCTCGCCTCTTGTGTTAAACGATTCAGGCAACTGATGATGCCAGGTGAAAAAGAACAGATACATAGACTAACAAAGAATGTACCATATGGCTTGCTGCTTAGAGACACAGGAAGGTACAGCTACTGGTCACTTGTGAATAAACTAAATACATAAAATGAAGCACCACATAGCTATTGCTTCACATACAGTAGTGAGACACCAGACAAATGCAACCAAACAACATCAATGTCCTTCAGGTTTCTATAAGGTTGGACTGCCACTGCTCAGAGGCTTATGGATGGTAAAAGAGACATTTTCCATGTAAAATAAATTACATGGCCTACAGAAGTTCAAGATACCTGGTTATGCCTGAGATCCAGAAAACAAAGACCTGATTTCTTCTTCTGCAAATTGTATTTATTCCAGGGTACCAATTCCTAAACAAAAAAAACAAAAAGTTAAAATGTTATTTATTTATGAATGTATGTATTTATTTATGTATTTTTTCATTTTTTAAACAAAGGCTTAACATTCAACAGTGTGAGGTGAGGCAAAACAGGGAGTCACCTCTCAACTGAACTATTCCTCTCTCTTAGCTTTGGATTTTAGAATACTCTTACCTTATTAAGTTGAGTTTTTCTTGGTTAGAAAAACCACACTGACTACTCATTCACAACACAATGGTGAAGTGTAAGCACTCACCTATACAGTTCACACCACCTCCATTCTATATTGAAGCACTACAAGCAGGAATAAAAATAGCTGCATTTTGTAGTATAATTTATTAAAATTTGTGTATCATTTATGGAGTAGCTTGTATTAATGACAATCTATTTGCGTAACATTGTAAATGTTGTCTGTCTGTCATGCAAAAAAACTTGTGCACCCCTGGCCTTTGAAGTTTGATGTTGATCTATGGACAGTTTATACTATGACACATGCAACATGACCCATGATTTGGGCGTCCAGCTCATGGCAACCTCAAAATTTACCTTTAACTCCTCCTCAAGGCTATGAAAGAATTGGCAGCATGTATCCCCAGACAGGAAAACAAGGCCAGGCCCCTGGGTGATTTATTACGTAGAGCTTTCCAACAGAGCATTGATCTTACAATTAAATTCAGCGATTGTTTGGTTGAGTGGCAGAATGCTGTGCCGCACGGACATTCCAAATGTTGATAAAATGTGTGGTCAGGCATTTGAGATGACAGGGACCCTTGCTTAAGATCCACCACTGCAGGAAATGGATGATCCTGCATAAACAAATGGGGGTATGTGCACGGATTGAACACAGTTGCATGCACCACTGTCAGGAAATCCCAGTGCTGTGCACCTTACTACATACAGCAGCTGGTGCCACAAGTACAGCCAACTGATTGGCCATGTGAATACAACACATGAACAGAAGGTGTGGGCTGCAATTTTAGTCTTCCACACGATATGCAGTCGGATGCACCACTGACAAGAAAAGGCCGCTGGTATGCAACTTGCCCCACTGCTGATCTGGCAACTACGGCTTAGTAATCACAACACAGCTCTAACACAAAAACAGAACACCATTACAATAATCTAGGCAGAGTGAACAGGACTTTCATGAGAGGTTCATGCCCAACCTACTTCAACTTGTATTCACACCATATACCTAACAGGACAAGAAACAGGGTGACATGTCCTGACGACAACAAGCGTTACACAGGCTGGCTGCTCCTCTTGAGTTTGACATTTCTACACCCTAACAAAATTCTTACCGCTTACGGAAAAAGTGACAGCTCCCTCTACAGTGTGACCTGGACGGCCACATTCACCAACGCTCCTTGTGATTTGCAGTGCACACCCCAACCTGGTCATTCTGCAGTAGAGATTATGCTGGGCCATCTATTCTAACAAGAGAATATTTCCATCCTTTAATTTCGAAGATTCTAATACCACAGTACACCAGTACCTTAATTGTATATTTTTGTATTGTTATTAATGAAAGATACTGCTGCTGTTTGACTGAAGTTGAAAAAATAACAGAGCCAGAATATTTGATTCATTTTCTATGTGAAAAACAAATTGCCACTCCATTGAAAAACTATAATAATACTCTGACATCAGGCAAACCAAAAAAAAAAAACTATGGTTAGCCAAATAACTTTATACAATGTACAGATTATTAAAGTTAACTTAAGTTTTTTGTTTGTATTTTTGTAGGAGAGTTAATTTTCTAACCACTTTTAAACTCCATGCAATGGATATTCAGCTACACATCACTGTTTCATGTAAGATCAGGTTCGATATTAGTGCCAACAGAATATCATCTGCCACTTGTAATCAATCCCTAGTCCGTGTGCTCAAAGTCTTGTTGCAGACCACAGAAGAACTCTGTGCAGTCCAGTTGAAACATGGTCACTGCAGCCTTGGAAGTTAGTGTCAAAGATTACTACATATGGAAAGATATTGGGTATTTGAAAGTCTTTTTGACTTATTAGATATTTTGAATTATTAGAACAGCGTATCAGTTAACCCAGCCACAGGGGATGCACAAACCAGTGTGTTTCTTTGTGCCGGTCCCAAGCCCGGATAAATGGGGAGGGTTACTTCAGGAAGGACATCCGGTGTAAAATTTTGCCAAATCAATATGCAGACAACAATACAAATTTCCAAACCAGATCAGTCGAGCCCCGGGTTAACAACGACCGCCACCTGTACTGTTAGCCAACAGGGTGCTGGCGGAAACTGGGCTACTGTTGGCTGGAGAAGAAGAGGGGGGAGACGTGTCCGGAGGCATGAGGAGAGGAGGAAAGTAAAGAAAGTGGAACTGAGGGTAGAATTGAATGTTGGCAGTATGACTGGTAAGGGGAGAGAGTTAGCAGATATGATGGAGAGAAGGAAGGTTGATATATTGTGCATGCAAGAGACTAAATGAAAGGAGAGTAAGGCCAGGTGGATTGGAGGTGGATTCAAACTGTTCTATCATGGTGTGGATGGGAGGAGAAATGGGGTAGGAGTTATTCTGAAGGAACAGTATGTCAAGAGTGTTTTGGAGGTGAAAAGAGTGTCAGGCACAGTAATGATTATGAAGCTGGAAATTGGAGGTGTAATGATGAATGTTATTAGTGCATATGCATCGCAAGTTTGGTGTGCAATGGGTGAGAAAGAAGATTTTTGGAGTGAGTTGGATGAAGTGACAAACAGTGTACCCAAGGGACAGAAAGTGGTGATTGGAGTGGATTTCAATGGGCATGTTGGTGAAGGGAACAGTGGAGACGAGGAGGTGATGAGTAGGTATGGTGTCAAGGAGAGTAATGAAGAAGGTCAGAGCATAGTGGATTTTTCCAAAAGGATGGACATGGCTCTGGTGAATATGGAACAAAGGGTTACGTACAAGAGTGGAGGAAGATGCACACAGGTAGATAACATCCTATGCAGAAGAGTTGATCTGAAGGAGACTGAAGACTGCATAGTGGTGGCAGGGGAAGTGTAGTTAAGCAGCACAGGATGGTGGTCTGTAGGATGACATTGAAGATCAAGAAGAGGAAGAAAGTGAGGGCACGGCCAAGGATCAAATGGTGGAAGTTGAAAAAGGAAGACTGTAAGGTTGAGTTTAGGGAGGAAGTGAGACAGGCACTGGGTGGCAGTGAAGAGTTACCAGACAGCTGGGAAATTACAGCAGATGTAGTAAGGGTGACAGCAAGAAGTGTGCTTGGCATGACATCTGCAAAGAGGAAGGAGGAAAAGGAAACCTGGTGGTGGAATGAGGAAATACAGGAGATTATACAGAGGAAAAGGATGGCAAAGAAGATGTGGGATAGTCAGAGAGATGCTGAAAGTAGACAAGAGTATAATTAGAAAAGGCGCAAGGTGAAGAGAGAGGTGGCGAAAGCTAAAGCAAAAGTGTTTGATAAGTTGTATGAGAGGTTGGACACTAAGGAGGGAGAAAAGGTCCTATACAAATTGGCTAGACAGAGGGACCGAGCTGGGAAAGATGTGCAGTAGCTTAGGGTGATAAAGGATAAAGATGGAAAAGTACTCACAAGAGAGGAGAGTTTGTTGAGCAGATGGAAATAGTACTTTGAGAGGCTGATGAATGTAGAGAACGAGAGAGAGAAGTTTGGATGATGTAGCGATAGTGAATCAGGAAGTTCAACGGATTAGCAAGGAGGAAGTAAGGACAGCAATGAAGAGGATGAAAAATGGAAAGGTCGTTGGTCCAGATGACATACCTATGGAAACATGGAGGTGTTTAGGAGAGATGGCAGTGGAGTTTTTAACCAGGTTGTTTAATGGAATATTGGAAAGTGAGAGGATGCCTGAGGAGTGGAGAAGAAGTGAACTGATGCCAATATTTAGGAATAAGAGGGATGTGCAGGACTGCAGTAACTGCAGGGGAATAAAATTGATGAGCCACAGCATGAAGTTATGGGAAAGAGTAGTGGAAGCTAGGTTAAGAAGTGAGGTGATGATTAGTGATCAGCAGTATGGTTTCATGCCAAGAAGGAGCACCACAGATGCAATGTTTGCTCTGAAGATGTTTATGGAGAAGTTTAGAGAAGGCCAGAAGGAGTTGCATTGCGTCCTGGATAAAGCATATGACAGGGTGCCTCGAGAGGAGCTGTGGTATTGTATGAGGAAGTCGGGAGTGGCAGAGAAGTACTTAAGAGTTGTACAGGATAATAATAATAATAATACATTTTATTTATTTGTAGGTGCCTTTCTAAACACTCAAGGACACCGGACAATAGGCAAGACAAAGATTCTAAACAAAAGTAAAATACAAAAGTTAAAATCAGAGAGAGCAATTGTAATCAAAGAGAAAAAAGCAGTTTTAAACAAATGAGTTTTAACTTTAGATTTGAAAAGTGAAAATGTTTCAATATTTCTACGCTCAGAGGGTAGTGAGTTCCAAAGCTGGGGGGCAGAGCAACTGAATGCTCTGCTCCTCATAGTGGTAAGATGGACAAAGGGGACAGTCAAATGGATGGAGGAAGAGGATCTAAGGGTATGAGAGGGAATGGCAACATGGAGGAGGTCAGACAGATATGGAGGGGCAAGGTTGTGGATAGCCTTAAAGGTTAGGAGAATTTTGAATTGAATTCGGAACTGAACTGGAAGCCAATGAAACTGCCGCAAAATATGGTGAATATGGTGAATAGAGGGGGTTCTAGTAATGATGCAGGCAGCTGAATTCTGGACCAGTTGAAGCTTATAAAGAGATTTGCAAGAAAGACCAAATAAAAGTGAATTGCAATAATCCAGACGAGAATTGACAAGGCTATGAACAAGGATAGCAGTGGTGTGGGGAGTAAGGGAGAGGCGAATACGATTAATGTTACACAAGTGGAAATATGCAGACCAGGAGATGTTACTGATGTGAGACTGAAAGGATAAAGTACTGTCAAGGATGACACCCAGACTCTTAACCTGTGGGGAAGGGAAGACAGAGGAATTATCGATAACAAATGAAAAATGATCAGTTTTGGATAATGTTGATTTTGTACCAATGAGGAACACCTCAGTTTTGTCACTATTTAATTTAAGAAAATTTGAAGAGAACCAGGATTTGATTTCTTCTATGCAATCAATAAGTGAGGAGGGTGGAAAGGAAGCAGTAGGTTTGCTAGTGAGATAGAGCTGGGTGTCATCAGCATAACAGTGGAAGCTAATGTTATGTTTACGAAAGATATTACCAAGGGGAAGGAGATACTGTAAATAATGAAAAGGAGGGGCCCCAGGACAGAGCTCTGGGGCACACCTGAAGTAACAGCGGTGGGTTAGGATGTGAAAGTTTTAAGCTGAACAAACTGAGTCTGGCCTGAGAGGTAGGATCTGAACCAATCTAGTGATGTTTGGGTAATGCCAATCGAAGATAATCTATTGAGAAGTGTAGTGTGACAAATAGTGTCAAAGGCTCCACTCAGATTAAGGAGGATGAGAATAGTAATTAAACCAGAAAAAGCTGCCATAAGGAGGTCATTAGTCATTTTTATAAGTGCCGTTTCTGTACTGTGGAGGGGATGAAAACCAGACTGGAACTGTTCATACAGATTATTTTGAGATAAATGAGAATGAAGTTGAATAGCCACTATTTTTTCAAGAATTTTAGAAATGAAGGGTAGATTAGAAATAGGATGAAAATTATTGAAATCAGTTGGATCGGCACCAGGTTTTTTCAGTATTGGGGTTATTGCTGCAGTTTTAAAAGATGAACGAACAGTACCAGTAGTGAGAGAAGAGTGGATTATAGCAGAGATAAGAGGGACAAGAGAGGGGAGGCAGGCTTTGACCAGGACTGTAGGGAGGGTGTCCAGTTGACAGGTGGATGGCTTAGACTTACAGAGAAGATCTGAGATTTCTGAAAAAGTAGGAAGCTGAAAAGAGGAAAATGAGTGAGTTGGTGGGTGAAATTCAAATGAAGTACTGGAGGAATCTGTACAGAAAGACTGATGAATCTTCTGAATTTTTTCATTAAAAAAGGACATAAGGGAATTGCAAAATTCAGTTGAGTAAATAAAGGTGAGAAGGTAAAGAATCCTGGGGTTGTGTGATATTGTTAAGTAGTGAAAACAATGACTTGGTGTTACCTTCATTGGAAGAAATAATGTGAGTATGTTATATTTAGTTTGGGCAATATAGTCCTTATAATAAAGTATATGGTTTTTGTACATCTCTTTGTGAACAAAGAGTCCAGTTTTTTTATATAACCGTTCAAGTTGCCAGCCTTTAACTTTCAAAAGCCGAAGTTCAGGAGTGAACCAGGGAGCAGAAAAGGAGAAAGAAACAGATCTAGTTTTTAATGGAGCGACAGAGTTAAGAATACCATTAAGTCCAGTGTTATAGTGTGAGACTAATTCTTCAGGAGTGGATAAATTATGAATTTCCATAAGGGAATCAATACTAGAGGAAACAGACTCTAAGTTAATATTCTTAATATTACGGAAAGACATGAGACGGGAAAGCATAGTGTTAGAAAGTGCAAGTATATGAATGAAGTAAGAAAATGATCCGTTATGGGGAGTTCATCTGCAGTACAATCAAGCGGGGTAACTCCAGAACAGCAAATAAAGTCCAAGATATGTCCTTTGGAATGATCGGGAACATCAGTATGCTGCTGGAATCCAAAACTCTCAAGGCAGGATGTAAAGTCTCTAGTAATAGGGACATTGATATTATCCATATGTATCTTGAAATCCCCCAGAAGTATTATGTTTGATGAAACAGTAGATAAGTGTGTAAGGAAAACAGCAAAGTCGTTCAGAAAGTCATTGTTTGGTTTAGGGGGCCAGTAAACAGTTGCAATAATAAAAGGAATAGATCCAGTTAATTGAGAGGCAAGAGATTCAAAAGAAATGAAGGCAGGAACAGACAACGGCAAGACTTTCCATTTCTCATGATACATTAACGCGAGACCTCCTCCTCAGCCAGAGCCACGGGGTTGAGAAATGTAAACAAACCCTGGGGGAGTGGATTTGTTAAGTTGGGAAAAGACATGAGGTTGTTGCCATGTCTCAGTTAGACATAAAAAGTCAAACTTACAATCAGTGAGGAGATTGTGGATGAGAGGCCCCTTGCTCTTGAGTGAGCAGATGGTCAGACCGAAGTTGACAACGGCATTATCACATTTAGAAATGGTATTAGCCGACCAGGCTATGCTTGCTAACACACTGTGGTCAGCGACTCTTCCTAAATTACGTGGAGGACGTCAAGAACTGGACCAGATGGAGTTTATTTTTTTCGAACTGTCAGCTTGGATACTCTGGCAGGAGTGGAGATACAGGCCAGTCAGCGGAGGCTCGGACAGGTGAAAGCACAGTAGGAGGAGCTCGGCAGTGGAGTACTGAAGCAGGCCTGTTGCAGGTAGGATAGCGAGCAACAGGAGGGACCAAACAAACACGAACCAAATAAATATCCTACCGGTTCACATGTTAAGCGAAGACGCAAACAACTCAGATGTCCGGAGAACAAAGCCAGGTAAGTTTCAAAGCGGGGATAGGCCTAAGAATACTGTAGTTCATACACAGTCAAATCAGCAGTCAAGCTAGAAATCAGTCAAGCTTTAAATGATTGAAAAATAAAACTCAATGAATAAATCTGCCCAAAATGAAAATGAAAACAGCTGCTTAGTCCATCAGATTGTAAGTTAATCGTAAAAAAGTAAAAAATGAAAAAAAGTTATATAGTTACCGGAGAGCAGCTGCGACCAGTCACGCCAGCGTTCGCTCAATTGGAAGCTTAAAAAGATATGTACAAGGGAAGTGGTGAGGTCTGCGGTAGGAGTGACGGATGCATTCAAGTTGGAGGTGGGATTACATCAGGGATCGGTTCTGAGCCCTTTCTTATTTGCAATGGTGATGGACAGGCTGTCAGACAAGATTAGGCAGGAGTCCTCATGGACTATGATGTTTGCTGATGACATTGTGATCTGTAGTGATAGTAGTGAGCAGGTTGAGGAAACCCTGGAGAGGTGGAGATAGGCTCTAGAGAGGAGAGGAATAAAGGTCAGTAGGAACAAGACAGAATACATGTGTGTAAATGAGAGGGAGGTCAGTGGAATGGCGAGGATGCAGGGAGTAGAGCTGGCGAAGGTGGATGAGTTTAAATACTTGGGATCAATAGTACAGAGTAATGGGGATTGTGGAAGGGAGGTGAAAAAGAGAGTTCAGGCAGGGTGGAATGGATAGAGAAAAGCGTCAGGAGTAATTTGTGACAGACGGGTATCAGCAAGAGTGAAAGGGAAGGTCTACAGGACAGTAGTGAGACTAGCTATGTTATTTGGGTTGGAGATGGTGGCTCTGACCAGAAAGCAGGAGACAGAGCTGGAAGTGGCAGAGTTAAAGATGCTAAGATTTGCATTGGGTTTGATGAGGATGGACAGGACTAAAAACAAGTACATTAGAGGGTCAGTTCAAGTTGGACGGTTGGGAGACAAAGTAAGAGAGGCGAGATTGTGTTGGTTTGGACATGTGCAGAGGTGATATGCTGGGTATATTGGGAAAAGGATGCTAAGGATAGAGCTGCCAGGGAAGAGGAAAAGAAGAAGGCCTAGGCAAAGGTTTATGGATGCGGTGAGAGAGGACATGTTGGTGATGGTGTAACAGAGCAAGATGCAGAGTACAGAAAGATATGGAATAAGATCTGCTGTGGCAACCCGTAATGGGAGCAGCCGAAAGAAGAAGAAGAAGAACAGCGTATTAAGTCTAAACAACCACACATATAGTTATAATCCTTGTCTGCAGTAAAATATTTCACAAAATAGCATCAAAACTTCAAATTAAGATTTGTACCATTTGCGTGCAGACAGATATTCCTTAAAAGTCTATAACCTATTCGCACTATAGTTGTGACCGGGAACAACAAAAGGTTTTTTCTAGTAATTTTCGGCTAACCAGGCACCCTGCTTCTTAAATAAAACATCAGAGATGTGAAGAATACAATACACTGAATAATGAGCAAGGCTAAAATAGAGTAGATTTTAAATTTGTGCCCATTTTTTTTTATCAAATTTTATCTTGATGGATAAATATTTGAAAAGCCTATCAACATCTTTTTTTTGGCACAAGTGGGAAAATCTACCATTGCTCATAAATCATACTTATTATAACTAATGATTTATTGTGATGAAGCGTCACAAAGTCTCCAAGTAAAACAGCCAAACAGGGCAGACTTTGATATAGGAGGTTTTAATATAATCTAAAACATGCAAAGCACACATTTTGTTAGATGTTTGTGGGTATCTTGCTGGGACTTGGCTTGTTTTTAAGATATGTATTTTTCTCCCTCAGTATGACATTGCAAAATAAGAGTCACTTCATGTAAAGAATATGCTAATAAATAACATGCACCATAAAGAATTTATTTTAAAAAACTTTCTAGATTGTTGCTTAATTTAAACATTTATTTATAATTTAAAAGTGGTAAAACAGGGGCAACCACTTCAGACCTTGGTTGATAAATTTATTTAAAATTCATATTGCTTTTTCTTTTCTTACCAATTAATTTCATAGTTTAGAGAAATTTAAATACATGCGAATTTCCTTTGTTTACCACAACAAATGCTTTATCATATTTGTTTTTTATACAGTACTTCTTATGACGAAGACCATTTCAAAAGGGTTTTAATTGATTACAATTAAATAGCATAGTATGATTCTTGTTTTGATTCTTGAAAGCATGTTAAATGACTTGCTCTTGATCAATTTGAACACCATGGGCAGCTGATGAACTTGCAGTGCTGCGTTAATAATTTGGCAGCATAACTACTAGATCATATGAATAACTTACTGTAATAATGGTATATTGATATCTTATAAATCTAGAAAGATAGAGACAGATTATCTGTGATGACTGATCTCTATCTAGCTATCTTTGCGTATGTATAAAATGGTTAGTTATATCCATTTGTCGCACAATTATTTGTTAACTATTGGAGATAGAACCTTGGTCTTGATCTTGATGGAAAACATATGACTCAGTATGTACTTGTATTGCATAAAATGTGAGGTGGTGACAACCACACCAAAATAACATGTGTTTATCGGTTTCTAACAGCATAGTGATAAACAAAAAAATGTGACATGGCAGAAAGAAAAAGAAGACCGGCAACATCTTCTGAGCAGTTATGGGACTCATCTTGAGATCATTAAATTTCATTTAGGCAAACAGTTTCAAAAGAAAGAAAGATCAGGTTTTCATTTAGTCGGAAAACATAGTAAATAGTTCTGTTGTCCATTTACTTTTTTGGTAAGGAGGAGGATGTTAGGAGCATGCACTGATTACAGGGTGGTGCTGCCAAACCACACAATGATCCACCTGGATTGTGACCCAAGTGTAGCCATTCAACAGGTGACTCATCAACACCACATTGGAACAGTGTGAGGGTTTTTACACTGGCTGGAGTGCCAATCCTGCCACCAACCCAAGATGGAGGACCTGCTTGCAGGGCTGGATGCAGGTTAATGTCATACCCAGGATGAAAGCAATTGCGGGTAAAGGCCTTCCTCAAGGGTCCAACAGAGTAGATGATATAATTAGATTTTGTCTTTAATTATTTCTTGTTTACAGGCAGCAAGACAGTAAAGCAGCCATAATTATTGCTTCACAGATCCAGTGGCAGAATTTTAAATATGGTGCCTGGTCATGGTCCACGGTTTGGGTGTTCTGGTGTTCCTCCCATATACTCAAAGACACTCATTAGGTTTAACAGAAACAGTAATTGATTATGAGTGTGAATGTATGTGTGAGTAGAGCCTGCAATTAACTGGTTACCTGTCCAGGGATGTTTCCTGTTTTGCACTTTGTGCTGCTGGGCAGACTTCTGCCTCAGTGATCCAGAGTTGGATTATGCAGTTTTGACAGCATATATGTATTGTTACACATGCATATCCGAGGATCTCTTCACGGGCTCATCCAAGGTACATAATAACAAGCCGGGACAAGAGGGGATGCTGCCGCTAACTTGTCTTTTTCCTTCTCTCCCCACAGCTCAGAGAAACTGCTCATTGACAGACCTTCCAGTTCACATGACATAAGAAGTCTGGCCGCCCCAATGGAGGCGTCTTTTATTAATATAGCAGACTGCAGATCAGAGCTCCCTGAAAGACCCTAGTCTTGACAACCAAAGTTCTTGTTTCATTGTTTTTGTTGACTTGCCCGGCTGTATTTTGATGCAATAAAGAAACACATTTTAAGTTGACTGTTATGTTAAATGGTATGACCCGGCTGGTGTCTTGACTATACTTCCATTTTTGCGTCCTGTCATTCTGGTATTCAGCCACAGTATGTCCTTTATGTTTACCTGCAATTCATTTTCAGTGAATTTATTCTAAATTGAAATTACAATTTATCTTGTTACCAGCAACTTTATTTTTTCTTTTCATGTTTCAGCAACTGGATCAAAAAGAATCCTCTTTAATAAAACCCCTGTGTGCGTCCACACACACTGGAAGCTGGGCACGCAGTGAATGGCCTAGCCGCTGCCGCCACGCACGATGAGCAAATAAAGCACATACACTGGAAGCTGGGCACACAGTGAACGGCCACGCATGATAAGATATAAAGGACACCATTGCTGGGGAAAGTGCTGATTGGGTAGTCGCGGCAGCACATAAAATCCGTTGTTGGGGAGACGCCACACAAAATAATCAGTTGCACGCCCCCACAGATTTAAATACTTGCTGGGGAACTGCACAGTACTTGCTGGGGTGACGCCACAGGCACGATTATAAGCAGCACGCCACACATTACATCAGTTGCTGGAGACACTCTGCTGATTGCCCACTGTTGTGACAGAAAATTAAAGTCATATTACGGACAATAAAGCCAGTATTACTGTCAGAGAAAATGACAGGCATTTTATGGAAATACAAACCAGTATTATTGCGAGAGAAAATTAAAGACTTATTAAAGGATGTATATTACAGCCACATACAAGCCAGTATTACTGTAGGAGAAAATATTACGGACGTATCTACTAACAACATGCCACCCAAAAAAAGGACACGTCAAGTAGGACAAAAGACACAGACAATCAGATCCTATATAAGCAACATCTCCTGGAAGAACGGTCAGCTCAACAAGTAAACATCAACAAAAGAAACGCTGAAAGACAAAGAAAAATACGAGCAAATAGATCGATTGAAGAAAAAGAAAATGACTGTCAGAAAAACGCTAAAAGAGAAAGACTCAGAAGAGCAAACCTTACAAAAAGTTGGCATTTACTTGCCAGAACCAGTATTCAGCCATGGTCAGTTTTATGTTGCATTATCAAGAGTTAGAAGTTTTCCAGATGTTGTTGTCAAGGTTGTAGAGATTCCTGAACAAGGCAAACTGTTGCCAAACTCAGACAGAATTTTTACAAGAAATGTTGTCTATAATGATATTGTACAGAAAAATTTCATGAGGTAAAAAATTTTTACCTAAATATCTTCTTCAGATATTGTGTCTTACAGATTGTTACAAAGTTTTACACTAAGGCAATATTAATTATACTTACTGTATTGTCATGTACGGTTCTATTTTATTTTTATTATTTTACTTTAGGCTTCTTGAAAAAATATTTTTGACAAAAAAAAATTAAAACAAGAAACAGTCATTGTAACAGGCTTAATGTCTAGTTTTATATATTCTACTACAATTGGCCATATTTATTTATGAGAAAACATTGCTTTTCCACAATTTAAAAAAAGCCTTTTATGCTAAAACCTGTAGTATTTTTTAATAAATGCTTTCTTTCACAGTTTCTAATACAATAATAATAAAAACGTATTTTTTCTGATATTAGTTTATAAATTTTTCACTTGATAAAATAATCTGCCAATCTTTCAGTTTCTCTGCTTTCTCCACTATATTCCACCATTGGTATACTGGAAAAATTGAGCCTAACCCTTGTCTTACTGTATGTGTAATCAAATGGCAGACTAAGAGTTAAGGAGAGTTAAGCAAATGTACGAATAAGTTTAACTGCATCCCTATTTTCAGTGTTGTTCAGTGTAGTAACTGTTAGTTAACATGTTAAATGTTACATTTAAACACCATACACTTAATGTTTTTTTATTCATGTTTTTTCTAACAATGTAATATTTCAACGCATCAGCAATTTCAGTACAATACATATCAGTGATCACCCATCTTTGCTGCCCTAATATCAATATCATTATCCATCCATCCATCCATCCATCCATCCATCCATTTTCTAACCTGCTGAATCCGAATACAGGGTCACGGGGGTCTGCTGGAGCCAATCCCAGCCAACACAGGGCACAAGTCAGGAACCAATCCTGGGCAGGGTGCCAACCCACCGCAGGACACACACAAACACACCCACACACCAAGCACACACTAGGGCCAATTTAGAATCGCCAATCCACATAACCTGCATGTCTTTGGACTGTGGGAGTAAACCGGAGTGCCCGGAGGAAACCCACGCAGACACGGGGAGAACATGCAAACTCCACGTAGGGAGGACCCGGGAAGCAAACCCAGGTCTCCTAACTGTGAGGCAGCAGCGCTACCACTGCGCCATTGTGCCGCCCAATATCATTATCAGTATAAAAAATTAAACACTACCTAAAAGTATGCAAAAGAAAAGCTGATACTGCATTGGTATTCTCTTTTTGAAATGTTATGGTACACATAACACAACAACACAGTAAAGCAAACCTACATATACATGTTTTTATTTTGGAAAAAAAATATAGGCTGGGCAAGCACTTGTACTTTACAGGTCCATCCTGGTTGCTGCCTGTGTTTGTGAGGCTTCTCAGGGTGTTTTGGAGTCCTCCCATATTTAAAGGGTGCTGTGACAGTCCAGATCAGATCTACACTCGCTGGAGCATCCAGGAGTTTCTTGAACCCTGAACTGTTGATGGTCGTTAACCGAGATAAGTCAGGCAAAGGAAAAAACGCACAGTCAGCATGGGGTTGGTGCCAATGTGCCAAGTGCTTTTATTAAAAACCAATCAAAAACAATTATCAATAATTCAGTGCAAAAATTCTTCTTCAATAAATAATTCATAAAAGAAAAGTACAACATTAAGATTAAATCCCCATAAAAAAATAACAATTCCCATAAAAACAAGGTTAAAATCTCTGGCACGTTCTTCTTCTAAAAATAGACATGAGCCCCCAGTACCTTTATCTTAAATCGGCTCATGCTGCAAGGTACTTATGGGATAAGCTTAGGAGATGTCCACTAACTTGTGCAGTCATCCATTACATTCCAGGTTCAGGGTCCTACTACCAGCCCGTTGGCTCCGGTAGGACTCCCCACCAAACCCCACTCACATCTTCCTCACCCAGTCCTTCAATATCTAAAGGGAGGTGCTGTATAATAGGAACAACCTTTTTCCAGTCCCACACTTGAATGCAGGTCTGTCGTTTACTTCACCAGGGCATACTTCCGACTACTTGTCTCCACTTTTTATAACAAGGAGTCCTCATTGCCCTGCCTCTCTTCTTTCTTAATCTCCATTCTCTTATCCTCTTTCTCTGATACAATCTGTTCCCCTTTCTGCCATGTGGGCTCCTTGGGTTCAGGTGTTGTCCTCCACCTACTCTGAAATGTGAATGAGGCACCTGACTGACCCATGCCCATTTGCACATGAATGCACTATCAGCCAAGCACCCTTATCAACCTTGGAGTGGCATCAGCACATGCACATCTACACCCATTCAAAGTCTGTATGCTCCGGGGACCAATTATTTATTTAAAAATCGTGCTTCACCACGGACCACACGGATATCACAGTCGCATTTTAAGGGAACTGGAGTGCCTTAAAATTGTCCCAATATGAGTGAGTGTAGGAGTTTCTGTGTTTGCCGGTGTGTATGTGTGTGAGTCAGTATACAGACGTCTCATCAAAAATTGGTATCTAATTTGCATCTATTAAAAAATACAGACTCTGGCTTCCCATTCAAAGTAATTCTTGATAGTTCTAATGAACCAAGTTTAATGCAAATTTAGTTATCTTTCCTTCATGCCAATCACATACAAATGTGAAAAATGGCAAAGAAAAATGCATAGACAGCTTAGTCTAAGAAACTGGAAAGGAACTCTACATTTTTTGGTGCCCCACTCACCTCATATCTGCTCCTAGTAATTTATCTATATATAATACATTTGGTATAGTATAATCTTTTTCCTCTTCATTTTTTTCCTACTTCAGCAGGTATGTAGGGTCAATGTGCTTAGTCAAACTTCTCCATACAACTTCTCCTGAACCTCGTCACAGTCAAGCCCTTTTTCTTTTACTTTATCCATTCACCTCCACTTTGGCTTCCCCCACTTTCTCTTCCCTAGTACTTCCATTCCCATCACACTTTTGCCCACATATTGATTTTCTCTCCATATCCTGGACAATTCTCACATACTTCTCTGGTACTCCTTTCTTACTCATGCACCTCCAGACCTCTTGATGTGGCACTTTATCATAAGCTTTCTCAAAATCAATAAACATCATATGCAAACCTTTCTGTTTTTCTCAGTACTTCTCTATGAGATGTCTCTATGCAAAGACTGCATCAGTTTTTCCTCTATCTGGCTTAAAACCATCTTTTAGTTTTTTGGATATTACTATAGTATACCTACACCATTTCTCCATTTCTCATTTGATCCACTGTACAACAATATAAATGTTATTTTGTAGTACTATATGCTGCAATACTGCACGAATGCATGTGACTTTACCCTTTCTTTCTTTCTTAAGTAACAATACTTAAGAACTTACTAGATGGGGTTAGAAGCTCTTCCACCATAGAACTGAAATAAGGTTTTTGAAAACTGTAATGAGAAAAGTCACAATTAATAGAACCAGATGCTGAATATATGACAGAATTTTTCTGCCTGGCTATAAAAGGCAAACTAAATGTCATGATGCTTTATAACTTTTCTCTTAAAGACTATGTTTCATTTTCGAAAATGTCTAGATAAAAAAATGTTATGATACCCAATATGCAGCTTTACTGACCTAAAGGAACAAATTCACTGACTGATAAAAGAATTAAAAGTATAGTGTAACAAGTTATTCAAATATTAATTAAACTGTCACCTATATTACAAAAGCAAAAAAATTTAAAAAATCACAGTTTAACCGATACATTTTTTTTCTTTGCAAATAACTTGTAAAATTATGAACCTTTTAATTAAGAAGGCAGAACATGGCTAAACTACATTCAACATTCCGAAGAAAGGACAAGTGAAATTCTGAAAGTTTATAATAAAAGAAACTGTGTAGGCTGGCTAGTGTGCTTTAATCATCTTAACACACAAGGCCCTGCCATAAGTCAGACCCCACAAACTCACATGCACACACACACACACACACACACACACACACACACACACACAGAACACACTTTAACAGACACACTCCCTCATTCACTCCTGGCCACTCCTATCATCCTACTGCCCACTTCAAATTACACATACATTGAGTCAGTTCAGACCTGCTAAACTTATGTCTAAGCAA
Organism: Polypterus senegalus; assembly: GCF_016835505.1. Taxonomy (NCBI): domain Eukaryota; kingdom Metazoa; phylum Chordata; class Cladistia; order Polypteriformes; family Polypteridae; genus Polypterus; species Polypterus senegalus. The sequence continues at coordinate 129,031,361 of NC_053161.1, read as the reverse complement.
GCTAAAGAATCATCACATCTCTGCTGTCCAGAATTCATTTGGTGTTATTATCTTTCCAAATGAGCAAGCTCAATCATTTACATTTGTTTTTTTTTTCTAAATATTACACAGTGGTTGTACCCACTTACTGAAGTTCTAAACTTGGAACTTTGTGTCACCCTCTGCAACTGGATTTTTAACTAACTGGCAGACCCACAACATATGGATTGTGACAATTCCATCCTTTTACTTTAATCCACACAGATTAATATATTAAAGCTCCTGCTGTACTGCGTCTTCATCTGACACATCTAACAAGACTCCAACTCCACCATTAAATTAAATTACACCAACTTTGCAGGTATGGCTGCCATCAGGGATGATGTGGCTTACAAAGAAGAAACTTCTGATACAGTGGTGCCAGGACTATAATCATCATCTTAATATCAGTAAAACTAGAGTTGGTCATTAACATTAACTTCATGAAGCAGCAAGCAGACTCCCTTCTACATCTAAGATGATGTCATGGGGAGTCTGTTTTAAATTTCATGGACTCACCATCACTGATGACATGAAGTGGGTAGAACATGTACTGTTAAGAAGGTTTTCCAATGCCTTTACTTCCTTAGCTGTCCAAGTATAGTTTAGATGTCCCCATCTCCGTATGCAGAGGAATGACACCAGCTCAGCTCAGGACTACAAAGCACTACAAAAGGAGGTGAAGTTAGTTCAGAAAATTACATGCATATGATTCTCATCTGCTCAGGACATATACAGGTTCAATGTTTCTTATAAAGGCAAACAGTGCTATTCAAGACATCAGCCATCACATATAGTACAGTAATTTTCTCCTTAATCTGTTCTAGCAAACTGTACAGAATCATTAGCATTTGCATCAATACATTTAGTGGCAATGTTTATTCACAGATCAAAGGTTTTCAAACAGTTGCATATACATTTCTTAAATATCAACTGTTGAATTTAATTTAAAGAGTTGCATTGACTGCCTGTGTTTTATCTATTGTGTGTTGTGTGTGACCTGCAAGTACGAATCTAATTATATTGCGTACACATGAAGGTAAACTTAAATTAGGGTCTGTGACTTTTTGTATTGCTGTCACCTTTTTACTTGGCATAGAAGTTATCAGTTGCAGTAATCATAGGTTGAATTGTGCAAAGGGCAGATCCCATGTAGTAGCGCTTGTTTGCTCACATTTGCTTTCATATCTTGTGTTTCCCAATTGCATACTTACAGAAATCCTTACCTCCTTCTGCTCATTATAATTCAGTGACTTTAGCTTGTCTTTATGACCTACTGATCCTTCGTGCTTCTTTGTACAATTATGAATGCAAAACACAGTTGGGTTCATGTTGTCTTCTAATTTGACCCAGCAGCACTAACAACTCTGGGTATGGCTGATGGAAACTGTGTTCATTTACATTACGGACAAGTAAAAGACATGGAATGTGTTCAGTCTGTTAACTAAAAATAGAAATGTGCACCACAAGAAATTGCTTTTTTACGGTTTAATTGTTTCTTCTAATTAAGTAATTTATGTAAAAATCTTAACATTTAAAAATAATTGGAAAAAAATCAGCATCCTAATTAGATAACACTTAAAATTAAAAATAGTACCTAAAGTCGAAACATACAGCAAGAACTGTAGAACTTATTTTACCTTCTTGCCTAGACATTTGTATTTGTCTCTTTATTTTCTTAGCAGGTTTAAATCAGGGGTTGGAAAACTTATAATTCTAATTTTTGACAGACCTTGACAAACCAGGCAATAGACTATTTACAAGTTAAAAAATATATATATATATATCACAAAGAGCTTCTTCATTTCCATTAGACAGGTATGTTTTATAAATTTTGAATAAAAAGTTGTCATGACTAATATAAAATACTAATTTTATACCCATTATTTAGAAACCAAAATCATTTGGCAGAGGCTACACTGCAAAAAATTTAATCCAAGTAAGTGAAAAGTATTTATATCAAGATATTAGATCTTGTTTACCTTATTGTAACAATTATTGACTTATCAAAAAATTTGCATTTACAATTTATTTAGCTTACTATAAGAGATCTTGTAAATTTTGCTTACCCCACTGGCAGATATTTTTGCTAAATAAAAACAAAACAACCAACCATTTTCTAACCCGCTGAATCCGAATACAGGGTCACGGGGGTCTGCTGGAGCCAATCCCAGCCAACACAGGGCACAAGGCAGGAACCAATCCTGGGCAGGGAGCCAACCCACCGCAGGACACACAAACACACCAAGCACACACTAGGGCCAATTTAGAATCGCCAATCCACCTAACCTGCAAGTCTTTGGACTGTGGGAGGAAACCGAGCGCCCGCAGGAAACCCACGCAGACACGGGGAGAACATGCAAACTCCACTCAGGGAGGACCCGGGAAGCGAACCCGGGTCTCCTAACTGCAAGGCAGCAGCGCTACCACTGCGCCACCGTGCTGCCCAAACAAAACAACTCCAATTCTAAATTTTTTTTGTCTAGTTTTTGTATATGCATATTTTGCAGTGTATAAGTTCTTATGCAAAATTAAAAAGCCAACAGCTTGATCTGATCCCCGATTTATAAACCTGAACCCAGTTTTTGATATTCAACAACACTGTTTTTTTCGTCTGAGGCAATAACCATCTAATTAACCAAATTCATTATAAACAGCAGCCAAATTCACGTTTTTAAAAGCCAAAAGGGTTAACATGCTGCCACCTCATTTTTTATGATGGTAAAGTTAAGAAGTACACATCAAAAGCAACCCCTCATTCAATATACCACTTCTGTGAGGAAACAACAGCTATTTAAAAACAGCCAGTTTTGAAAGCATTCTACTTTGAAATCTTTGTAACACCATACATGAAGCACCTTTTTTAAAACAGTTTCAATCTGCCCCACTCAGTATGAGAAGAATATAAGAAACACAAAACTAAATATCAGTACAGTCATTGATCAGTATAAAATTTGAACAACTAAAGTCTCTTTCTTGCATGCAAAATAAAGAATATACCATATCTAAATCCTAAAGATTTAAAGTCATTACCACTTACAGTACATGTTTTCAGTAACATATGTCAGACTTACTGTGGCATAAAATTCATTCAAAAACATTCTTGGAGTTTAGCAACAATAGGAAGAGAAACAAATGACCAGCATTTGGTTAACCTTAAAACAATCTAACAGGACCTTCTGCTGACCAAATAAAAGGAGAGCACAAAGGTTTGCTTCATTCACTTGGTCCTTCATGGACAGTATGGTCACCTGCTTATACAGACTAGATACAAACCAACACCAAAAAACCTCCAGGCTGAAAACAATATATTCGTAAAAAAATGTGAATTTTAAATGGTACCTTGCTAAATTACGTAAATTAGCCTCTCAAGCTTGCTGTGTTTCAAGCACAACAACATATTGTTATATACTTAAAATGGGATCCACAAAATTCTCACTTTCCTCTTCAAAACAAAGAAACTATAAATATTTAGGTTCTGGAAAATTAATCAAATTCACCAATGTTTCAAAATATTACTTAAAAGGATTAAAGAAGCATACAACTTCAAATAAGATCGAGTGCCTTTAAGATGAGGTGGAAGTAAGCAGCTTTTTAAATTACTCTTGCTGTTAGCATAGCATTTGTATTTAATTCAGAACCAGTCATCCAATGAGTTTGAAATCCACTCAGTACAAAACTTGTGACAAACAAATTCTTAGTTTCACGGCAAAATAAATTGTTCTTAGAATATGATTTGGCTTTATAGTTTGGTTTAAAAATTGCAGGAGCTGAGTGCAATGCTAAGAAAATTAAGATCCCCTGTTTAATGGTCAATAAACCTGCCACTTACGGCCATGTGGTTGCCTTTATTTCACTCACTTAACAGAGCTGAAATTGAGTTGCTGGCTCTTTATAGACGGAATATCCTAGGTTGTTCAAAAACACTTAAAAGTATTATTGTATTATTCAAATGATGACATTGTTAATAAACACTGCTTAATTGTAGGTTTTCATTGTATTAAAGAGAATGGGTAGGACTTCTCTCATCATCACAATAAGTGATGAGTGCTGCATTAAATATGATAGTTTAAAAAAAATGTGTTTGTTTCACACACACACATATACATATATTTATAAAGGAAACATTTTATTTTATAAAACCCTTTTATTTAACTGTGTAATTCAGCAGCCTTCCTCCACTTGTAGGAAAAAGTAGATTAATGGCCACTGAGAGGAAAGAGGGGAACATCATCATGTGGGCTGCTGTTTTAAAGCCGCAGGTTTCTTTTATATTGCAGTCTGTTTTTATTTGGTTTAGTTTACCCCCACTGGAAGAACAAAGATTACAACAGCACAGGTGCCAGCCAATCTTTAGAAGCTACGTGGGGCACTGAGATCATTTATTGACTTTACAACTAAATTTTTTTTTTTTTTATGACTCAACTACAACTCTTGACTTTATCATTTTTAAAATGTCTAACACTTTCCAATCTGTATTTGAGTATAAACTGTAGAAGGGTTTTTGTTCCCAACTGACTGTTAAACTAGTTTTGCTTGAAGATCCTGAGCATTGTCCCTGCTGAAAAAACAAATCTGAGTCTTTTTTTTACTTTTAGGCTGTAGCGCGTATAACATGACTTGCTTTTGTATTTAACTGACATGGACAATGACAAACAACAAACAAAAGTAAGCAAAATGACAAAATATTTAAAACAGCATAAAATTCATTCTGCCAGTGTGGGAGTACTAGAACAATGGGCAATGAAGAAGCAGACCAACTGCAGTTGTCTAATAATTTAAATTTACTACATGGAATTTTAGCATGTAGTGCTGATAGGTGTTGTGATTAAAACCAAACAGCATAGCAAGAAACTATAACGACCCTCTCAAGCTCAGAAAATCTACTCAAATATTTCTTAAAGTTTATTAATAAGGTAAATTAACAATTAAGTATTAAAAAATTAATCAATTTACAAATTAACAATCCAAAGGAAAATAACTGGGAAAATATAGAAAGTAAGCGTTAATTGATGCGGCAATCAACCTCAAAAGTGGAACACAAAAAAAGCAAACTCTAACAAGGCAACTGAAATTTAAAATAAAATAAAAAATTTTTTAAAGTACATGTCCTAAGAGATAAGCTATAAAAACAAATGACAAATATATCAAAAGATTCCAAATGGTTACTAAAAAAGAAGCAAATCACAAAAGTTACCGAAGAACACAGCTGCTAACTTTTCTAATTCCATAGAAGAGAGTCAGTGTTAATCTTGTGTCTGCTGTCAGTGTCAACACCGGAACGCCGCAGGGCTGTGTGTTCAGCCCGCTCCTCTACACCCTCTACACATATGACTGTGTCCCCACTCACTATAGCAACAAGATCATAAAGTTCACAGATGACACGACGATGCTCGGACTCATCTTGGGCAAGAAGGGTGAGCTGGCATACAGAGACGAGGTGGAGCGGCTTTCAGAGTGGTGCACAGTCAATAACCTGCTCCTCAACACCAAAAAAACGAAGGAGTTTTTTATTGACTTTAGCAAAAAAAAAAACTGACATCCAGCCACTCATCATTGGCGGGGCCTGTGTTGAGAGGGTCCCGGTGTTCAGGTTTCTGGGCATTGAGCTGGAGGATGACCTGACCTGGAGCACCAACACCAAGGAGCTGCTGAAGAAGGCGTAGCAGAGACTGTTTTTTCTGAGAATCCTCAGAAAGAACCATCTCCCCAAAAATCTGCTCCTTGCCTTTTATCACTGTTCCATCGAGAGTGTCCTCATGTACGGACTGTGTGTGTGTGGTACAGCAGCTGCACTTCCACAGAAAGGAAAGTGCTCCACAGCGTCGTCATTACAGCAGAGAGAACAATTGGTTGTACCCTCCCCACTCTGGAACAAATCTACTCCTCCTGATGCCGCAAAAAAGCAATAGACATTTCAAAGGATTCATCACATCCCGGTCATTGCCTCTTCCAACTTTTGCCATTGGGCAAAAGATACAGAGCAATGAAAACCAGGACAAAACGCCTTAAAAACAGCTTTTATCCAAAAGCAATCATGGCCCTGAACTGCTCCATATCATTCTCTCCCAATGTGCAATATAAACCTTAAGTCAACAAGTGTAATTTGTATATTTTGTAAAGTACTTTTATTACTATTCGGTTTGTTATTATTTTCTTTCTTCTTGTCTTTTTAACTCTTCGACTGAGTCGACTGCACCTTCAATTTCGTTGTTCCTTTGTAAAATCTATCAAATAGGCCTCTCTGGTAATTGCAGCCCAAGTGGCCTCAGCACCTGAGAGTCAAAATTCAATGAGGCTCTGCCACTGGTAACAAGAAACACAAATTAAAGTGTGGAAAAAAAATGGGGAGAAAAATGGGCAAGTCAAAGGGAAGACACCAGGGAAAAAATATATAAGAAGAAAATGCAGACATTGCAAAAATGGAAACCATCAGGAAGCAGGAGTCCACATTGTTTTTGAATGATTCCTGACATGAAATGTGACTTCATAATATGATATGTAATAGCTATCTTTTACTAGTTTGCACTAATTGTGATGTTTGAACAAAAATGAACAATCTGATGAGATGTTTGTGGAAATATGACTAGAATTTTAGTCAGTTGAGGTCCTTTGCAGCTGGAGCATTAATCACACATGGGGAAAAAATGTTTTTTAATGTTTATGGCATATTTAAATTTGTTTTACTGCACAGTGTAAATAATATTTTGCAAGCTGACGCTGGGCCACCAGTAAATCTAGGTCAAAGAAACCTATTTTCCAGAAGTTTATGTCTACAAAATTTTTGAATGTAGCTTTATTTACTATACCTTCATTTCATATTAATCAAAATCAAATTATGTTTGTCACTTACAGTATAAAATTAGTGAAATGCTAAATTAATTTTAACAGTTCTTAAGAATTTGGAGATCAGTTTTTGATTCCTGGCCTCGTTCTTATTTCTGCTGACTTTGCGTTTTGTGCCTGTGTCCCCATGGGATACCGCCAGACAAGTAAGTTTCTTCCCCTTCTGAAAGACTTGGGTGATATGTTAATTGCGATTTCCACATTGGCAATTTATAAGTGAATGTGCCCAGAGATTGCTGTTGTTTCACTTCATCTAGGAAAAGTTTTTATCTTGAAGCCAATACTCCTTGAGCAGAATGCAGCTTTCTGTAACCATTCAATAGAAAAGAGTGATTTGGAAATTGTATTGATGGATGGATCAGTAATTTCATATCTGGGATGATTCTTCACTTGTGGAATGTCCCTCCTGGCCAACTTAATCTATTCATCCAAAACTGATAGGTCAAATTTATATTTTACTTTTCCATGTACAAATAACATCCCCTGTGTCACTTATAATTGCCACTATTAATTCCCTCTACTGCCATAAACGTAATTAAAACAGTAATTCTGAAATGACAAGTATGTACGCAGGTATATTTATATAGATGGGAATTTCAATATTATTAGATAGATAGATAGAGATAGATAGTGGAGCAGGACAGTGACAGCAGTCGGCCGCTGAAGCTATTATTAGAACATTAGAAAACTCTAGAAGAGAACAAGCCATTCAGCCCAACAAAGCTCGCCATTTCTATCCAGTGATTTCTTACAAAAAACATCAAGTTGAGTTTTGAAAATCCCTAACGTCTTACTGTTTACCACATTACTTGGTAGCTTATTCCAAGTGTCTATAGTTCTCTGTGTAAAGACAAACTTCCTAATGTGTGTGCAGAATTTACCCTTAACAAGTTTTCAACTGTGTCCCCGTGTTCTTGATGAACTCATTTTAAAATAACAGTCTCTATCCACTGTACTAATTCCCTTCATAATTTTAAACACTTCAATCATGTCACCTCTTAATCTTCTTTTGCTTAAACTGTAAAGGCTCAGCTCTTTGAATCTTACTTCATAATGCATCCCCTGTAACTCTGGAATCAGCCTAGTCGCTCTTCTCTGGACCTTTTCTAGCGCTGTTATGTCCTTTTTGTAGTCTGGAGACCAAAACTGCACACAAGTATGTTATTATTATATTTTTTATGAGTGAAAACAATCAAGCCAATCAAGTATGGTTGGTGTTGTAATCACTGTGTGCTTGTTTATACACAGTGCCTTGAGAAAGTATTCAGACCCCTTCACTTTTTTGCATTTTGGTATGCAGCAGCCTTATAGTAAAATACTTTAAATTCATGATGTCCCTCATCAAATAACAGTGTTGCTTGATAAGGGAAAAAAGGAATTTGAATGATTATATCTGATTACATACCAGCTGCCACCTAACAGTTATTGTAAATGCTCATGGTCATTTCCAATGCATAATTATAAACTATTATAAACTAAAGGTAATGGCCAGAACGGAAATTTTAGCCTGGTCACTTCGTGTTAAGTTTGCACGTTCTGTCCTTGTCAATGTGTATATGTCTTTGGGTACTCTGGTTTTTCTTCTTCCTCAAAAAACATGTAATTCTAAGTTGGCACTATATTAGTAAGTATGGAAGTGTTATAAGCTCATCCAGCAATGGACCAGCATACAGTTCTGGGCTGGTTTCAGCCTTGTACCTAGTGCTGCTGGGGCAAGCCTCGGAACCCAGGACTGGTAAACTGGAGTAAAAAAGGTCAGTAAACTGACAAATAATGTTTTGTTAATGATGTAGGGCCAAAACAATGCTTTAAATAAACTGTAAGATTAGATGGTTAAATCTTTATGTCAAAACAAACGTGTTGCAGCCATAACAACTCTCTAACTACTATAAACCTACATGGTTAAAAACACTGATATGCAAATTAAGTGTGTGCGGCTCTATTGATTGTCAACCCTGGATATGACTGTAGGAGAAAACTTAAATAAACTGACTTAATCTCCTGTACGTCTATAGTGGTTGTCGTCAAGTGAGGTATGACATGGGGTGCCAACAAGGTTGCCTTGTTTGATAATGATGCCAGCTGAAACCGAAATAGTGATGCAAAACAAAAAAAGCAGAAGGCTGCAGTGCCTCTTAACAACTGGCCAATCCTAATGTGGAACTCCATCCTGGGGTGAGTCTACATTCAAATAAGACCCCACCTTCCGAGAGTGTCTCGAATATATAGTCATCTGACTGGAAAGGGCATAATCAGTTGCCCTCATTAGGTACTCTTCTCACAGCTGTGGGAACATTACCGGTAGAGCTCCATTTTATCCTGGGGTGGTACTCCTTTCTTCAGATATGTCCAGAAGGTGACACTCAGATGCTCATGTGTGAGATGGTGTTTAATTATTATTTTTATTGACATTTACTAAGAAAACTGAGAGTGGGAGAAATAGCTTACTGATAAAGCAAGAGGCTGCATTTTGGCAAAGGACAGAGACTCTGTGACTGGCTTGCTTGTTCAATACTCCAGCCCAGATCACTTTACTCTCCTACAAAATCCCAATGACATGCACATTGGGTTTAATTATATACTGTTGCTGCAAGAAGATGAAGAGATCAGTAGTCCCTCTAACATTGGTTCCTGCTGTGTACCTGGTGCTGCCTAACACAATACAGGGTTGATGTCTTGTTGCAATCTTTTTACAAGAATGCTGGTTCAGAAAACTGGATGCATAAATGGATTAACACAAAACTAAAATCGCCAAATTAGTAGGTATACTACATTTTTGTTTTCTAACAGAAAATTTTATTGGGACTCTTTTTATATGATGCTGTCCTTTGACTATTTATTTTTAATTTTATATAAATATTATAGCTAGACATTATATTTTAAAAATAAAGCTGCTATTTTAATGTCAGTTTTTGGTTTGCACTGCTCAGATAATTTCATGGAAATATCAGAGTGGAGCTGTATTATAATGATAATGTGAGCATTCGAGGAAGGCCAAACTGAGTTAACCTTAAGTGGTTTCACCTTACAGCTCAATAGGTGGTTTTCCATGTGGGGTAATGGAGTTAGCAGAATCAATTATGGTTTTGGTCTAAAGCTTTTGAGTATTCCTGGTTAGTGATGCATAGGCCATAAATATAAAGATATAACTCAATTAGCATTTTGAAGAAAGGCTATATTTAAATCTCCTGCATGTTTCTTGTTGTTTATATTATGAAAATAAACTATATTCACATTCTAAATAGATGGGCCTTGATTATATAATGTGACTACTATTCAATTCAGTTTAGTTTTATATAGCGATCTTCACTGGGTGCAAGTGCAGAGCACTATGACAAGTTCTCATGTAAAAAGCAAATACAAAGTTTACAAATTTCCAATTAAATAATGCACATAAATAAAGCTACAGATTTGTTTAAAAAGACAGGAAAACGAAGTAGTTTGAAACTGATTAAAATAAATGGCGACCAATGTGGAAGAATAATTTTAGGGTAACATGGTATTCATCATAAAGAAATAGTATAAAGGCTTAATAAATGTCAGAAACCTCTTCAGGCACACCAGGAAACCAGATAAAGGTCAAGTGAACAACAAAATGTACACTGAAATATTAGAACTGCGTTAGGAAAAACACTGAGATGGTCAAGTAAATGTACTAGAAGAAAAGTTGTTGGGATATACAAAATGTACTGAAGGATGACTAAGAGATAACTAAGAAATCAGCAGATGTCCTATAAACAACGAGAATGAACAAGTATTATATGCACTTTTATTTTATATAAATCATTTGGGTGTAAACCAATGAACCAACCAGAGTAAAATGTATGCATTGATTGACACTGTATGTAAATTCAGTAGTTTATAAAAGGAACCTCTGTTCTTTGTTTTCTCTGGCCATGCTGTAATACACTGCTTTTAAAGAATACTCCCTCTAACGCATTTTGCTGAGGAGTAATTAAAAGTTACAATGAATAGCTTTTCTCCTGCCTGATTACTGAATTGTCCTGTTAGAGGATGTTTCTTTCTTTAATAAGATGTTACATTTCTATCACACCAGCCATATCTTTTAATTAATTATTTGTTGAACTATAGCCAATTTACAATGAAGAAAAGGAAAACAAAACTCCACTCAGCAGTATACCTGGAAAAAAAACCTCTCAGGGATACTCAATTGTAAAAGAGAAATTCAGACATAGTCACAGTCCTGGAGACCTCAGTGAAATTTGTAGTACACCTTCTCCTGGGTATTCTACAGTAGAGTTTGTGCTTAGCTGTGCAACCTGACAACAGAATCATTCAATCACTAAACTCCTAGACTCTCAATATCACAGATGTCTTTTCCATGGACACAGAAAAAGAGCTTGGCAGTTGAGCAGTGGAATCAAGTGTGCCAGAAAGACTCTAGAATAGGAACAGAACAGTTCATAATTATTGTAACACATCTATTTTTGCACAAATGACTAACAAACAGGTATGCTGTATAAACAGCTAATCAGCATCTCTAATCAGGGTATGCTAGACTAAAGTAACAGGTCTTCAGCTTGGATTTTAAAGCTGAGACTGAAGGGGAATCTATACTAATAAAAGGCAAAGCCCTCACTGACTCACTCACTCACTGACTCACTCACTCACTCACTCATCACTAATTCTCCAACTTCCCATGTAGGTAGAAGGCTGAAATTTGGCAGGCTCATTCCTTACAGCTTACTTACAAAAGTTGGGCAGGTTTCATTTAGAAATTCTACGTGTAATGGTCATAACTGGAACCTATTTTGTCGTCCATATACTGTAATAGACTGCTTCTCGATGGTCGTGGGAGGCGGAGTTGTGTCTCGCATCATCACGCCTCTCAAGCAATCACGTGAACTGACTGTGACCGCAGTACATAGAGAACAAGGCAGAGCTCCAAAGAGCGCTGAAGAAAAGACGCTTTACACAATTGAGAAGGCAGAAAAAGAATATCAAGCGAGTGGCACATACAAGCATATTCATAAGTGCAGCTACTGCGGAAACAAAGCAAGGTGTAAACCGTAAGTTTAAATTAAGTTTGTAGACACGCTCCTTAAATTAAGTTCATAGACAGGCTACCGCTGGCGTTTGCCATGCAATGACTAGCACGATATTTTCGCAGGATACAAGTTTAATGAGAGGACGCAGGGTATAAACGAGAGTTTGAATCACTTTCTAACTAAGTTAAAATTGCTGGTGAAGGACTGTGCTTATGCAAATTTCAGGAGACTATGTTTGTGGGGGATTGACAGCAAAGGCAGGGGGAAGTTACGTCAGCATCTCCCCTCCCATTCACTTCATTTCGCTCTGAGCTGAGCTCCGCAGCTAACACGGTCTTGCAGAAGCAACTTTGTGACGCTGCCACCAAATACTCACAGAAAAATCCATAAGTTAATACACACTCTGTCTCTAGGGCTTCTCCACACTCTGAATCCTCCAGGCACTACTGAGCATAATCTAATTTTGAGGGTTGGGACACCAATAATATTACTGAAAACCTTACAGCCACTAAGACTTTGTAACGGCACGAGACTTCAGGTCACGTGTCTGCAAAAGAACCTAATTGAGGCAACTATTTTTACTGGCGGTTGCTCAAGGGACACAGTTTGTATTCCTCGCATCCCCGTTACACCATCTGATCTCCCATTTCAATTCAAATGCCTCCAATTTCCAGTAAGGCTCTGCTTCACGATGACAATTGATAAGTCTCAGGGACATACCCTACAAAAGGTTACATTGACATTCATGTTACGTTATTTTTAAAATGTTTCCTTTTCTTAGCACAAGCACAGCTTAGAAGCTTTGATGCATGTGCTCCATAACGCGTTAAAAAAATAACGCATTTAGTCACACTTTGCGTTCCAAGCAAAGGGGAACTTTTGTCAATGCATGATTTCCTGGTACATCGATTACATTGATGCACACATCAGAGCTACAAAAATGGAAGAGTCTGAAGAAAACGCATTGCTAGGACTGATCGGAGGCAAATTTCACTTCAAAACACTACCTGACGGAAGCCTTGATAAAAGCGTGGTTTTGTGCAAACTGTGCAAAAAGGAGTTTGCATACCACCGACGTACTTCAACCTTACGGTACCATCTAAATGCAAAACATGTTACAGCGAGCACAGAAACTATGCATGATGTTAGCACTACCAGTATGAGTTTGAGTACCAACAAAAGGTGTCGGCAGCCCAAACCTCATGAAATGACTGGCTTCAGGACCAAAATTCATAAGTTAACATCGGTAAAACTTACAAATTCTCTCGCAAAATGGATTGCTTTGGACTGTAGACCACTAACAGTGGTGGAAGATGGGGGGGTTGGAAAATGTGCTACAGTTAGCGTCAGGTTATCCAACTTTCCCACTGCCGTGTCGAGAGACTATTTCAAGTAAAATTCAACAGCTTTATGACACTGAAAAGCAAGCAAATTTAGATGCATTACAGAATGTGGACTTTGTGGCTCTTACTGGGGCTCATTGGACTTCCGTGACCGTTAGTAATTCTAATTACATCTAATTACAAAATGTTCAATGATCACACTGTTTTAGCCTAATGTACTAAATAATTTTGGCTAAGGTTACTCAGAGTTTAAAGGTGAAGCTGGTCAAATTACCTTTTATGTTTCTGCCTTATTTTTTAAGAAGAAAAACTGCACTTTATGTTGAAATTTTTGTTATTATTATTTAAAGACAATGTCATTCTGAACATGTACTTAAAGTAATTAGAATACCACTTTATTTTTAAGTCTGCCCGATTTTAGCCAGGGATGATATTTTTGTTTCTGTTTTGAACTGAAATGCAGTTTAAATGCATTTTTTTTTTCAGAAATTAAAAGACCTTGAGTTTACAATATTCATGTCCATGTCTATTATTTGATTCTGTCGCCCACTAAAACCCTTTTAAATTAAAAAAAACATTTGCGCTTTGGGACAAATTTTCTTGTGTGATTACATGCGATTAATCAAGATTAATTAATTACAAACCCTCTAATTAATTAGATAAATTTTTCGAGTCCCACCCTAATATATATATATATATATATATATGTAGATATGTATATGCATATATATATATATATGTGTGTGTGCGTGTATATATATATATATATGCACACACACACACATATATATATACATATGTATGCATTATGTATATGTATATATGTATATATGTGGATGTATATGTATATATATATGTATATACTGTATGTATATACAGTATATGTGGATGTACACTCACCTAAAGGATTATTAGGAACACCTGTTCAATTTCTCATTAATGCAATTATCTAATCAACCAATCACATGGCAGTTGCTTCAATGCATTTAGGGGTGTGGTCCTGGTCAAGACAATCTCCTGAACTCCAAACTGAATGTCAGAATGGGAAAGAAAGGTGATTTAAGCAATTTTGAGCGTGGCATGTTTGTTGGTGCCAGCCGGGCCGGTCTGAGTATTTCACAATCTTCTCAGTTACTGGGATTTTCACATACAATCATTTCTAGGGTTTACAAAGAATGGTGTGAAAAGGGAAAAACATCCAGTATGCGGCAGTCCTGTGGGCGAAAATGCCTTGTTGATGCTAGAGGTCAGAGGAGAATGGGCCAACTGATTCAAGCTGATAGAAGAGCAACTTTGACTGAAATAACCACTCGTTACAACTGAGGTATGCAGCAAAGCATTTGTGAAGCCACAACACGCACAACCTTGAGGCGGATGGGCTACAACAGCAGAAGACCCCACCGAGTACCACTCATCTCCACTACAAATAGGATAAAGAGGCTACAATTTGTACAAGCTCACCAAAATTGGACAGTTGAAGACTGGAAAAATGTTGCCTGGTCTGATGAGTCTCGATTTTTGTTGAGACATTCAAATGGTAGAGTCAGAATTTGGCGTAAACAGAATGAGAACATGGATCCATCATGCCTTGTTACCACTGTGCAGACTGGTGGTGGTGGTGTAATGGTGTGGGGGATGTTTTCTTGGCACACTTTAGGCCCCTTAGTGCCAATTGGGCATCGTTTAAATGCCACGGGCTACCTGAGCATTGTTTCTGACCATGCCCATCCCTTCATGACCACCATGTACCCATCCTCTGATGGCTACTTCCAGCAGGATAATGCACCATGTCACAAAGCTCGAATAATTTCAAATTGGTTTCTTGAACATGACAATGAGTTCACTGTACTAAAATGACCCCCACAGTCACCAGATTTTAACCCAATAGAGCATCTTTGGGATGTGGTGGAACAGGAGCTTCGTGCCCTGGATGTGCATCCCACAAATCTCCATCAACTGCAAGATGCTATCCTATCAATATGGGCCAACATTTCTAAAGAATACTCTCAGCACCTTGTTGAATCAATGCCACGTAGAATTAAGGCAGTTCTGAAGGTGAAAGGGGGTCAAACACCGTATTAGTATGGTGTTCCTAATAATCCTTTAGGTGAGTGTATGTGTGTGTATATATGTGTATATGTGTATATATATGTATGCATATATATATTTGTATATGTGTATATGTATATGTATATATGTATATTTACAGTATATATCTATGTATATGTGTATATATATATATGTGTGTGTATATGTATTTATATTTGTGTGTGTATATATATATATATATATATACACAGTATATA
Organism: Polypterus senegalus; assembly: GCF_016835505.1. NCBI lineage: Eukaryota > Metazoa > Chordata > Cladistia > Polypteriformes > Polypteridae > Polypterus > Polypterus senegalus. Next base: position 129,015,839 of record NC_053161.1, on the reverse strand, counting down.
CATATGCCAGCAACACTCATCACAATGACAAAACAATTACATTGTCAATCATGTTACGTTATTATTAAAATGTTTCCTTTTCTTTTTCATTACTACTTTAACACACTACTTCTCCGCTGCAAAGCGCGGGTATTTTGCTAGTCTCTTATACAAGCAGGCAGGACCTTCCACAGCTTAGGAGCCAGTGTAAAGATTTAAGAACTGGAGAGTTATGTGTTTTTACTTTCTTCTAATGTAGCATCACTTTGAAATAACTGCACAGAGAAAGATATGAACAGCCAGTGAATAATGAATAGGTAATGCTACTTTTTAGATAATACATAAATTAATTCCTCCATATGTATTGGCACATATAGGCACATTCACCCTTCACACATAACTGATAACTTGTTTGGTGATAACATATGTATGTACAGACCATGCTATTAATAATAGTTAGACAAATATCAATGGACTGATTGTGCAGTTCAAAGGGGAACAGGTAAAAATGAATATGAGTGACTGTGACCATTAAGTGTAGGTATAACCTTCTTGGAATTTTGATAAATGACAGGATAATGGCTACAACAGGAATGAACAACCTTCCAAAAGTTGTTCTATTTTTGGAAACAGATGTCATAAGAATTGTGGTGCTGAAAAAGCAATATCAGAATAACAACCATTTGCATAAACACAAATAATTCACACCTGTTGACAAAGTTGAAATGTCATCAGTGAAAATCAAAAATATTTCTGGCAATGGGACATATAGCTCAAAGAATGGACTTAGAAAAACTTTGTTGGTCTGTTAAATCCTGATTCCTAATGATTTGCATTAATGACACTCAGAATGTGCTCAGAACCATACATACTGTACATACATTAATCCTTCACGTCTGGTAATAACAATCCAGGATGTATAGAACTCAGTCCCCTAACACAATACAACAACGTGTATCCCGCCCACTCCAGCACAGTAAGCTAAACTTTGGTTGTCAAGTTTTGTTCCACTAGATATATTCTCAATTGAAAATGTTTCAATAGGACTATAAAAGCCAATCTTAGAAAGTTAAAGCTTTGAGTTAAACTCATATTAGTGTTTGCTTAATTTGAATAGAATAGTCTTTCCCCCCTATAAATTAGTAAGAGATAGAACTTTCTTGCTATAACTGAGATACAGTGTGTTAATTGTGTCAGTTGTTGTTTAGAACAGGTCCCAGTTCACGGAACTTAAAAGACCAATTTTCAACTTAGAAATGGGATAGAAATACAGTTTTGTGACCGTTTTGAAATGGTTCAGAAATGTTTGGAAATGATTTAACTGAATAAGCAAAATTAAAGAAATGTAACAAGATTTAAGTGTAGCTGCCGAAGCGTAAGGCAAAGTTAAGCACAGGTAAAACGCGTGTCGAAAGAAATCTCTGACTTCAAAAGTTTGTTTTAAAAATATTTAGTCAAAGTTAAAAGCAAATAATCCACATAAGTATAAAAGAAAAAATAGTTACACACGTAGAATAAATGGCAAAAAAAGGGGAAAAATGTATCTTCTCTAAACTTCTCTAAACTTTAGTTACTTCTGTACTATTAAAGTTATTTACTTCTTCCTTCTATACTTAAAGGTTCTTAATTTCTTCTTCTGTACGCCTTAAGCGTACAGTTCAACACTTAAATATGTGCTGTTTTACAATTTACTATACACACTCAAAAAGCCCGTAGGTGCAGGCACGAGCACATACCCAGGCAAGGTCACGTGGATAAGCACAAACACGGTTTAAAACCGTATGCCTCTACACCTTACTCATGGCAAGCTGTCGCTGTCGCTAACTGAAGAAATAAAGTTTACTCAAAGCTGTTAGAAATGGCAAGAATATACCAATACAATTCTACTTATGGGGGGTTATAGGAACCTCCCATAGCTTATGCATTTTTTTGTTGTAAAATATTCATGAATCTTATAGAACTAGGAAAATGGCTATTGCATTACGCTTTGAACAGAACTTTTCTTAACAAGAACTTTTTCTTTTTTTGCTATTTCAATTTTTTCTGTTTTGTGTGAAGTGTTTTACTATGAATTTTAACTAAAACCTTTACAAATGACAATATTTTGTCTGTGGAATCATTTCAGCGCGTCAGGCTTTTGTTGAATCCCATTTTAATGCTAGAGCTGCTGAACTCTGGTTATTTTGGAAAAAACACAGCTACAAGGACGCAGGATTTTTTTTTGCTTACCCAGTTGACCAGAAATAAGTGACCATTTTTTTCACATCAATCAGAAGACAATGCACTTGGCAGAATCATATTTAAAATGCGGAAGTTGCAATTAACTTTTCCGATTTCCTGAAGTGCAATGATGACATTTGCTCTGCAATCAATGAAAAAAATTATTTTTCTTGCCTAAGAGCAAATCCATCAGTTCTAGTTTCTGAAGACCAACTCTTCTGACATGTTATTGAAATGCTGAAATAAAATGAAGCTGCAAAAAGCACTCTGGAAAAAAGCGTATAATTGTCATTGATGTAGAAAATTGTTGTTATAAAAAAGAATAACATGTCTGCTTTAACATATTCCACACAGTGGTTTCATATTTTAAAAGAAATAAACTGTAGTATAGGACTCCTTGGGTGTTGTATTGTTGAAAGGTCCTTGTTTTGGGGATATACGAGACATTTGCAATGGTGGGTGACTCATTTCACTGCAGTTCCTGAGTAGTGAAAGCAACATCTTGCTGTGTTGTAAGAAATTGTTATTTCTTTGTATTCTGACCAATATTTCAAAGTAACGCCATTCTATTACTTTTGGACTTTCTTCCTGGCTGGCATCTTTTTCTTATAGTGATTGCTGCATTGCTCGAGATTCTAACTAGTTCTCTTTGTTTTCCTCTGTGCAAACCAGGACATGACGAAGGTGATAGTTGCTGATAACCAGACCAGGAAATGTGCCGAGTACAGTTTAAATACCACCTTAGTATAATTCAATTACTTCCACAGTGTCAAAATATATATATTGACATGCACTGATTTATGGTCAGTCGAGTCAATCTTATTTTTGTCACTGATGAGCAGATCTGAATAATAGATGAGCTGGTACTTTCCTTTCACAAACAATTTTGTCAATGCTACACTACACAAGCTTTTTCCTATGACGTACCAACACATGAAAGATGAACTGTGTGGCAGTTCTGACTGGCTCCGCAGGAGGAAGAGTGAGGTATTTGATAACTGCTGATAAGCAGGTCAAAAGTCCTGCTTGGCATCCTAAAAGAAATGCCGCTCATACTTGAATAACCAACATTTAAAGTAGGCATACTGGTGACCAACACCAGATCCACTGAGCCAAATTGTTGGTCTCAAATGGAGTTGTAAGTCACCGTATGACTGTATTTAAAATCTAATAACAAACCTGGAAGTATGGTAATTCTGTTAATACAAAGAGTACACAACACATGTTTCACCTTAATAGGGTCTCATCAGGTGAATGCACCTTTGCTATAATTATGTGTGTGACTATAGACAGATAGACAGAACGTTATTTGAACCAAGGGAGAAATTAAGTACTTACAGAAACTTTTTAGATAAATCATTACATAAATAGATAAATACATATTGTGAAAAGCATGCCCCCAGACACAGACAGACAGACACCAGAATGTCCAAAATGCACACATTTATTAAACACAACACCACAAGGCCTTATTCTCCAACAGTCTCAGTCTCTCTTCTTTCTACTTCTCTCAATGACCACAACTCCTCTCCTCACAAGCTTTGTCTCCTCCTCCCAACTCTGGCTCAGCTTCTTGAGGGAGGCAGGCCCTTTTATAATGACCTGGATAGGCTCCAGGTGTTCCACCTAACGTCACTTCCTGGTGTGGTGGAAGCACTCCGGGTGACCTTGGAATTTTTTCCAGCAGCACTTCCTGGTGTGGCAGAAGTTCTGTCATCCAAGATTCCAACCATGTCCTGGCGCCCCCTGCAGTCTCCAAGGAAAATATTATCCCATTTCCGGTCCCCTGCTTCTTCCGGCATCCCGGCGGGGACATATCCCTGGGAATCTATGAAAATATGCATATTCACACACAATACGGTCTGAACACACCCCAGAATGACTAAAAATGAAAAAGACTTAAAAAAAAAATTCTAACTTAAAATCAGAGGTAAATTGCTGTTGGTGTATAGGAGCCACAGTAGCGTTTCTTGACATGTTTTTGCTGAATAATTCATATTTTGAAAGTACTCAGTGTTAGAGTGTCAGAGAGAGAATGTGCAGCATTGTTTATGATACATGCTGATGGTATGTTGCAGACAATTGTTTCTGCACTAAGAAGCAATAGTTCTCCACCTGACTCTGCCTCATCCTCCTTATCAATACACCCCATAAGTGCAGAATCATCTGAGAATTTCTGCGTTCATATGACCTGATGTTATATTTATAGTCTGGGGTGTACAGAGTAAAGATGAAAGGAGATAGGACTGTTCTTGTGGTGCTGCAGTGTTGCTCAAATCTCTATCAAAAACCCAGTCTTTGCGTCTCACAAACTGTGGTCTGTCCGACATCTATTCCGTCATCCAGGATATCATAGGGTCATCCACCTGCATATCTCTGAGCTTAACCCTTAACAGGGATGGCTGGAAGATACTGAAAACACTGGAGAAATCAAAAAACTTTCTGTAGGTGAGAATAAGTCTTTTGGAGCACATACTGTAGATAATTGAATACTCCACTGCATTCTTTGTCCAACAGGCAAACTGCTGTGGGGCAAGGTGGACAACCACAAGAGGACTCAAATAATCCAGGACCATCCCCTTAAAGATCTTTACAGCATAAGACATTAAGTGCCACTGGTCTGTAGTTATTAAGTGAAGAGGTGTCTACATTATTTGAAACAAGAACAATGAAAGGTGTTTTCCACAGCAACAGCAGCACTTTCTGGAGCCTTAGGGACAGACTGAACAGGTGACAAAAAAAATCACAAAGTTGGTCAGCACAGGACTTGATAATTCGAGGACTGACTCCATCTGGTCCCACATATTTTCCTGTGTGTAGTTTCCTCAGTTGTCTCCTCACTTGCTCTTCAGTTATGGACAGCACATACTGATGGTCAGAGGTGGACTCGTCACAAGCCATTCCAGTCAAAATGATAGGAGTTATTGAGGTAGTATGGATGGCTGGTTATTGGAAGAAGGTGGCAGCAGGAGGGAAAATCTATTAAACATCTGTTTTAGGGCATTAGCTTTATCTACATCTCTGAGCCCTGGATTGCTGGAGTCCAGTAATTAGGCCCAATCCATTCCTTACACCTTTAACATTATTCTGAGTTTATTTTCTATTGTTTTTTTTCAGCATCCTTCAGAGCCTCTTTGTTACAGGATTTGAATGCTCTTGTTTATCATTCAGGAGATGTTTTATCTTCTTATTAACTCAGAACTTGTTCTGAAAAGCAATGCACTGTCTTTGAGGTTATTATAGTGTTGACACATATGTTAATGTAATCTGTGATGCAGAGTCCTACAATGGCTTCCTCATATCATTTGAACATCATTTCATATATATATATATATATATATATATATATATATATATATTGCGTTAAAAGAGAATTAGGAAGTTTTGAGGAATATTAATTTTAACAACAATAATTCTTCCATATATAACACACTATATTAATATGTTCTTTGATTCTTCTATTATATTGCATAAGTTAAATTTGAATACATTTTTCAACTTTCTTCTGAGTGTAACTCCTGAACAGCTTAATTGTTTAGAAACAGTCAATGAAAAGTGATTTAAACTTAGTATGACATGCAGGGAGAATAACTGAAAAGATACACAGACATTTTAAATAATTTTAACCTAGACCTCCTGTAAAATTAATGAACCAAATAGACGGGAATTGTTAACGAAGAGTACAATGTCATCATTTCCAGATCTACCATCATGGTGACTAACAAAGCAGCCTTTGCATATTTGAAAAATAAATGGCTGATGACAGGAAAAGTCCAGGTTTTCACTTACTGGCATAGCATAGTGCTATCCAGCACCCATCCGTACCACTTTCATCGACACGATTACAAACACGTTCATTCAAATCACAAAGCACAATCAGAAAGATGTCTCATAGATGACTTTTATATGATCATACATTTAATGTGTTAGCATATTGGAACTGTAAAATGGATGTTCATTCAATGTCAGACCCTGTTGGTGAAGTGAAAGGACAGAGAGAGAAAAAAAAATATTTGTTTCTGCTGAAAACTATATCTATACCAATATTGCAGCTTTAAAAAATACAGTAGCTATGATACACCAAACAATGTCAGACCTGAAAAAATAAAGTATAGTCTTTTATTTGATTGGGTGCCAATACATCCAAAACATTAATTTGCATATTTTCCTCTTAAAACACATAAAAAGCCTTTTAAAAATGTTTAATGGCTGTTCATTCACTTTACTATCAGAAAAAAATTAATTTCCTATAGATGTAATGTTGCACTCATCAGTTTGTTTGTTACACTGAATGTAATACACTGTGGAAACTTTCAAAAACAAATGACAGATTTGTCTGTGTGATGTTATTTGCTTCAAGCTTTGTGCCCTGTGAAGGCGTGTCAGCTGTGTCCAAACCAAGGTATGTCTAGCTTAATGGCCACCTAGAAAAGTTAACACAGATTTATTAGACTTATGATACATATAAGTAATTATTAGATAACAAGTATTAGACTTTACAAGAGGCATTAAACATAAAGTGGCTCTATAAATTGCACACACAGTACAGTTATCTTTTTATTTACATGATTTTTCTCATTATCTTTTAATTTTATTAAGGTTTAAAGTATCTTTCTAGTACATGATTGAGTGTTAGAACCACCTTCATGACATGTAGATCCTGACTGAAATTATATTTATATATGTGCTTTATATGAAATGGAGAAATTATTATGGGATTACCTTGCCTTAAATGTTTAAATGTTGTTGATTGCATTCATCTTGCCAGCTTTAATTTGTGCACGTGATTTTGAGGATATAATTTCAGCTGAAGTTCAGTTTATGGCTTTGTCAAATTCACCTCTGCAAATGGTATGTTCAGTGGTTTAATAACTGTCTTTATCCTAAGAAATGGATCAGTCTTGGTGCAGTTTTACTTAATCTAAGGTGAAATGTTTTGAAAGCTAATTATTAAGGTGGCGGTGTATTAACAACTTATTTTAGTAGCATGATGTGGCAGGCTGAACTACCTTTTTTATCAGTTTATTGATGTTTGCTATGTTTTATTTTGTGATCTCCCATTACACAATGCAGCATACTGAGTGTTGTAATTTGTTTTTCCAAATGAATGCCAGTGCCACATGTTTCATCGAAACAACCTGATTTTGGCTTAATGCCATGTGAATTTGCTGTACTACCTTTTTCTTAATGAAGTTCTGTTTGCTCTCATCTCTGTTGCTTATCCACTCTCAGGCATATTTGCTGTCAATTGAAAATAGTGTAATCATGCATCAGCCCCAGTGCCCACCTGCTACATTTGCTCTGATACTCACCCTGTAATGAGCAAAAAAAGGTCAGATTGACCCAATACAAAGTTTTGGATCTGTTTTTTTCTACTTTAATGCCCGTATCTGTTTTTTTTTATTAATATATGTGATGTGTCTGAGGGGTATTGAGGTAAGAATGGCGATTTTAAGGGACCATGGAGGTCTTAATCTAGCCTTAAATATCATTAACACAGACAGACTTGTTTTTTTTTTCCTGCCCTTATGATTTTATTATTGTCTGTTTTTGAAGAATTGTTCCCAAGTATTCTCTAACAATTGGAAATACAATAGCTATACCAATAATGGCCAGTCTTCCTTAGTTACTATTATGAAATACATACAATTTATATTACTTATACAGACGGTGGTTGTCTAGTAAGAAGATCATAACATGTTGGGTCCAAATACAAGTTTGTGCAGTAAATAGATAGATAAATAGATAATTTATTAATCCCAAGGGTATAATAAAACAATACATCTATTCCAATCAATTAAAAGGTTTTTCTGCATTCAGGGATAATAGGACCTCTGGAAGCTCAGAACCTGATGGAATGTACATTACATCCAATCAACTTTGACACATCTTTTACAAATCCATTTTGATCTGGTGATGCTATGGAAGGAGCATTTACCTGCATTCTTTTATCTAGAACATTTGGACAGGATCTTCATATCATCATCCTGTAAGATGCAAACTCTTTAAATTCTTTTTGGAAAAATATTGACAAACAACTGATGCAACCTTTTTGGTAAAATGTTGTTTTCTGTAATTTTCTCATAAATAGTTACCATGGACCTAACTAATTTAGTACCAATTTATAGAATTTCGCCAAATAACCATACAGATCACAGGCTTTCCCACTTTGCAAATAATTTATAGTATCTTGGATTTCAATGAACCTCTGTGGTTTGTGTTGGCATTTGTCATGTTGCCATGACAGGTATCATGATCTTAAAATCAAGATTTATGTCACCTATGTTAATTTTATACAACAACTGAAAAAATATTTTAAATGCTCAAATTATTTTGGCCATTTTCATTCCTTGACAACTTGCTTCCACCCACAACTTAAATTACGTACCACACTGCACGAATTAATCTGGGTCTCATTGGAATGCAGGTTTCTACTCCAAAACACAAGGAAACCAAGTCCTGGAGTGGTTCCCAGAAAATGACAGTGAAGTTAACTTAATGTCATGGTCTCATTGGTCAATCCAAACCAGCATCTGTGGAACATTATGGAATAAGTTATCTGGAGATGAATCCCACAACCAGCTAATTTGCAACAACTGTAAAACACATTGATGATGACATGACCAACATTCCTGTCCTACACTGTTGACTTTATTGAACCTATTCCCAAAGAAATGCAGACTGGTCTTAAGACAGAAGGTAGTGGAACTTCATTATGTGGGTGTACTTAACACTAGAATTCAAATGCCTACGAAAAAACTCATAAACCCGGCCCACCTTAAATCCGTTTGCACCTGTCCGTCAGCATCTTTTGTGCTGTAAATGTGTCGATAAGCACAAGCAGCAACTAGCCTATTATACCCCACAGCTGCATGAAGGGCAAAAAGCTCTCTCAGCTCAAGCCTTGTTTATCTGGGAGTGAGGCACCTAGAGCTGTATAGTTTAAATAATATATCGTTATTTGGAACACACGCATTTCATGTGTGTTCCATGTCTGCAAAAATCTGTGTAAGTGTAGGAAATACAAGAAATGTTGAACACATAACTAAAAGACAAACTTTTTTCATGTTTTAGCACTAATGACAAAATTTTGACATGGTGTATAATGTGTGTAGACTGAAGTCCAAATATTAAGTAAGCACTTTCACAAAAGGTACAAGTACAGTATAACAAAACAAGTGCGCTTTTATTCAAGGTTATAACCAAAGAAAAATAAGTCAGGTTAGTGTACGTCATTGTCACGATTTCTTGGGTACTCCAGTGGTACGAACTGCTGACTCATGTTCAAAAGGTAACGGATTCAGCCTCCCTGCATCCCAAAATAAATGTTTTGAGTAGTGACCTGCTCTTATTGTTACTATTATACAATAAAAACATACATTTGATTTAAGTCTGTAACAGCCGGTGTAAATATATGGTACTTGTAATGGTTAGCTTTTTTTTTTTTTATTCAGTTGTATTCTCTTACTCGCATTCATACTCACTTTGATCTGACACTGCTGTTTTCAAATAAAGAGGTGCTAGAACCAAGGTGAACTCAGATAAGGACGAGGGTTCTACATCGGAGTAAGAGAACAGAAGTCCTCCCCACAAGAAATGTCCACTCACATATAGGAACAACGCAAATACACCAGGCAGATACGCGAAAGATGGCACCGTTTCAATGCAGGACGAGGTCCGATGTCATTCTGCCAGTCAGTCTGCCCCACACCTGTCCTTCAATGAAATAGCACGGCTTACAGACCTCGCTAAGGTATCGTGCAAAGTTCTTTTTGTGGTTATGTTTTGTGATGGTTTTTATATAAAAACATTTGTATGTTACTTATATAAAAGCCAGATCGAATGTTAATTTATCTTAATCTATTTATGTATCTTCCTACAGCATAAAGTCATAAGTAAACTCCAGAGCTACCTCTATTTGATCGACACGGGATCAATGCAATTACAACTTGGCCATAATGGCGAGCCTGTTCATCTTTAGAAGTGATTTTTAGCTTCGAAAGAAGATAGAAAGTTGATCAATAAAATAGTCACCTTTGCTCATAATTGACTGAAAATGTAAATACTGTATATGCCGGAATTAAAGGAGCCACTGGCAAATTTTTTAATTTTATTAAACATTGCTTTCAACTGGAGTGTCCAATAAAGCAGCACTAATTATATACAGCACATCAGTGTATTTATAGCTCTAACCTTCAAATAGTAAAAGTAAGGAGTTTAGTGTGGCCAGTGGTTAGGAGAAGTTCAATTAGATAACCAAGACATTTTGATATATCCAAGGGATGCAATAAAGAAATGTGAATTGTCTCCACTACGATTAAACAGAGTGGCTGCTAAAAAATCAGGATGATTAGCCAAATAAAAGAAAATGTGAAGCAAGTTGGGAATGAGAGAACACAATGCAGACAAAGAGTTCATGTATTCTCATTTGTTTAGAATAAGCAAAACACAACTTGGACCATGTTGCTCTTTTGAGGTCAAAGATTTTAAGATTGGTAAGACTCATTGAGGTCCAGTTATTGTGGTCCATATGAACAATGATGAGAAGAAATCATTCTGAACACCATTATTTACCTAATAGCTGCATTGTTCCAATATTTGATCAGATACTTTTTAACACTAGAATTATCAAAGCCTACGAGACCTTGCCAGTCTCCACATGTTGCTGTATGGTGGTGTTTCTTTTGTACTCCAGGGGCATCATACATAATGCCATGTGTAGAATTCGTACTATAACATGACGTAAGCACAAAAGAGGAAATGTGCTTATGCACAAAAAAATCCAGATGCATAAATCTGTGTGTTCACCAACTTCCACGTTCTTCCGCTACATAAATCCCGGTCAGAGTTGAAAATTAATGCACAAGCACGTGCCTGCTGTCCTGTCCCAACTTCTCCCAGAATTACGCCTCTTTGAATATGCAAATCAATATAAATAGCCCTTAAGATCAGCCTTCTGTGAAAAGACAATGGCAAAAGTACAAAGGAAAATGGAAGAATTTCAGCGAATACCAAATGGAAGCATGGAAAAACTTACTATTTGTTGGTTTAAACAGTGGTATAAACAACAAAAGGAAGTTGATTGAGTGACATAGCATATCGGAGAAACTCGAAAGCTCAAGTTCACAAAGTTGCACAGTGACCGAAATACTTTGTAAAAAAGAAGTTGTCAGACATCAAAGACTCAGTGAAAAGGTGAGTCATAGCCCACCATCTGAGTGTCATATGAAAGCTTAAAATGGTACAGAGAAAAAAAGGTACACAGTGGGGGAAAAACACAAAATGTCAACTTTAATATCGAAATTTCCACTTTAATCACATAGTTTATTTTGCCATTAAAGTATATCATAAACTCCATCTTAAAATCATTTAATTTACTACTTTCTCAAATCCCATCATAACTAAAGTAGCACGTAAAATGCTTTGTTTTGTATTTGATCTTCTATGTGTGTGAATCACTACGTGTTTCCGGGTTTTCTCTTCCTCCAACAGGACACAGAATCCATTACATTCATAATAATACAGCTCTCTGAATAATTAAAATACTGAGAAGTATACGTGATATCATTTTCATGATGATATGAGTTAAAGCATGTTATTAAACATGGGAACACAATGGCGCAGTGATTGTTCATGTCTCACGCAAGATGCTTGCTGCGCCATTCGCAACCTTCAATGAAATACTTTATTACAGAAGTACTGTCTCTTTCAAATGTACTAACCCCTAATTCCTGTCCTTACTTTTCTTTCTCCAAATACCCAATCGCCACACAATCAGCTCTGTAATAAACGTTAAGCCATCTGTAAGCTTAGAACGCAGATTCTTCAAAACTTTAAGGAACATTGAAATATCTTCGTAATGTTTCATTATTCTATCCATCTATCCTTCCAGCCTCAGCAAGAATACAATGTGAGGCAGGAACAATCTGTGAATGAAGCTCCAGCTCCTGGCTAGCGCTGCGGCACCGTGTAGTTAAAGTTAAAGTTTTATCTGTATAATATAATAAACATATTTTGCTGCATTTCATATTGTCATCATATGTAAATACAACCTTTATAACGTGGCTCAGGTTGTGCAATATTATAACTGTATCACAAGTTTACAGTGAGGTGATTGTACTTATAAGTACAGACAGTTCTACAAGGAGCACTTGATAGACTAGATAGGAGTGCGTTTAGAGTTCTTGTGGTAAAACTGTTTCTGAACCGTGAGGTCAGTACAGGAAAGACTCTGAAGCGTCTGTCGAATGAGAGCAGTTCAAATAGCGAATGACTGAGGCAGAGTGTGCTTGATGTTGTATACCGATAATTCTCTTTCAGCTGCTGTATTGCTGTGATTCACTCTCAGATACAGTGATATAAGTACTCCAAGTGGTGCAATAAGAGTAATATGGAAAAAGATGATCCGATGCGGCAACCCCTAACGGGAGCAGCTGAAAGAAGAAGAAGAAGGTATGGTATTTGGAATAGTTTGACAATTCTGTGAACCATTATATTGTTACAGGTTAATTACAATCAGGTGCATTAAACTAATAAACAATATGCAGTTAATTTCAGTGTATTTATAAAGCCGCGTCAGATATGTGGATCTGAAAAAGAAAGATAAACCACACAGGAACAGTAGCACTGCTTTGACGCTGGGTGCTGCCAGTCTGCAAAACCAAGTGGTGAACTTGCGTACGACAGGGTATGAGCTACCATGGAAATGTGCGTAGTTTTATGCCAAGTTTAGGTTTTATACATCGTGATTTGAACGTGGAAATGTTCTTATGCAACAATTTTGTGCGTACGCACTGTTTATACATGAGGCCCCAGGACATGCAGAGGAAAGAATAGTATGGAGAGGTCAGTTCTGCGCTTTAAGCAATCATCAAATTCAAATGTTAATAGTTCCCACATACCTAAGGACCGTCCTTCCTACATTTATGACATGTGTACTTGTTGCAATGTACACACTTCTCTCTGGGAGAACTTTGTGCATGTTCTGTGGCGGTGGGGGGATGGAATAGTAGGCTGCTTGCTGCTTGTCTTGATCGGCACATTTACAAGACAAAAGATATTGACGGAGAGGTGCGAAGGGATTTAAGATGGGCTGGATTTACGAGTTTTTTCAGAGGCTTTGGTAATTCTAGTGTTAAACATTGTCAATATTTCAGGTTAAATTAGATGACTCTCTGACCATATTCTTAGTACTGTTTGTGTGAAGAAGTGCTTTCTGGCTACAGCCCTCAATCATCCATCCATCCATTTTCTAACCCGCTGAATCCGAATACAGGGTCACAGGGGTCCGCTGGAGCCAATCCCAGCCAACACAGGGCACAAGGCAGGAACCAATCCTGGGCAGGGTGCCAACCCACCACAGGACACACACAAACACACCCACACCCACAGCACACACTAGGGCCCATTTAGAATCGCCAATCCACCTAACCTGCATGTTTTTGGATTGTGGGAGGAAACTGGAGCGCCCAGAGGAAACCCACGCAGACACGGGCAGAACATGCAAACTCCATGCAGGGAGGACCCGGGAAGCGAACCCGGGTCTCCTAACTGCGAGGCAGCAGTGCTACCACTGCGCCACCGTGCCGCCAGCCCTCAATCAAGTTTTTCTTAATTTACACCAGTGTCCCCAAGTAAATAATTCACACTTTTACTCAAAGAATTCTACTGGATGAAATGTATTACTTTGAGAAATTTAAAGACTTGGATTAGGACCCCACAAAGACTTATCTGCTCAGAAATGAAAAAAATAAATTCCTTTGGCCTGTTAGAGTAATATATACCCTTTAGTCCTGGAATACATTTAGCTGTTCTCATTTGCACAGCTCCTAGTGATGCTATGTGTTTTTGTTTCATGGTGATCAGAGCTGCACAGAGTTTTCCAGATGCTGTGCATTATACATTGTGAGCATTACATCCCCTAAATTTATGGCTTTACAAATCTGCACTCTGCCTAGACGATAAGAATGGTATGTTGATGTAAATGCCTAAATCTTTTTCAGAGGTTGCTTCATGTTAGACAACATACAATAGTTTCTTTTGCCTGCATATAGTATATTTCAATTTCCTACATTAAATTGCATTCTCCAAGTCTTTGCCCATTTTGTGTTCTAAATCAGAAAGTAAATGGCAAAAAAACAAGAAAAAAATAACAAGCAAAGGTCACAAGTGGAACAAATCTAATCTCATGGAATCACGCCAATACCATGCTCCTGCCCCCCTCGAACAAATGTCGCAATATCGTGCTGCTCAAATTGCTGTGTTGCAACATATAATTTCGTTTAAATAATGAATACTGTTAATTACACACATGGGGAAATAATTACACACATGGGGGTGTCACGGTGGTGGAGCGATAGCACTGCTGTCTCGCAGGGAGTTATGTTGCTGGTATATCCTGCTTGTATTCCACACTGTGCTCCGGTTTCCTTCCAAAGATATGCAGATTTGGGGATTTGGTGCCGCGAAAATCACGCTAGTGTATGCGAGTGCTTGTATTCACCTTGCAATGAGCTGAAGCCTCATAAAGGGACTGTTTCTCACTCATGCCCAATGCTTGCTGGAATGGACGCATCCCTGGATTGATGGATTTAATCAATAAACATCCTTTTCAAAGATATTGCAGTAAGGTGTCATCAGAATTTAATAGCTGTTCTAGGCAACTCACAACACAGAGAAGCCGAACACGTTCTCACCGTGAAAATATCTCGCACTGCCACCTGGTGGATTACTCCAGATTTACGTAAAGTACGCGCGCAAGTATGAACACTACAACGCTTGCATAGCAGGAGCGTCCGCTGCAGCATGCGTCGTGTCGTGTGAAGTATAACTCCGGCCTAATATGTAGTGTGTGTGTGTGTGTAATTGTGTATATATATCATTTTCATTCCTAAAAAATATATAACTGCAACTGCACTATTTGTTTTGTTTAGATGCAAGAGACTACATGTTTCCAAAAAGGGGGACACCTTATATGCCAAACAGTATAACTCTGCAATGATATGGGATATGACATTTAAATGTGGTACAATGATAGCTGACAGACTGGAGCACAAAAGAAAATTGATTATAGGGTTGTGTGTTATATGTGCTGTAAAATCCATTTTTTTTAAGAAATCCCTAAAACTCAATTTTGTTTTTATTTTAGTTGATATTAGTGTAAAAAAAGGTATTGAAACTATTTCCTAAAAAAAAACTGCCATTTTCAGCTCCTTTAGTACAAAAGCTGAATAAAAACCATTTATTTTTTATGTAGTTTAGGCTCAACGATGCCAAAAATCCCTTAGTGCATACAATCTTACCATGCAAATATTTTATTTTTTGCATTATCCAGAGCCTTGGACAATGATAGCAGAATGCCACCATCTTATATAGGTGCAGTTCAGTGACATAATACATCATGTGACCCTCATATTACATGTCTGGGAATGGTTACAGTTACTGGAAACACTATTGCCTTGGCCATTCAAAAACACAGAAAATGACAGCACCTGATATCCTAATTGAAATGCTAAATGGCAGCCCAGAAAACCCAAAGACATTATAATACAAATGAGAAACATTGTCAAAATTATTTTAAATATGTAAATCAACTGCAAAAATACATTTTGCCAACCCAAAAATCTTTATATATTGCATTACTGAAGACTGTCTAGTTCTTTATGAATTGTATTTGCTATCTTCTCAGCATGGACAACCTCACCAATTTTATGTCCATCTGCAAATTTCACAAGTTTACGAATTACACCAGAATTAATGTCATTAATATAAATTGCAACAAGTATTAGTCGATGTACAGACCTGTACAAAAGGACTACACAGATGTTTATTCTTTGTCTCTAACCAAATGATGTTTATTATTTTACTAACCAACTTGAAATTCAGTTTTCTTAGTTACTTTTTATAACATAAATTGGCTTCTAGTTTCAAAATAAAACCTCCATGAGGAACTACTTCAAAGAGTCTTTGAAAGCCTAAGTAAATTATATTATAAGGCCTGCTTTTGACAAAACATATGACATACTCCAGATGCCCATTCAAAAAAGTTCAACAGATTGGTTTGGCAGGATCTTCCTCTCATAGGCCCATGTTGGCTTACACATAGTATTATTATTTTCATACAAGTAGTCTTCTGTTTTATTTCTTATTATAGATTCTATAATTTTTTATGGTATAGAACAGGGGTCGGCAACCTTTTGCTAACTGTGTGCCAACTTAAGGTTTCAAATTATTCAGAGTGCCAACATCACATATCATTTTATACAAGTCGAGGTCAATATTCTTATTTTACCATATATTTTATTTTTATATTTTAATTAATTAATATATAGTGATATTCAATAATATGTAAAGTTGTAAACAACATTAAAAGAAATAGAGTTTCTTGAAAGATTTTTAAAAAAACTTTTTTATTATTAATGGGAGCCTTGCCCTTGCATGGTCTTGGCCAGTTGCTCAATATCGACAACATACTTTGTCACTTTGAGTTTGACATAATTTTCTGAATGTTCAGGCGTTAGGCGACTACGCTGTGGATTTAGCACTGCTTTCATGTGAGAGAAAATTTGCTCACAGGAATAGGTTGATCCAAAAGCTGAAAAAGAGCAAAAGCAATTTTCTTCAAACAGATGTAATAATCGGAAGGGATCTCCAACAGCTGAGAATAGCTGCAGACTTTTCTAGATTTTCATTTTCCAGAGACTTCCGTAGTTCAACAAATTTTGATGTCCATAATTCTGAAGATCTGAAGTCAATCTGTTGCATTTCAAAGTCATCAATATCCATCCAACTAAATAGTTCCAACTGGGTAGTTTCCAAATCAATTATATCAGGCTAAATGAGATACGAAAATAAGGATCCATGAATGTGGAAGTCTTTACTTCGTTTATCAAATTCTGCTCTGAGTGCTTCAATGTACTCTTGAAGCTCATCTACATTTACTTCAAATTGATTTGAGAGATTCTTCACATTCGGGAAGTACCTGAATGCTTTGATGTTGATATCACAGGTAAAAATGTCTAGTTTCATTGTAAATGTTTTCCAATAGCTGAAAAGATCAAGTACTGTTTGTCCCTGTCCTTGTAATTTCAGATTAAGTTAATTTAAATGTGTGCTTATGTCAGTCAGAAACATCAACTTTAACACCCAGTTTTCATCGTTCAGTTCAGGAAAATGTTTCTTTTTTTCATTAAGAAACACCTTAATAGCTCCAAGACAACTGACAAATCTATTTAAAGCTTTGCCTCGACTAAGCCAGCGAACATTGCTGTGTAGCAGAAGATCTCCATATTCACACTCAATTTCTTGTAAAAGAAACTTGAACTGCCTGTGAACCAGTGAAGAATGAGAAATTATAAAGTTGACTATTTCAACAACAGTTGTCATCACAGAGACCAAATTCAGAGATGAGGTCTTTGCACATAGGCTCTCCTGGTGTATAATACAATGAAAATTCAAAAGTTTGCGGCCAACATAATTTTCAAGAAGTTTTGCAAATCCTTTCTTCTTGCCAACCATTGCAGCAGCATCATCGGTTGTCACACAGAATAACTTGTTTAAGTCTATGTCATGTTTAGCAAAATAATTAATAAATGCAGTCAAAATGTCTTCTGCTTTGGTTGTGTCATGAAGTGGCAATAAGCAACACAACTCTTCATAAATGTGATTATTTTCAAGATACCTTGCAACCAAGGCTAAGCGAGACAAATCGTTTAAATCAGTGCTTTCGTCAAGCACAACACTAAATACTTGAGATTGTTTTAATCCAGATATTTGTTTAGTTGTTACATTTTCAGCTAAATCAGTTATGCGCCTCTCAACTGATCTTGCAGAAATTGGTATTTCTCTAATCGAGTAAATATAATCTCCTTATTTGGTAAATCACCGAATAAAATTTCAGCACTGCTTAAAAAAGTTTCTTTGATGTATTCTCCGTCTGTAAACGGTTTCCCTTTCAAAGCAAAACATTCAGCTATTTTATAACTACATTCAGTAGCTTTAATCTTCATTCCAACTGCTTTGCTCAAAATACTAGTTTGTTTTTCGAAACCAGAAATAGCTTTTTTGATAGCTTCACTTTTCTCTTCTGAGGTTTTAAACTTAGACTGGTGTTTTGTTTGAAAGTGTCTTTGTACACTAGATGTGCGACACGCAACGCTTTCACAACAGAAAGTACACACAGCACGATCTTTTTGTCCAACAAATCCATATTCTTTTGTCCAACAGATCTACATACGTGCATATGAGAGGAAAACCGTCAGTAAACTGTCAGCTATAACTAGTCATAATGACACTACAATGCCGATCGCTGTACACAGCTTGTTTAGAAGCGTGGGCCTTGATTATATTGACGTTTTTTCTAAGTAGATCTAGGAACTAATAAAAATATGACCATCTCAGTTTTTTTATACAATGGATATATTTAGATTAATCAATATGAACCATATATATTATTCAACTACCGGCATCCGGCCTTTGTAGATCTACTGTAGATCTGCATATTTGCAGCACATGACCGGAAAGTCGTAACCAATGTTCATATTAGAAAACATTTATAAAATGCAAAAACCAACGTTGTTCTATAGTGGGTATCGTTGAAATATCACCTGAAAAATTATATATGTGCTTGTATACAACGAAATCCAGATATACACACAACAGGTTTTAAAGCAAATGCGCCACAATTTTTTATGTAATAGAATTTTGATCTCGCTAGTGGACGTTACTGTCGTTAGTTTCTGAGATTTCGCAAATAGACTGTTCCCTGACCTACTTAGACTGCTGTTACAACAAGTCTGTGGCTGGTACCCTGCTACGCCCAAGTGCCGAAATGAGCGAGGAAACCCCGCTAATCAATTTATAATCAACTTTATACAGCAAACGTGAAGAGTCTGCGTGCCATTTGAAATTGCTTGGCGTGCCAAGTGTGGCACGCGTGCCATAGGTTGCCGACCCCTGGTATAGAAGAAAAGAAGTAAATCATACTGTAATTATTAAGATCCATTGTGTCTCTGTTCTTGAGGACTGGAATTACACTTGGATTTTCCTGTTCTTATCCTAGTGAATATACTTAATAAAGACTTATTTATTCAGTACAACTGGAAAAGTTATTAGTCTTCACTGCTTTCAGGGCAATGCTTTTAGTTTTTGGATCTGTAAATTTAGCAAGGGTGTGGCAAACAGAGGTGCAGTAAAATTGTATATAAACTGCACTGAAATTACTAAAAATGTCAGCATATACATTTCATAGTATCCAGTTAATCCACCACAAGGCAGCACAGAAATGCATGTCTTTCTTTATAAATGTGTCAAATGCCAATTAAGAACTAACAGGTGGTCCGAAAAACAACCAACAATTGACTTTGCATCTAACAGCATCACTCCTTCTGTTCAGTCTAATCCTTTCATTTTAGCAGTGATCTTTTTCAAACTGGCAAAAGACAATGAAGTGAATTTTAGACAGTTAGCACCAATATTACTGGATCAGTTTCTCTGCCTTGATCACTTACTAGCTGCTTCAGCACTCAGAACCAAGAGCAGGGTGAACATTAACACATTAATTAACAGCTGAAAGACACACAACTAAGCTTTACAAGGTTAAAAGCTGAAAAAGACTAAATAAACAAAAAATAACCAATGTCATTAGAACTTGTGGATGGATTTGATTTTTGTGAAGAAAGGATTTTATAACATTCACATGGTCGCCTCAGAATTCAGCTTGCCCAAGAAATCAATTTACAAAGATGCCATTCCTGCAACATCCCCTCTTTAAACATATTCTTGTCTCTATGAAACTCAGACCTCAAATAAATACAATACAATACAATTTATTTCTGTATAGCCCATACTCACATAAAAAGTGCCACAATGGGCTTTAACAGGCCCTTCCTCTTGACAGTCCCCCAGCCTTGACTCTCTAAGAAGACAAGGAAAAACTCCCAAAAAAACCCCTTGCAGGGAAAAAATGGAAGAAACTTTAGGAAAGGCAGTTCAAAAAGAGACCCCTTTCCAGGTAGGTTGGGCATGCAGTGGGTGTCAAAAATAAGGGGGTCAATACAATACAATACACAGAACAGAACAAATCCTCAATACAGTATAAAAATAAAAATTTTACAAGTACAGAGCAGAATTTAACAGTAGATGATATCACATAATATGATTTAGATTTGTTTAGAGTCCTGGAGACCTCAGCCATCAAGCTGCCTCCCCCTATTGCCCATTCCACAGCTGAAAAAGCACTGGGCCAGCCAATCTGATTAAAGACTCCCTCTACCCGACGATTCCTGCGATCCTCCATCAGGGATGACTTTACCTTAGGCAGGCAAAACAACTTGGCAGGTGGGCCGTGGCACCAAGTGCTACATTTGAGTACCGAGAACAGAAACATAATAGGTGAGGGTTAGTTACAAATTATAACTATCATGTTACTTATGTTTTAGTGCTAATGACTAACAACAGAGATGCAGTCTGTAGTTAATCAGCAGCTCTAGTCAGGATATACTAAACTGAAGTAGTGAGTCTTCAGCCGGGATTTAAAAGCTGAGACCGAAGGACCATCTCTTATAGTAGCAGAAATACCATTCCACAGTTTAGGGGCTCTGTAACTAAAAGCTCAACCTCCCACTGTTATTTTATGAATCACTGGCAGACCGGCATCTTGAGATCTTAATGTGCGCTCTGGTTTGTAAGTCATGATAAGTTCAGGCAAGTAAGCCGGACCTTGGCCATTTAAGGCTTTATATGTTTAAAGGAGGATTTAGAAAATTGCCCTAAGCTGAACCGGGAGCCAGTGTAAGGATTTAAGAACTGGAGTTATGTGTTCGTATTTTCTTGTTCTTGTAATAACTCTTGCAGCAGCATTTTGGATTAACTGGAGGCTGTATAAAGAACAGTTTGAACATCCAGTGAACACCGCATTGCAGTAGTCAATCCTACTAGAAATAAATACATGAATTAATTTCTCAGAATCCTGTTTACTTAGAATGCACCTTAATTTCCCAACATTTTTAGGATGGAAGAAACTCGATTTGGACAACTTTGTAATATGCGCTTTAAATGACATGCTAGAGTCAAAGATAACTCCTAGATTGCAGGCTGATTCAGTAAAATTAATGGTGATTCCAACTGAGTTAAATGATGACAAAATATTGTTGTGATCAGCGTCATTCCCTCCAACAATTAACATCTTTGTTTTATCTGTGTTTAGCTGATGACATTGTGATCTGTAGCGATAGTAGGGAGCAGGTTGAAGAGACCCTGGAGAAGTGGAGATATGCTCTAGAGAGGAGAGGAATGAAGGACAGTAGGAACAAGACAAAATACATGTGTGTAAATGAGAGGGAGGTCAGTGGAATGGGGAGGATGCCGGGAGTAGTGTTGGCGGTTATCAACAGTACAGAGTAATGGGGATTGTGGAAGAGAGGTGAGAAAGAGAGTGCAGGCAGGGTGGAATGAATGGAGAAGAGTGTCAGGAGGTATTTGTGACAGATAGGTATCAGCAAGAGTGAAAGGGAAGGTCTACAGGACGGTAGTGAGACTAGCTATGTTATTTGGTTTGGAGGCGGTGGCACTGACCAGAAAGCAGGAGACAGAACTGGAGGTGGCAGAGTTAAAAATGCTAAGATTTGCATTGGGTGTGACGAGGATGGATAGGATTAGAAATGAGTACATTAGAGGGTCAGCTCAAGTTGGATGGTTGGGAGACAAAGTTAGAGAGGCGAGATTGTGTTGGTTTGGACATGTGCAGAAGAGAGATGATGAGTATATTGGGAGAAGGATACTAAGGATAGAGCTGCCAGAGAAGAGGAAAAGAGGAAGGCCTAAGCAAAGGTTTATGGATGTGGTGAGAGAGGACATTCAGGTGATGGGTGTAACAGAACAAGATGCAGAGGACAGAAATATATGGAAGAAGATGATCTGCTGTGGCAACCCCTAACGGGAGCAGCCGAAAGAAGAAGAAGAAGTTTTATCTGTGTTTAAAGATAAGTAGTTCTCATCCATCCACACCATTAATTCACTAAAACAACTAATTAAAGACAACATTGGAGAAACTTCATTTGATCTAAATGAAAGGTATAACTGGGTGTCATCTGCATACAAGTAAAAATGAACATTATGTTTCCTAATGACAGATCCCAGTGGAAGCATGTAAAGTGAAAACAGTAAAGGTCCCAGTACTGAGCCCTGCGGGACACCATATTTCAGTTCTGTGTATAATGATGAAGTACTGTCAGCACATTTCTGTACATATTGGAATAGATTTGATAAATAAGAACTAAACCAATCGAGGACAGTGCCTGTAAGCCCAACATCATTTTCTAGCCTGTGCAGATAGATAGTGTTCCTTTATTTCTTCTTTTACAAATACCTAGTGTGGTTGGTGGCCCGGACACAGGCAGGCTGACACGTTTATGTCACCCACAACACGTTTATTGGACATATTCTATACACAACAAGTGCACAAAAACCCCAAAGGTCCCCAATGTCCTGGCCAACACAATAATGCCTCACTTTCTCTTCAGGCTGCCTCCTTGCCTCCTCCAAGACCTCATCCTTCTTCCATCTGACTCTAGCCATTGTATTAAGGGAGGCGGCCCCTTTTATAATCCCCCGGATGTGTTTCCCGGCAATCTTCCACCGACACGCCCCAGTGTGGCGGAAGTGCCAGCTGCATCCCCGGAACATTTCGGACGTCCCTGCTCTTCTTCCCCCCAGCACTTCCAGGAGTGGCGGAAGTGCTGAGGTCCAGGGCTCCAAAGGCATAGGGCCACCCCCTGGCGGTGACCACGGGCCCCTACAGGGTTGAGCTTCAAAGCTTTGCACCCGTGGCCCCCAAAGGTACCAGGGTGGTCACCCCCACATGGTCTGGGGAAAGTGCAAGCCCTCCTCCGGTCCTCCTGGGCGTCCCGGCTGGGTCGCCACCCCAGCCATCTTCGACACTAGGTATTTATTTTGTACTTTTGCTGTTTTTTTGTTATTTTCTATAATTCCTATTTGTTCATGTCCAAGGCTGCTTAATTTCTCTTTTACATTTTTACACTGGAGTAATAATTAGATACATTTTTTGGATTCAGGATCAACTGTTTCTTTAATTTACTTTTATCCTTTTCAGTGCTGTTCCTGGCCCCCTGTTTTAGTGTTCAGTTTTTCACTTAAGTTCTTTTTTTTTGGCTAATTTAAATATACTCTGTGGTCTTTTCAGTTTAAATGATGACTTCATATATCCAATTCAGTCATTTATTTAATCTTTCAATTATTTTGTTTCTGGAATATACTGATTTGGGCATAGTTCAGAATGCCCAAGAAGTAACACCAACATCTTTTATAGTTGCAGACTTTCTATTATCCTGGGTTGTGTTTTCTAGATGTTTTTTTTATCCCAGAAAGTCTGCTTAGCAAAAGATAGATATGCATTTCATGCTGTCTGAAACAGTTTCAAATTTAACCATGTTTTGATCACTGTTGCTAAAATCATCAACAAGTTCTATTTTTTACTTTATATTCTGGACTTGAAATAAACTAAATAGGGAAAGTCATTTACTATGAGCACCATTTCAGTTTTCTCTTCTGTATTTCGAAAAAGGGCTTTCCAGACAGTATATGGTAAGTTAAAATACCTCATGATTTCCACATCTTCTTTTATGGCAGAGATGTTTTTTTGATTAAACAAAATATTATACATTGAAATATTACAATTTGGAAGCCTGTATAGGGTGAGCTTAAGCATGTCTGTAAATATATTCTGATTGCAAACATTAAAAAAATATTTTTCTGAACAAATTGTAGATGCTTCTTTTAATACCATACAACATCAATGGAAGGAATTTATGTATATTTTCATTATTTCAAGGTTAGCAAAAAAAAAGTAAATAAAACTATTGCAATCCACAATTTGAAAGTCACAAGTAAAATGCACAAACAAGTCATGTGGGATGCACAAATACACAGTATAGGGTGCAATACTGAAGTGCCCTGCATTGCTGCCCCACAGCTCCAGTTGAAGCTGAAGACTACTCATTTCACTGTCTTTGGGGATGATCTCTTTATGTCCCAAAGCCTTCTATTTTAGATTAACTGCCAACAAAAAAAACTAGCAATGTATGAATGAAAGAGAGGGTGGCCTTCAGAAGACTGGTGTACTGTTCAGTGTTGATTAATGCTTTGTGTTGCAGTAGGATGCAACTTCAGCATTATTGTTGTGGAATAACCAGGTTCAGAAAATGAACCCACTGAGCCCCACATCCACAAATAATCAATCTGGATGACCATTTTTAATTGAACATTGTTCATTCTGCCTTTATGATTACCATTTATTTTTTATAGCATCTTTATGCTTTTTTTAATTCAAAAGTCTCTTTGTTAAGGTATTTCAATGTATATTCATGTTTTAATTTTTGTAAAAATTAAACATTCATAAACATGTGGTAGGAAGCCACAAATTACAAGAAACAGTCTTACGGAAATTAGTTAATCCTAAATGACTATTGCTATGGAACGGATTAAAAACCACAAGATATCTGAATCTTACATTTTAAATAAGATTCTTGAGCCCTGTTAAAACATAAATAGGAGGAGGAAATTTCCTTAAAGTAGGTAAACAGTGCATGATTACTGCTTACTTATAAGGACCACAAGTCAACTTGGTGAGGTTTAGTCTTCAAATAACACACTTTTTGTTTAATTTTTACCATCTTTAGTTATTTACTGTTTAAATTGCAAAGACATTATTGTTTATCAGTTCAGCAGGGTTTGCTTACTTGCAATAGCTTTGAAGTTTTGGTAATGTTTATCTCTTCAGTTACCAACATACAATATAATTGTAATACCCACAAGTATATGTGGTTACCAATTTTCTTGATTTGGAACTTTCGTATTTATAAGTGATCCTTGCCCTTTTTTTTTTATTTAAATTTTCCAGGTTTTACATAAACATTTATTTATACTGGTTTATTTCTCAATATTGAACCACTAATACTAAACAGAAGCTTTGAATCACATGAATCTTTTGTCAGGTATTTTTTCGTATTTAAAATATGATGATCTATATATATAATTCACTAAGGCAAGACACCCATGGAAAACATGCCGGAAGGGGCTTGGATTCACTAAGCCGCCGACAAGTAAGACACCTATGGCGCACACAGGAAGGAGCCACGCCTACCAACTCCAAGACCATTGGATACGATAACAACTCGCAGAGCCACGCCCACAAACATCGACACAGAAAAACCAGCGTCAATTATGTTCATCTGTCATAGAGGCTACATGCACCTCCAAGCCACGTTGACTGTTCATAGAGGCATTTTTTTCGCGGAAGTAAATCACCATATGCAGCATGTAAAACGATTTGCGAGGGGTATCCCATAGGATCCTTAAAACAATCCTTTACAACTGAGGTTAAACACAATGGAGTGAGCAGTCTTTAAAAACCAAGTTTTCGTTTACGACACACGACCGCGTGCACCATTGCAAACTGTTTTACTCGCTACATACAGCAATTCGCGTCTGCGACAGACATGCGTCTTCTTCATTCACAGAAAATTATATGTTGCTCTCTCCAGAGTCTCATCTTTTCATTCACTTTCTGTTGTATCCTCAAACCCTCCCTTTTTAGACAACTGTGTCTTTCCAGAAGTGTTCAACCATCAATAAATAATTATGCAGCGTTTGTTATGCCGCGGGTTCACTATTGTGTTGTATTTTGCTCTCTCCAGAGTTCCATCTTTTCATTCACTTACTGTTGTGTTCTCACACCAACCCATTTTAGATGACCGTGTCTGTCCAGAAGTGTTTAGCATTCAATAAATAATTATGCATGAGATTAAGCGTGTGTCTACCCGGCACAGAGAGGCGTGGGTAAGCCGTTGAACCCCATTCAGGCTGCAAACCATGGAATTCCCACTAAGTGCGACTCATACGCTCCCACTGGTTACATCCCTACCCTTTGTACACACCCCCCTCCCACCTCGCTATTACCGTGGTCGGGTGTCTTGGTGGATTATATATAGAAAAAAAAGCCAAAACCGCACAGAGCAATGAAAAGTCTACGTGAGTCACAGGTGCATCTGGACTGTGCAAAGACGACAACGACTCAAGTGACGAGTTGGAGGTAGGCACATGAGCAGGCAGTGCATACTGAACGAGAAATCAGCAGACTACGAATGGAGCGGAATGGACGTCCTTCTCCTCCCCTCCCATTCCACCTGCTGTGCACCTCCGTCTGGCAGGAGCAGGTGCGATGGCGGTCTGCCAGTTTTCAGTCACAGACGATTGTGTGTTGGTTCGTTCCGTGCATTGTTACAATGTTGCTTTTCTTGCTGATTTATTACATTACCGATTTTTCAAATGTTAATTTTCTCCCTGTGCTTAAAAATCATTTAAAAAACGGCCTGATTATGCAGCGTATGGTACGCCGCGGGTTGGCTAGTAAACATTATTAGTTTAAAATAACAGCAATAAATTTTAATTAATATATTCATACTCTGTGATAGCTTAATGCCAGATTAGTCCCCAGCTCTTTGTGACACTTAACTGGAATAATCAGATAATGCTTGGAAGGTAAAAAAAAATCCAGTGTTGAAGGATCCTATTGACAAACAAATGTAAAACTCATATCCTGTCAAGTTTTTCTTCAATGATTGCAATGGGGCCATTTTTTTCTGTTCTGACTGCACCTCCCTACATTAACAACTCTCTCTACCCTCTGGTCTGGTAGTGAAAACATTATCATACCAAGCTTGGTAGAGCCAGATAAAGTGCTGCCTACTACCGCTTAATATTAAGCTTAGTTTAATGACTTAGTTTATCAAAGTCATCAAAAGATGGAGCCTGTTGATGTATTTGTGCCAAAAGTTTACATTTTTGTCTGAAGCAAAATTGAAAGAGGCTATTTTTGCTGAACCTGGTATTAGAAAACTGATTTCTGATGCAGAATATGATGGTTTGATAAACAGCCTGAACTGAGAGGCTTGGGTATCATTCAAAGAAACAATTTCTAAGTTTTTAGTTAACAATAAAAATTCAAATAATAAAGAAACTGTGAAAGATGTATTAATTAAATTTAAGGAATTGGGGTGCAACATTAGTCTCAAAGTTCATTTTTTGAATTCACATTTGGAATTTCTCCCTGAGTGAAGAGCAGGGTGAAAGATTACATCAGAATATCAAGGATTTAGGAAGACAGCAGGGATATTGGGATGTTAGTCTAATGTTAAATTGATTTAGGTTAATATTGTATAAATGAATACAATTGTTTAATTTGTTAAAATTTGAATAATTTGTTTATCAATTTTGTACTTAATTATGATATGATGGATTTATTACCCTGGCTGATTGTAATTTGTGCAATTTCTGTTTCTTTGATAGACATAATTTTACTTTATAACAAGACCAAATAATGAATTAGACTGAAAACTTGCTGTTATCCATTATTAACATTAGAATCCCTGAAAAAAGTAATCCTGGGCCACCTTAAATTCCTTTGAAGACATTGGTGCTGATGTCCTTAGTAATCTTTATTTTTTGTTGGTGGTGATAGGTATATCAGGACACTTCACCTGGAGATATTAGATATGTTATTTGAGACAACCTTGCCCTATTTATTGTAATGACTGCATTGGCTAAGGGTGGATTTTTGTCACTAGCATTATGCTAATTTTAAACTGGGATTGGTAATATGATATATGATGAATTATTTGTAAGACTGTTTCTACTAGATGGGCAATGCAAGTTGTACTTTGACATGGAGGTCTCACTGGTGAATACCAACTCAATTTTC
Organism: Polypterus senegalus; assembly: GCF_016835505.1. Taxonomy (NCBI): domain Eukaryota; kingdom Metazoa; phylum Chordata; class Cladistia; order Polypteriformes; family Polypteridae; genus Polypterus; species Polypterus senegalus. The sequence continues at coordinate 128,987,866 of NC_053161.1, read as the reverse complement.
AAGAAGTAAATAAAATGTAAACTTGTTAAATATATATCAGGGTGCTGAAAAAAGAAGTAATGATGAATTCACCTTTGGACCTGTTTATTTCAGGTTGTCTTATAAAGTTATATTTATAGTACATACAGCCTGTTAAGAATGCCAGTCAACCATAATAACAAAATCAGCATCAAAGAAAAAATGTTGACTGTAGTATTCCATACAGATATTTGAAGTTCATTTACATCACAAAGTTTGGTTGATTTCATGTTGTGACTGGGGTAAAAGCCACACCAAAATGTTTAATAATACTTTTTAATGTACTGTTCAGCTTGCAAGATTACTGTTTTGCCCAGTTTCCTTTGTCTGAGGCAATATAAATGGTCCAGTGTGTCTTCAAACCACAGCATGACATCAAGTGATAAAATTGAGGTTGTGCAGTTTTATGTCCCATAGTTGTGGCCTCACAGGGTACAGCTGTAGCTCCAGTTTTTCTAAGTATTGCAGGAGGACTGACATCTTCATGCATTGAAGTGACTCATCAAGAATTTACCAGTCTTCTCTCTTTGCTTGTCCAGATTTTTCCTTCTCTATTTGTTTTGGGGCACTCTAATACAGCTTTTTCGTTAGGGAGGACATCTCTTTGCATAGCTCCACTGCCTTTAAACTCACCTCTTTCTCATTTTAACTCAACATTAAAGGCCACACATTTTTGGAACAAAAGCAACACAATCAGAATTGCCATTTGCTTGTGAGTTTTGAAACAAACCCCATATTTTGAATTACTGGAGAACAGTCCATTTCCTACGGCCATACCAGCCTACCTTGATTTGGAGTATGCAACAATCTGCCATTTTTCTTAGGTATTAGTGTTCCATCATCATTGGGCATCTCAGCAGGTCAGATCAGTACATCAGAACAGCACAACATTGTGTGTGGCAAAGCCATTCCCTCAACAGATACACGCAACGCAATACCTCAGTCTAGATGTGTTACATACATACTCAGCTTACAACAAAGGTAGCATTTATTGTCTAGGAATTTTGTACCAAATACTTTGGAAGGAATGGTCAACAAATCACAGAGTTAGGTTTAACTCTGTTCTGCCACAGTAAAATAGGGCATTACTATTATTTTTAAAGTTTACTAAGATAAGATACCCAAAAATCAGATAGAAGGATGTGATAGTGAAGGATACGCAGGAGATTCGTCATAATAAGTAGATGGATAAAAATAGAATGTGAATGAACAGACAGATACAGTATGTTACCACTATAATGATCCCAAATAAGAGTTGGTGCATTCAATGACTTATTCTGGTTAACTGATTTGAAAGTTGGAGTCACTTCTAAAAGTTAGTTATAACATTTTTGTTTATTAGATATTTTTTGTAATAGCAAATAATTTTCAAAATTGACGGATATTAGAATGCAATTACATGTGTTAATAGGCTACATTAAATATATTGCATGATATTTAACTGTACTTTACAAGGTCATATACTTCAAGATGTAGCCTAAATAGGCTTGTGCTGGCTTGATAACTTTCATGGACAGCAGATTCTAACTCAAGTGATGGTATTGTTTGATGTCCTGGTTACGGACGATATATGACTAACTGTAGCTCAAATGTATTAAAATATAACATTTTTGAAAGATATAGAGACATGACAAGACCAGAAATGCTAAAATCTTTTTAAGTCTCAAGGTAAAATTGTTGGATTACTCAGACAACGATGGAAAGCATGTCTGGAGCTTTGAAAATAAATTGTAGTGTCAGAGAAATATGAAAGCATTATAATTAAAGCTAATGCAGCTGTGTGGTCATTTTTAATGTTACATATGAGAAATATATTTGTTTACTTTCTTATTATATTCACTTGTAGATAAGTGACTTTTGCATTTTTTTTAAGTTTTGTGATTAACTTACACCAAGCAGCTGGAGAGGAGACTTGATGTACAAGCAGCGTCTTAATTACTTGTGTTGTGAGACACATAGGTATCTGAAAATTAATGTGATGAGTCTGAAGCCATGGACAAAAATGGATCAAAACTGTGAGATCAAAAAATAACCAAGCAACTGTGAATCAAAGGACAAGAAATTGTGGATAAAATAAGAGTCAAAAACCAAAACAAACCTACCACTATGGCATAATTAGATAAAAAAAAATAACTATGCTATAAGAAACAAAATATAGTTTATCCACTGAGGCATAATACATACTCACACCAGCATGCATTTACCGAATCACAATTTAAACCTCACAAATGCAATAGTGAGGTTACATGAACTTTCAACAGTATTTTTTTTTTTACTTTTTTGATTTTATTGTAATCATTCCATACAAATAGATATATTTTTACAAAAATAGGATTGAAAACAAATCAACCCCCAAAACCTTTTCACTATGAGTAAAAATTTAATTTAAACTTCAAAAATGGGATTTGCATCCCAAAAAATACAAAACAATTGAAAACACACACATATGTTCTGTTTGAAATCTGCTTTGCCATCAAGATCAGGTGTCAAATGAATAAAAGAGGAAAATATGCAAATATATATAAAAAAGTAAACTAATTTATAATTGAAATTACATAAATATTTCTGTTTTATATTTTTCAATGAGCTTCTTGAAGTTTTAAAAATTTGTACAGCAAGATGTTTTTGAGACATCTGAACATAAATAGGACTTTCTTGACAATTTTTCTTCAAGAATAAGTGCACTAAATGTCCAACAAATCCACCAAACAGGAGATGAGTTGGTTCATGCAGACAGACAGATATCTTGATTGCAGTAGGTGGTTTTCATGTTATATGTTGTGGAACTGGACCCGGTCACAGACAGACGGACAACAGTTTAGCACCCATCACACTCATTTAATATGTACAATATTTACAATAAAGTCAGTGCACCCCCAGTGCCTCCAGCACCGATCCCCCAAAGTCCAGGCCTCACAGTCACAAATGCCATTCTTCTGGCCGCCTCCAGTCCTCTCTCCAGCTCCGTCCTTCTTCCACCCGACTTCTGCTCTCGACTGTAGGGAGGCGGCCCCTTTTATAACACCCTGGATGGGCTCCAGCTGCTTCCCAGCATTCCTCCACGGAAACACGCCCCAGTGTGGTGGAAGTGCTGGCTGCGCACCCGGAAGCCCTCCGGGTGTCCCCTGTCTTCTTCCCCCCAGCACTTCCTGGTGTGGCGGAAGTGCTGAGCTCCAGGGTTCTTCAGGCACCGGGGCGCCGCCTGGCGGTGGCCACAGGCCCCTACAGGGTTGGGCTTCTAAGCCCCCTACCCGATTCCACCAACAAAACCAGGGCAGTCGCCCCCTCGTGATCGGGAGGAGGCACCAACCCTCCTCCGGTCCCCTTCGGCATCCCGGCTGGGCTCCACCCCCAGCCAACTGTGACAATGTGAATGCATTTAAAATGGAAAACCTAATGACAATATTCATAATCTCAATAAAGTACAAAAGTGATACTATTAAATGCATTTAGTACCTAGACTGAACTGCACATGTACTGTCCCTTTGAAAAAACTACTATTTCTATGCATACTATGTCAGTAAATAAGACACATATAACAGCTATTTTTTGTATAAAATCTTCATGTTTTCACCACACAGGTCTCCCAACTTGCAAAACAAGAACTCTGCTGGCTAAAGTGAGGTTTCTGACTGCAAGGGCATCTCTTCTACACAGCAGCCTACTTCAATTTGAGCCATGTTACAAATAAAAGTACTGTCTTCCAGTATTCTAAAACAATCTGTAGATGAATTCTTAAAAATAGTTAAATAAATAAACATCTAAATTCTTTGAAATAAATACTTAAAAATGTTACTCTAAATGTTTATTTATATGCTTGTTCTATAAGGTTTTTTAAATTTTATTTTACATGTTTTGAAAACAGGATAATCAATTAATCCATCCATCCATCCATTATTCAGCCCGCTATATCCTAACTACAGGGTCACGGGGGTCTGCTGGAGCCAATCCCAGCGAACACAGGGCTCAATTAATGTCTATGTAAATATCTGTAGCACTCTGAACATCTAAATGCAGTCCACCATATAAAAATAAACTAAATTGAACTGGAGTGAAACACAACTACTGTTTGTTTTGCACATCACATCAATAACAACTTGTAATAATTTTAGTCTAAACTGACATCATCATAATGCTTTGTTATATAATTATTTTTTAAAACAATTCTCTTTTGTTTCCATTAAAGTTGAAGTGCTATAATTTCTCATACTTGACTTGAGTTATGCTTTCAGATGATTGCTAAATAAATACATTGGCAGTTTTCCACTTAACCAACATGGCACAGAGCTCCCGACAAAAGAGCTTTCAGCAACTCTTTGAGATGCAATTACCAAATTGCTTCTAAGGAAACTGCAATAAATCTAACTTTAAGCCATCAAGGGAGATTCTAAACCAGGTGGAAAATATTTTCATGCAAATCTGGACAGATGTGTTACTGTAATGTAAAATAGTTTCTTCAAAAAATGTGGCATGTGAAAGAAAAATAATTTATAAAGAAGTATAGATTTTTCTTTTATTGCTTATCCATTAGAACACTATACATGTGATTTTAAAACTGTATAATGTCCAAATGAGACAGTTTTATGTGTTACTTTATGGTTAAATATAGTTCTACTTTTATTTCAAAAAATAAACTTGTGATTATGCCATATTAAAAAATAGATGGGTAGAGAAAAATTAAAATTATGCCAGTATCTTAAAATACTGAACAAGAAAAATATAGCAGTTGTATAAACTATTGCATGTGAGAACCATTCTTAGATAATGTTATATTATTTGCTTAGTTATGATAAAGTGTTTCGCTTTCCATAGCCATATAGATAGCTAAAGAGATAATGGAAGGTTCTGTCATATCCCCTACAGGATAAAATATAATAGAGGACTCTTGACCAATGAATGAGGAGTCAAGGTAGGTCTTCAATTTAAAAATTCATTCCCATGAGGCTTTCATTTCCTGTGTATGATATGTGCCGATTATTCTGGACAGTATATACTTAACCATATTTTAACAAAAAAGCATACGTTTTGCTCATTTTGTGCATGTGACTGGATAACTGACATATGAGTTATGACACATAAGCAATGTGACATTTTTGTTTTGATTTTTTACATGGATGTATTTTGTATCATTTCCCATTGAACAGCATTGGTCACTGTTGGCTTCCAATATATCGTAAACATTTTTCTTTTCTTTGTACATGAAAAAATGAGATAAAAAAAAAAATTGTGTCCATCATTGCAAAGTACATGGAGCATTTAACATAAAAAAAAATCAAAGTTTAGGGTGTAGTATTTGGCTTCTTTTGTGTGGGAGAACTGACAACCATGAGCACTCAGTGTGAAATACAGTGGAAATAATGCTGCCATAAGAAAAGAAGAAAAGCAAAGCATTTGGACTGCGGTAATGGAAGAGGTATCATCTGTCCATTATCTTGTGTTTATAATACCATGATGGAAAGGACAATAGAAAAAGACAGGCTGGGCTTTTGGCTGAACTCAACATACCTGGAAAACATTTGTACAGCAAATGATGGCGCTGTCAGTCAGCGTGTTAATTGACTGCAAAACGAGTCGACTTTTTGATACTCAAATAGTAATTTTGAAACAGTAAAGAACATTCAATATATTATTGTCTATGACTCCCACTGTGATTACATTCCTTTTGCGACTTTTTTGAAATTCTTTTTTTGCAAGAAGGATTTTGTCTTGTGTCGAAACTGATTCTACACTCTAAAAATGATTTAAAATGTGCTTAAGATGTTTTGCTTATTTTCACACCTTTTTTTTAATGATTTGCATAGAACATCGGCATGTTGTGATTCCTGTGTCTATCTTGGCTTTTGTTATTGACTGGGAGCACGCTGTTGATCGATGTCAATTACATATTGGTGTGTAAGGTCATTATGCATTCCTGAGTCATCCAAGATTGGTTAAGATTAATGTCAGGTTCAATGTGCTACTCTTTGCTCTTCTGTAGTTGGTTTTCAAAAGTATACTTAGTTGTTTGGTGGTTATTTTTTTTTTTTGGTTGATGACTAGGACTTTGGTGAAAAATAAGACTGACTCGTTGATTATGAACTACTCATTTTCTGACTATGCTTCACTCCCAGATTCCTTTCCACTTTAAGGCACATCAAATCTTAGTCATATAATGTGAAATCCTGAAAACAAAGAGATGCAGAAGATACAGTAATTCAGTGTGGTATGCTATTCAACATGAAGCTGCATAGTGTAGTGGCAACCTTATGTATCATACTCAATGCTTGAGCCTTTTCCATCTCAGTAGCTGTAGTTTTTTGAAGTCACAAAAGAAATACAGCTACAACCTATTTGCATAGGCATAAAGGGCTGTATCATTTTAGGAGGTGAATGCCATGCAAAATGGTTTTACTGTTGTACGCTTGGAGCTTTATTTTCCTTTGCTACAGAATATTTTCTCCCTGCCTATTTCTTTTAAATATTCTGTGTCTTTTCTGAAAAGTCACTAACCACATTTTTTCCCTGCAGCATTACAAAATGATTTTTTTTTTGAGTGGCATTTCATTTCACCTCAAAGTGACATCCATAGTGAGAGCACAGGAAAACCCAGGGTGTGCTCCAAATGCCTCAAAGTTTCTTTGTCTTTTTCAGAAGACCGCAAATAAATATTCCTAATGGTACCACACCCCAGAGGTTCGAGGTGACATATGGCTTTGAGGCCATGCCCAGTGAGAACTGGAAAAGAAGCTTCTCGAAATATCAGGCACTTAGAGAAGTGTAATATCAGGCACTTGGCAAGTGTAAAATCTGCGTACTGTGGGAAAATGCCTACAAAGAACTTGACAAAAGACAGACTTGTTCAATAACTTTAAGAAGCTCTACTACAACCACCAGACTGACTTCTAATCTTATGAATTATATAAAGAGGCTTTTAGGCTAATATTGACTGAACGCTACTCAATAAACCTTGTTTTCTTAGTTTTAAAATTGCTTGGCTGTAACATCAACCTCTGTTGTGTTCTTTGTAGTGCACCATGAGGTCACACTTTTCTTAAAGCTCTTTACACATAGGTTACCATTCCTTATAAATTTGTGTAATTTCAGTATAAATGGATTGTCTGGAAAATGTTAATTATGTCAAACTATAAGAAAAGGGATTTGTCTTTATTAATATATTATTATTTCACCCTTGAATTAGAAGAGAAATATTCTCATCTGTATATGACGTGTGATGCTTGCAGCTATTATAGTTGCTAGGGGCAATTTGATGATTGCTTGCCTTTCAAGCAGTTCTTTTGACTTGAAGGATGATGTGAAACACATTATGTTCAATTTTGGAAGATATTCTGAATTGCGGGGAAAAATAACAGCCAGAATGCATTGTGTCAACAGCTTACTTTTTAAAAAACAAAATACCTTGTTTTGGATTCTTGGAAATAACTAAAAGAAATTCTGAAATGAAATCTTGGAATTGAAGGAACACAAAATGAGTAGGTCGTCTTCAAAAACACACACAGCTTATTTATTTGAAGGTGCCAATTACCAGACTCACCAAGTACTGAACTTATAAAGGAAGACAAATGTAAGCTAAAAATCAAAATAAAGGATATTTTTATCAAAAACAAACAAAGCATGTTATGCTATGACCAAAGAATCAGCGTTATTTTATGTTATGAAAACAAGCACTCAAGTCAAATGTATGCACAATAACATCACTTTTTTTGCATGTTTACGGTTTGTAATTTTTGTCTTTATACTATATAAGTATCAAGGGACACAAAGTTCATTTAAAATATACTGTATGTTGCTTTAGCATCATTTAGCATTCTCAAATCCAATTAAGTTGGTTGTGTAATTTGGCCTTTGTACAAAGTACAGAATGAGTTATTATGATTTTTTATATTGATGCACATTGATGTAATAATCCCACACAGATTCAGTTATGTTGAGGTCTGGACGCTGAGATGGGCAATCTAAAGTTCTCTGTATTCCATCTGCAGACTTCTGTTCCATTAGTAGAAACATACCTCGCAACACTGTTTCCTAAAGACTTCTTCACACAGTTTAAGAATGTACTTTGTTGCCAGATTGTGAGCAAACATTGCACTGGATGTCCTTGTCCTGTAAGAAAATGACGCTTAATGCATGCAGCTTTTTGGCTGTACCAGTGCATTTGTCCTTTTTCACATACTTGTATCAAATTTCTTTTTAATTACTTGAACACCACATCTTAACAATCCATCTTGAGGTGCTGTTATTAAATGACTATTGGTCACTGTGGCTGTGTCTGTCAAAGTGTGTTAGTTTAGCTATTTCCAAACCTTTCTTCAAGGCACCACATTATTAATGGTTACCATCCAATACTTCTATTTGTTAAGTTGTCCTATTAGCACACCTGGGGCTTTATTTATAAAGTTTGTGTACACAGAAAATCAAAATGCACATGCACAACTTCCCACACGAACGTCAGAATTTATAAAAGAAAACTTGACCGTGGAATGTGCATATATATACGACGTATACAACATTAAAGAAAAACTAGGAAATGACAACAACATTGATATACTGTATTAGGGAAATGAAGCCAAACTAGGTAAATGATGACCCGTACAATTTATTCTAATATTATAATTATAAAATATTACAATATCTGTTTTGTGATATGAATTATTATTATACAATAGGTCAACTCATGATTAATTTATTTTATGGCAAATTTACTTTGACAGACATGCCTGTACTTTATGTGGTGCCTGGCATGCTGCTGGCAAGGTGACTGTCTGAACCCTCAGTATTTCAGATGGCCTTACTGTTCATTCTATCAGCAATCGTGTCATTGCATGTCCTAGGTATTAATGGCTACCTAATCAAATATTGGCACCTTACACATTTCTCTGTACCCCAGAATGAAGAGGGCAGGCACTATAATGCTGCTTTTGATCTTGCTTGCTTAGTTGCAGAGCGCAGACAGATGGCTATTGAATGCAATTGTCTGCATCTCAAAGCAGTAGGAGGAAGGCTGATCTACCAAACAATGAACGCCTGTAGCATCGTGACTACATATGTATTGGGTTGATTAGCATTGAGGCATGTTCACAAATGCACATTTACAAGATGATTGTAATTTATAAAGGGTTAGCTGCACAGGAATGTGCATACACCAAGTTTTTACAATATTTTTTTTTTGCCGTGTGCATATTTTCAAGATCAAATCCATGCACAGACCAGGCCCCTGGTCTGGATAGTTCTTACTGGATATATTTGAATCAGGTGTGCCATTTGCGACAGTTAAAAAATACAGTACATGGAATGACCGAGGTGTCCCAAAGAGTGGTTTAGGAAACTAACCTCTGTTGGTCTAAACATCTTACAAGATATCAATAGCTTTTTGAAAAACCCAAGAAATTCTTGTTTTCTTCTATTGCATTATTGTTCATTTGTAATTATTTTAATGTTATTGAGCATCTTCACAAGAAAATAAACACCTTTGAAAAAGATTTAAAAATAATGTGCGGAGGGTCTATGGTAATTTGTAGTTCGTTATTTTTGAAATGGTACATTTTAAAAAGAAGACAGATCTTTATTCCTTTGGGGGAAATTTAACTTTTACAGAAGTTCAAGAAATATAAAAATATAACAAACACTCATATACACACAAAAATTACAAAAAAAAGAAAAAAAGCCTTTTGGACTTGGCTAAAGATAACAGAGCAGTCTCAGTGAGGCCTTGTAAAGGTGTATTGGCATATATATTGTAACAAAGGCGCTATATAGGCGCCTGGCCCGACACAGAAAGACACGGGGGCACATATAAAAAGTACAAATACTTTTATTGTTTCTTCAGCTGTGGGACACGTCTTCCCCGTGCCACACAGCCCAAACACAGTCCCAAAGCACGATAAACACAACCAACAATCCTTCTTCTCTTCCACCACTCCTCCTCAAGCTTAGTCCTCCTCCTCCCGACCCTGGCTCCTCGAGTGGTGCTGGCTGGCCCTTTTTATAACCCACCCGGAAGTGTTCCAGGTGCTTGACCACCTGGTCCTAATTGCACCTCCGGGTGGGGCTGAAGATTCGTCCAGCCAGGCTGCTGAGTCCATGCAGCTCCCCCTAGCGGCCATCCAAGCCCCCAACCAGGCTGTGGAGGACTCCATCTCCCATGGAGCCCTGTGGGTGGTTGGGGAATCACTGTCAGCCATGGAGGCTGCCACCAAGCGTCCCGGGGGAGGTACTGGAGTGCCCATGGTGACTCCCCCGGAACATAAGCAGCAGGGGCGTCCCTGCCGGGCATGGGACCTGGTTGTCCTTCACAATATGAAAAACCCAAGTAGTGTTTCTAGACATACTTTAAAATATACTTTGAAATCTCAAGCTGAAGTCGCTGGTTGCAAAAAACTATGTTGGATGGAAGGTTATTTTAGTACTGATCAGTTAATGATTGATAGATAGATAGATAGATAGTTTATTTGTCCCCGGGGGAAATTTGGAGATATACTGAAACATTATAAGCTGGAGATAATGTGAGGCTTTTTCACTGTATCATAAATACTGTGTGTTTATTCACTGTATGCATACTGAGTCACAGGTACATTTGAAACAATAAGCTTGTCCTCTTTACTCTTTGATTAGTTTTCTTCATCATATTCAAATCTCACTAACACATCACAAAACCTCAAAAAGCAGCCATTTAAAACCTGGAAGCACCAACAGTACTTGGTACTTGTTAAAGTTAGCTTTTTTCAGTTTTATTCTCTCAGTCACATTCACGCTCTCAATCCCGCCCTCCTGATTTGATCCTAACTAACATCGTCAGTATAAATTTACACCCGATCTGACATTGTTCGTTTTCAAATAATATTGCATTAGTGCGATGATGTTTTCTGATTGGTACTATTCAGGTCATGAAATGATTTCTTCAAAATGTCACATATATTTGTCTCTTTCTTTTTTTCCCTGGTGTTGCGTTGACATGAGGGACCAGAAGGCATGAGCTTATTCAGTGCGATCAGGACATGCGGGTGGCTGGTTGCTGTGTGCTACGACATGCTTGACCTTGCGGCAATCAACGCACATGTGCTGTACAAGGCATGTACGGGGGCCACTGAGAAAAGAAGAGTGTTCTTTGCTCACCTTGCAGAGAAGCTTTGTTGTCGCTTCTTACAAGAAAAGGTGATGGAAAAAGAAAAAGAGGATGCAACATCGATAAGCTTCTGTTCCAAAACTGCCACTTCCCCCAGGAAAGCAAACTCAGTCAGTGTCAGTAATAGGAATGACAGCACAGAGAGAAGTGTGTACATTGCAACAGGTACACATGTCGTAAATGTAGGAAGAATGGGTGGGAACTGTTAACATTTGAATTTGATGATTGTATATAGCGCGGAACTGATCTCTCTGTATTATTCTTTCCACTGCATGTCCTGGAGTACGAAAGAAACAGCACCATGCACTGAAATGTGGAGATTGGGCAAGATTGGAAAAAAAACGCGGTTACTGATTACAACTGCAAGAAGGCATGCGAATGAATATGAATAATGTGAATAATGTTGCACCAGTGCCACAATGTTTTCCGAAATGTACTATGCAGGTCATAAAATGAATTATTCCAAATATCATATATACATATGTCTCTGTTTTTTTGTCAGTGTGGCTTTGACATCATGGACCATAATGTCCATACTAATTCAGCTTGAGCAGGAACACTCAATAAAACTGAATAAAAAAAATTCAAGTGACAATGAGATATACGAAGAAGGCAGATTCACCAGCATTTGTGTATCAGCTTTTATCCCCCCAGATTAGAGAATTTCCAGTTCCATTGTCTCAAAACACCAGTCACATCTATATCTATCTATTGTATAATATTAATAATAAGAGCAGCTCACTACTCAAAACAGTACATTTGTGAGGTACATAGGCTCGAAACCGTGGCCTTTTGATTACAAGTCAGCAGTTCTTACCGCAACACCATGGAAGCTATCGTATTGCACTTGCACCTTTTGTGAAAGTGTTTATATGATATTTGGACTTCAGCCTTCACACATTATACAGTTAATGTCGACATTTTGTCATTAATAACTAAAACATGAAAAACGTTTCTGTTTTAATGATATGTTTACATAGATTCTTGTAGACATTGAACACACATGAAATGTATGTATTCCAAATAATGATCTATTATTTCCCCTCTTAAACTCCAGCACTTCAGTCCAAGATAATCAAGGCTCGAGCTGGAAGAACTTCTTGTCCTTTCTGTGGTAGTGGGGGGATGGTGTAGCAGGCTGCTTGCTGCTTGGGTTGGGCGACACATTTGCAAGACAAAAGACGCTGACAGAGAGGTGTGAAGGGATTTAAGATGGGCCAGATTTACGAGTTTTTTCGTAGGCTTTGTTAATTCTAGTGTAAAACCTCACAGTTTCTAGATGGGGCAGGCAGAATTTACAAAGTGGTTAATCTTTTGGACTTCAACTCTGAACTTGCAGTTTCAAATTTCACTGCTAACATTGTGTGCACTTTGAGCAGGTCACTTCACCTGCCCATGCTCCAATTAAAAAAAATGAAAAGACATATAATTAGTTGTATCTCAGATGTTATAAGTTGCTTTGTGTAAAGGCATTATCTAAATATCAACTAATAATAATAGATCCTCACGTCATATGTTATCTGGATAACCTCCAGATTTCAGTGATGCATAACAAGATAACACAAATAGGGAAAATAATTAACTTTTCGAAATAAAAGGAGAATATGTCTCATATATGGAATAAAACAGCAATATTTGTTGGTGTCACTTTGCTAACATGGTCTCAGAAGATGGCTGAATAACCTGAATTCTACAAACTGGGATATTAGCCAGGATTGTGGTTCGACCAACCCAATATAATTTGGAGTCTTTGGATTTTTTCAGTAAATTAAGATTTTTATTTTTATTTAGTTTTTTGATATTGCATTTCTCACATGAGAGTTTTTGTCACTTGAATGGGGGTGAAATCAGGTTTAACCCAGTCTGAAACAGAGAGAAAAATCTAGACCAAGATACAAGTATAAGAGCTGGAATTCTTCACATCTGCAGGGAAGCTCTTACAGCATGACTTACTCACCTACATGAGAGAGCTGAGACTAAAAAAGTTACTGAAAGTTACTAAGGTTATTATATTGCCTTTACCTTCTGGGTATGGTCTTATGCTAAATGAACAAAGCATAGATACTGACTTTTTTGGGGGTGTAAATTCCCGGAATTACAAATAGTATTGATAAAGGTGGGGCTGAAAGCTCATCCAGCCGGGCTGTGGGAAGCAGGCAGCTCCCCCTAGTTGCCACGCCGGGCCCCAACCAAGCTGTGGAGGACTCCATCTCCCATGGAGCCCTGCGGGCGGTTGAGGAGTCACCGTCGGCCAGGGAGGCTGCCACCAAGTGTCCCGGGGGAGGTATTGGACTGCCCATGGCGGCTCCCCCGGAACATAAGTAGTAGGGGCGTCCCTGCCGGGAATGGGACCCGGCTGTCCTTCACAATATATATATATATATATATATATATATATATATATATATATGACATCATTTTTGGCCTTTTTAAGTCCTATTATAAAAATTCTGTATTTAACCACACTTCTCAGACTCATTTCGTAGTTCTAAACTGTGATAATTTTTACTTACTTAGAATTGGTTTCTTCATCTGCGATCCTCATGTACGAGTATTTTTGACCTCCACATGTGTTAAAGTAGAGTGCTTTGCTTTTATCATTGTCTTGATCAGTCTTTATGTAATAACAAATGTGATCAAAACAAACCTGTTACAACCATCTTGGATGATTTCCCAACCTTGCCTTTCTGGCTTAAAATAAAAGACACTAACTACTTACTGGTGCGCCAGTATGTTGGACAGTCTAATCTGCTGTTGGTGCTCCAGCTACTACATTACAAGCAGAGATTGTAACATGAAGGTTAGGTATGAAAAACAGTACATTTTTGGACTAAAATAATAGAGAACTGCTTCGATTGTGTAAAGTGGAATTTATTCAGAGACTCCACATCAGATCTAAATGAGTATACAGACATTGTCACGAGTTTAACTAAAAAATATGTGTGGATAATATTGTAACTTAAGAAAACCGTCAACATATTTCTAAATAAAGAATTGTGAATGACATCAGGAATTGACTGAAGGTATGCAGAAATTCATTTCAACATGGTAATATGGAAAAAAAAACCTAATTCTGATACAAACCCAGGAATTCAATCAAACTGATCAAATGTCAGTTTAGAAATAAACTAGGGATAGTATGCATCAACAGTAAGAACTTGTGCAAACTTTATTAGAATTTAGAGATGTCTACAGACTACAAGTTAAAACTTAATTAAATAGATTAACTTGTAACAAGCAGCGAACCATGTGAATATCAGCAGCATCAAGTAATTTATCCTTCTTTGTATTTGAATATGATGTAACAATGACTTTTAACCAAGCTAATTTCCATATGTCTTCTGTTCTAAAAGGAATTTCGATTATGTAGACCTGTAGCAACCAAACAGCTGACATCATCACTGACATATTTAATATTTCACTGAGAAACCTTATACTGACTGCTTCTCAACAATTTTCCCTATGCCTAAGAAAACAAAAGTGTACTGTGTGAATGACAATAGACCAGTAGTGCTGATTCCAGTCTAAATTAAATGCTTTGTTAGACTGGTGCTGAGACATATTTAAAAAAATATTCTGGATAGCCATTTCACCTCCAGGTTGCATATCAACACACCTATAGTGTGTTTCCTTGCATTTCATGCCATCCTAGTACAGCTGAATAATTTAACTGTTATGCCGGAGCCCTGTTTATAGATTACAACCCAGCATTTAAAACAATTGCACTATGTACACCATTTGTTATGTACAGGTATACATGAAAAGAAACTTGACTTGATTAGACTTTACATATCTTGGTGTCTTTGAATCTTTTACCTTGTTTTTCATAGGCTATTCACAAGTTTGTCAAAAACAGGATTTGAGGCTATAAACATAAACGGAATGCATTTCTTTGAAATAGTAACTTTAGTTACATTGTCAGAGTTCCTAATTCTCATTACAATCTTTAGTACCTTCGCGAGTAACAGAATAATTTTTATGACCTGACAGCAGAGGACTCTCTCTTGTACTGCAAGATATTTCCCCAGTTTTCCTCTATCTTTGAAGTAGAAAAAATAAGTCATAAGTAGTGTAGAAAAGTAATGATGATAATGATTAGAAAAGGGTTTAATATCTGAAGAGCCTGGGGATTCTGACACATTTAATTTAACTACTTTTAATTGAAATTCATATTCCATTTGTTTGCTCATGTTACTGTACAAATTGTCACATACAATATGGTTAAAGTAAAGCATAAAATAATATCTAATAGAAGAAACAGCATCTGAAAATAAAAAGGTAAACTAACTTGTGCACATAAGATCCATTACCAGCATAATAATATTTTGTAAACATCAGTGTGTACAGTGGATTTGTAAGTGCATGCACTTGTCTGAGTAGAAATATCGTAGTGTGGGTGCAAATGAAGATAGAAGCACTCCTTTCACTGGGAGCAGCAAGATCCCTTACAAAAAGAGAATATATTACAATATAGCTAAAAAATATGTGGGCATATCTTTCAATAAACTGTACCATATACCTACTTCAGATACACATTAAGATTATATCTGAAATATAATGAAACATATATTTGCCTCAATATATTGTAACATCCACCCATTCATTATCCATGTTTTTGCCTGTGAAAATCTAAGCACAGTCTTCCTAAGTATTCTAATTTATTTTGAAGTTCCTGTAACTCACCAAAAGTAGTTCAAGTAGGTAGCTCTATCAGCATATGTAGGCTTCATTTTTACAACTATATTACTTATTTGTACTCGGGTTAATAACAGGATTGTAATTTGTGCTGTGTCAGAGTTTAATTTGATCTGGAACATATCTAAATATAGGAAACACCTATGAGATGCTTAATGGATGATATTTTTAATACCAAGTATATACATACATACTGTATATATATATATATATATATATCCATCCATCCATTTTCCAAACTGCTCAATCCGAACCAATCCTGGACAGGGTGCCAACCCACCGCAGGACACACACAAACACACCCACACACCAAGCACACACTAGGGACAATTGAGAATTGCCAATCCACCTAACCGGCATGTCTTTGGACTGTGGGAGGAAACCGGAGCACCCAGAGGAAACCCATGCAGACATGGGGAGAACATGCATATATATATATATATATATATATATATATATATATACAGGTGCCGGTCATAAAATTACAATATCATGACAAAGTTGATTTATTTCAGTAGTTCCATTCAAAAAGTGAAACTTTGAGATACTGAATTTGGGACTTTCATTAGTTGTCAGTTATAATCATCAAAATCATCAAAATTAAAAGAAATAAACATTTGAAATACATCAGTCTGTGTGTAATGAATGAATCTAATATACAAGTTTCACTTTTTGAATGGGATTACTGAAATAAATCAACTTTGTCATGATATTCTAATTTTATGACCGGCACCTGTATATTTAAAATATACTGAAATATACATCTGTGGTGGGCTGGTGCCCTGCCTGGGGTTTGTTCCTGCCTTGTGCCCTGTGCTGGCTCGGATTGGCTCCAGCAGACCCCCTGTGTCTGCTATACCCTGGGATAGAGCAGATTGGAAAATGACTGGCTGACTGACTGATATATACAAAGATGACAAAAATCTTGAAATACATACTTTAAAATAAATTGTACACTATAACTAGCATTTACAATATCCAGTATTAAACAATGTGTAATAGTTTTTTAAAATTTATTTTACAGTAAATTATTCCTAATATTTTTAAATATATTAACAACTACTTTTTTTATATTTTTGAGAATATTTTGCAATATACAAAAACTGCAATAATTTACTTTTTATAATACATTTATAATACATATACAGTATACATTCGTAAAGCATTTTAGAGCTCTTTTTTAAATATATTCATGTAAGTAGTTATATATTTTTTTTAATTACTTTAAATGTATTTAATTTTTGTAAGGAATTCTGTACTGTAAGTATGTATGTTAAACTTTAAGCTCTCTTCATTAATGTTCTTTAAAACTACTTTCAGCGTTGTTATATTGGACAACACCACATATACTGTACATATTTAGCAATCTGCCAGTTTTGACAGATTTTTAAAAATTAGATAAAAATGATTAAATAAAAAATTGGTAAAGGAAAATACATAAAGGTGATGTGATACTAAGCTAGTAAAAAGCAAATCTAACCTACAGTACATCAACTGATCACTGGGCTTGTTCCTAAATATTCAGTTTAAATTACAAGGGAAGTCTAGAGTCCATGGTTTTCATAAATTATGGCAGTGGTTTGAGAATTTTTCATACCTTTTTAAAAATGATTTTATCTATTTCTTTTTAACAGTTCAAACGGCTTTTCTAGCAATGCAGAGACATCAAATTCCATTTTGCAAGTTGCAAACATTTATGGTTAAATTAAAAAATAAAACTAGCCTAGAACTCAATTTTTTTGCATCAACCACTTTGTTTTCTTAGACATATTTTATTGATGGGTTCTGTGTTTTGTTTTAGGCTCACTTTTATTAGTTTCTCATGAAACATCTGTTCATCTCCATTTAAAGTATTTCTTTCCTGCCTAAATTCCTAAGATGCACGGTGTTTTTTAGGCCAGGTCCCTTAAAATACCCTAAAAGCCAATCATTTAGAAAAAGAAATTATGATCAAAGTTTGCTAGACTCTGGTTTACTTTACTTTTAAACAGCATAATCTTTTGAATAGAGAATAATGCCTAGCTTCACCACATTTTGGGAACAGACAGCTACAGTTACAGTGTGCTTGGCTCACAATTACAAACTAGCAGAGAAAAGGATATTCAGCAGAGCATCTGTGTTATGCTTATCACTTTCAATTATTATTTCTAAAACAACTCTATTAAATATTATTGTCATGGACAAATTCGACTGGAAACTAAGCAGAAAAAGCATTTTCCTCTTTTTTTGGGGGAACAAATCTTTTCAAAAATAAAAAGTACTGATTCTTGAATTAAACAAGTTAATCAAGCTTGCAGCAGTTCTGCAAAATGTCTTCTGTAGTTGGCTCGCATATAACTCACCATATCCTTTTTTGTGGATTATGATACCAGTTCAGGAAACATCTGGAATTTTCAGTACATTATATACATTAAGCAGATAGTCTTTATTATTTTATGAAACCCTCTTGATTTGTTATAGTGTACCAATTGTTAATGTTTAGTGGTCAGTTACAAAAGACTTTGCCATTAATGTGGTTTATGACTGAAAAAAAGTAATTGAGAAAAGCAAAAATGAAAGCATTTATATGTGTAATTGGCACTTTTACTCAGCAAAGACTGTAACAGAATTTCTATTAAAAAGTTATGGTAACACTCTTCTGCAACAAGACATTAAGAAAGGGTTCTTTATTTCTTAATTATGGTTATAAAGCATCAGAAAAGTGGTTATCTCTGTGCAGTGTGAATATCTGATGTGTTGATAAAATTACTTATGAATGTGGAGGATTCACAGGCCTTATAATGAAGTATGCAATATTAATAGACATATGTTTGACTTAAAACACTTCAGACTGTTCCAATGTGAAGTTATTTTGGGGGACCATATTGCACAGATAATAACCACTTTACTGATGCTTTGTAAGTGTATTATCACCAAAAGAAGCCTTTGTTAAGGTCTTGTTACATATGAGTCAATGTGCAATAGATGCATTTTTAAAGTACCTAAACTAAATTGTTACCAAAGTTATGTAAATTAATAAATTAAAAATGCAAGATGATAACGAACCTTCAGTAAGCAATTCAGAAATGTCAGCGTCTTCAGCTGCATTCTACGTTTTGTGTACAGCCAAAGGTATGTAGTCCTTAGTTCCCAAGAGAAGCACTGTCCATGCAGACTTTACTAGATATCAAGAAAATGTAATGATGCTGTTCTGCTCAGTGTTGAGTGAAATATTAGTTATACCATGTTAGTTACTATTTTGGCATATTACAATCTCACATAAATCCAGAGTATGTCAAAAAATTAAGGGGCATAAGACACCAACTAGCCCAAAATTGGACGGCACACAAAGTTACTCAAGAATAATTATGATGAGCCAAATGACAGGCTTACATGTTTATGGATTGTGGAAGGAACTGTACAGTAATTCTTAGTGAACACCTTGGAGAAATGTACAAGGTCCACGTTAGCAGACTGAAGACCTCTAAATAGCTATTTGCTTGTTGTGGACTCACACCACGAGCCATCTTAGTTTGCACTTTGGTGAACTGCTGGTGTTCAGCTGCAAACCTGCAATGTCTTGTTCAGAAGCAATCTCCTCACAGCACAAGCTAATAGGAAAACTCCTACGGCCTCATGTATAAATGGTGTGTATGCACAAAAATGTTGCAACGTGATGTATAAAAACTAAACTTGGTGTAAAGCCATGCACATTTTGACGCCAGCTCAATCCCTGGTGTACACAAGTTCTTCGCTTGGTTTTGCAAACTTTAGGCACCCAGCGTCAAAGCAGTGCTACTGTTCCTATGTGGTTTCCCTTTATTTTTTAGATTTACATCCCTGATGCAGCTTTATCAAATGCACTGAAATTAACCACATATCGTTTATTAGTTTTAGTTTTTTGTAATCAAGCCATAATAATATAATGGTGCACAGAATGGCCAAACTATTCCAAATACTATAGCTGCTTTAGAGTTGTTACTCTCAGTGCACCACTGAGTATTTAACCCATTGTATCTGAGTGTGGAATGTCAGCTATACAACAGCTGATCGGATTATTAGGATACAGCATCTAGCACACACTATCACAGCCATGCGCACAGTCCATTTGAAACTCTCCCATACAGTACAGCAAATGCTTCAGAGCGTTTCCTATAGGAACCTCGCGGTTCAGAAACAGTTTCATCCCAGGAGCTTTAAACACACTCAATCAGCCCATCAAATGTTCCTGGTTGAGCTGTTTGTATTTATAAGTACAATCACTTCATTGGAAACTTGCACTACACTTATAATATTGCACAACCTGAGCCACTTTATAAAGCACATATTTACATATGAAGATGACTGGCTTCTAAGTTGATCTAAATTTCCAAGCGCTATCTTCTTGGTGCTCTTGATATCATTTTTAAAATGAAATGCAGTAAAGCATGTTTATTACATTATACAGATAAGCTTTAAACGTCATTAAAATAATGTATATCGTTAATAATTAAACATGTGAGGACACAGTGGACAGCGGCAGCGAAGAGCTGGCGTCCCGTTCAGGGATTTTTCATGCCTCATGCTCTATGCTTGCTGAGATTGGCGCGACCCTGGATGGATAGACGAATGGAATAATTAAACATGTACTACGAAGATATTTCAATGTTTCATAAAAGTTTTGAAGAATAGGCGTTCTAAGCTTACAGATGGCTTGGCATCTATTACAGAGCTGATCGTATGGAGATTGGTTACTTGGAGAAAGAAAAGTAAGGACAGGAATTGGAGGTTAGTAAATTTGAGAGAGACAGTACTGCTGTAGTAAATGATTTCATCGAAGGTCGCACACAGCACAGCAAGTGTCTTACGGGAGGAAGGAATAATCTCTGGACAGGGCGCCAGCTCATCGCTATTACTGCACCACAATGTTTAATACATACTTTAATTCCTATCATTATGAAAATGATATCAAATACACATCTTAATATTTAAATTGTTCAGAGAGCTGTAATATCATGAATGTAATATATTCTGTGTCCTGTTGGTGGAAGAGAAAGCCCGTTTAAGGAGCACATAGTGATTCACACATCATAGAGCACATAAAAGAACATATAGAAAGAAGCATTTAACATGCTACTTTAGTTACAATGGGATCTGAGAAACTAGTAAATTAAACGATTTTAAGATGAAGTTTATGACATTCTACTTTAATGACAAAATAAACTACGTGATTAAAGAGGAAATTTTGAGATTATATTTGACATTTTTGACATTGACACAACTGTGTCCCTATTTTGTTTTTCTGTTCTCTCTACCTTAATAAGCTTACATATGACACTCAAGACGTTGGGCTACGACTCGCCTTTTCACAGTGACTTTGATATCTGACCACTTCATATTTATTTTGAGGGCTTTGCGACTTTCTGAACTTGAACTTTCAAGTTTCTCCGCCATTCTGTTACTCGATCAACTTCCTTTTGTTGTTTATATCACTGCTTAAACCAACAAATAATATGTTTTTCCTTGCCTCTACTTGGTATTTGCTGAAATTCTTCTTTTTCCCCTGTTCTTTTGCCATTGTCTTTTCACAGAACGCAAAACATAAGGGGCAATTTATATTGATTTGCATATTCAAAGAGGTGTAATTCTGGGAGGAGTCTGGGAGGGGTGACAGGCACATGCACAAGCGTTACATTTCACTTAGACTGGGATTTATGTAGTGGAAGAATGTGGAAGTTGGTGTATGCACAGATTTATGCATCTAGATTTTTTTGTGTGTACGCACATTTCTGCTTTTGTCCGTACGCCATGTTTTAGTGTGAATTCTACACACAGCATTATGCATGAGGCCCCGGGTCTTGGATGCATAAACACTACTTCTAAACACTGCAAGTGGAGTGCTTCCTGGTGATGTCACCTGAGCTGTCTACTCTGATCCTACTGTGTGAAATATCAGTGAAAATAATAAGTGCAAAAAGAATCCAATATAGAGGGAAGGATCTAGTTTCAGTGGCTCAATTCCCTTCTAGCATCACCCTTTATACACCATTTGCCCACCCCATGTCATCCTTCATCTTTGGGTAACAATCCAACAGCATTGCACCCTGGTGAACATGCCTGATACACACTGCAGTTAATTTTTCTTTTGAATTTTGTACTCATCAGCTATGAGTTAAATAAGTGCATTTAGACCAAATAAGATGCATTTGTGGCATCTCTTTAAGCAGTGATCACATTTGGGGAGTATAATCTGATTATTAGTTGGCCCTTAAGCATTATTGTTACCTCTCCTATGGTTGCTAAGCGGTATGCTCTGTTGGTCACAAGATAACTAGTTTTAAAAGCTCCTGGTTTCTCTGAGTCTACGACAGGTCCAAATGATGCTTAAGAACCAGTGATGACTGAATGAAGGTGGATACCCCCTGTGGAGCCGACCCGGACACAGACAGGCGGACATGTTGTTCTTCACCACCATACGTTTATTATTTACAAAATATATACAATAAATGGTCACTCAGACCCAGAATAGTCCAAATAGTGCACAAACCCCAAACACACACAGTCCTGGCCACAATATGCCTTTCTTTTGGCCGCCTCCACTCTTGCCTTGTCCTGCCTCCACCCGACTCCAGCCCTGAATGAATGGAGACGGCCCTAATTAAACAGTCCCCGGATGAGCCCCAGGTGTTCCCGGCATTCCTCCTCTGGCCACGCCCCAGTGTGGCGGAAGTGCCAGCTATCCTCCCGGCAGCTCTCCGGGCACCGTCCTAATTTTTCCCCCCAGCACTTCCTGGTGTGGCGGAAGTGCTGGGGTAACAGGTCCCCAAGGCATTGGGGCACCTCCTGACGGTGACCATGGGCCCCTACAGGGTGGAGCTTCCATGCCCTGTACCCGTGGCCCCCAGAGCAACCAGGAAGGCGGCCCCCACGTGATCCAGGGTGGGCTTAGACCCACATCCGGTCCCTCACGCCGTCCCGGCCAGGTCGTTGCCCCTGGCATCCCTGACACCCCGATGGTCCATGAGACCTACTGCAGCAAATTCTCTGGGTCAAAGCCTGGAAATCATAAGGAACGACTACATTAATGTTAGGTAGAATGCCCAGTGGGGGCTGGGTGGTCTTTTGACCTTGGAAACCCTGCAGATTCTGTATTTTTCTCCAGCTTATCTGAAGTTCTTTTTTTATTTTTCCCACCCTCTGGGGCATCTGACCTTGTCATTATACTCATCATTAGAGACTTAAAATATGATAATTTATACCTCTACCTTTCTACTTATTATACAGGGTGAGGCAGAAAGGACAGACGTTTTTTACAAAATCACAAAATTGTTAATTTTTTCTTACAAAGAAATTTATTGAAAGATTTGAGTTCATATTGAAATAGCATTTGACAATTTGTAGGGATGGAAATGCAGGTCTAAATGCAAAATACGCCTTACCAAATGATTACTGAGGTCAAGTTCAGAAGAATGCTTCCGAGCAGATCGACTTGGACTGCGCAGCAGGGTTAGTCATACGCTTTCCACATTTTCAGGGGTACGTGCCATTCGTGTAGCTCCCGGCGGTCTTTTGTTCATTAGTGCACCTCGTCGATGAAGAGCTTTAACCCAACGTAGGATAGTGTTACGAGCAGGAACAGCTTTATTTCTGTGGATATTGAAATGGCAACAAAACTCACGCTGAACTGAGGTAATAGATTGGTTGTTCTTGACAAAAAAAGTCGTACACAAAAATGCGGTGAAGACTTCGTGAACCTAACGCCACCTGCCGCACATCTGTCACTCCACCTAGTGGTGAGTTCTAGCCATTTCAAAGACGTCTGTCCTTTCTGCCTCACCCTGTATGTGTATTTTATGTAAGCAGTATTGATTTTTAAAATGTATTCATTATTCTTACCTGATTTAATTTTCAGGTTTTCTTTTCATGCAAGTATTTTTTGACATCTTGTAAAGCACTTTGATCTACATTGAGTGTAAATGTGCTAGAGAAATAAGTGTTGATGAATGGCCATTGCTTTGACAAACTTGATAGACAGTCCGGGGTGACTGCAGCTGCCTTACACCTTGAACTCTGATCAGTTAATAGATATGATCGGGATGAGCCAAGTGATGAGGGCTCTTTACAAGCAACGGTTGGTGCAAAAGTGCTTTTATTAATCCTCAAAACAAAGTGCAATACAAGTGCAGCAATCCTTTTTGTAGGATTAAATAAATAAATAAACAAACAAGTAAATAAATAATCTATAAAAACAGGTGATACCGTGGAGGTTAAAACCAAAAATAAATATTCCAATAAAATGATGTTAAAATCCCAGACAGGGCCTTGGTGTTTTTCCTCTAAAAATGAATGCCTCCTCTGCTTACCCCCAAAGGGCTCTCATTAATGTTCTCATGAATTGAGGACAAAGCTCTGTCACGTCAGGTTGTATCATTGTGCCTGTGCCTCTGTGTTAACCAAAGAACACCTACTTTTGCTGAGAGTCACAGACAGTATAACAAAGCATTAGAAATACATGTAGTTGATCATGCTGAAACCATGTAAGAATGTGAGTGACACATTGAACTTTTCATCAGAACAGGAAAAAAGTGGCATAGTGTATAATGAAGGCATGACAACATTTACATTATATAAACTCTGCTAATCAAACAAAGCCCAATGTAATTGAAAAGTTATGTGATGAACTCACATCCAAAATTAGTAAATGGTATATGTAAACCATTAAAAAAAATCACGTCTCCCTTCTATACTCCATGCTGCATACGTATTAATACATTTTCAAATCAACATAGATTTCTATCCAGAAATTGACAGGAAATAGGAAACGAAATGCCCGAACATGGCACATATGTTCATTTGTCAGTTAATCTATCTATTCTGAGATTTTTATCCTTGCAACAGGGTAAAAGTAATTGTGCTTCCCAATACTCCAGCAAAGTTTTTAAGGACAAGTAGAGATAGTACAGAAAAGTGAAGGAAGCAGTACAAGATTTCTTTACATAGTGTGTCAAAATGCACCAGCATAGGGGGAAGCTTAATGGCTCTAGGGGGACGTACTCAAGGGTTGGTGCTGTCTACTTATGACTCTTCTCTTCCTCCTTCTGCAGACTGGAAGAGTTGCAGCTTTACTGACCCAGCATCATTTTTGGTGACTGCTAAGATGGTAGATCTTCTGGCTTTCAGGACTTCTGGCAGAAAAAGGCAGGTTCAGGCAGACAGGCGCCAGAAGTGACATCACAGGTAGTAAAGCCATTGATTTTCCGGTCTGAAGAGGAAGGAAGAGAAGAGACATAAGTACACAGTGTCAACCGTTTGAGAGTTAGGGTATTACCATTATTAGAATCCTTAAGCGGACCCCTATGCACACACGTGTCACAAGTGTAAAGGTATGACTGGTAGTTATGCCAGTTTTAACCAGCAGAGCTCACAATACAGTCCAGGGTTGGGAACAGTTCATAAATAGATAAAAATGGGTTTATTAATGTTGTAGTTCTGCGGTGGGTTGGCGCCCTGCCCAGGATTGGTTCCTGCCTTGCGCCCCGTGTTGGCTGGGATTGGCTCCAGCAGACCCCCGTTACCCTGTGTTCAGATTCAACAGGTTGGAAAATGGATGGATGGATGGATGTTGTAGTTGCTATCCAAGCCAATAAACTCTCTGACACTCAATAGTATAACTATGTGATATGGAGAACATTCAGAAACATTTGGTGTTGGTAACAGAAACTCTTCAAAGGCCACATAGACACTGTGTAGCCTAGAAGTGACTTTGGTTTCAGGCTTAAAAGCCACTTCTGTATAGATTCAAGGTGAGCTTGGAGTTAGGTAGTTAGCAGACAAGGAGTCAATTCGATGGAGGAAAGAAGGCAAAAGATTTGAAGAAGCAGTTAGATTTATTGAGAAGGCTAGGAAAGGAAATTATGATATGCAATTCCATAAGTAGACAGGATCACTGTGGTTTATTTAGCATAGCTTTGTTGTATTACTTACATTTTATTGTATGTTATCTATGCTTTTTTAAATGATATTTATTTACCAAAAGTATATTGTATACATTACAAGAGAAGAGTTGTGATAAGACACATTTAAGTCTTTGGTGAAGTGCAGTTTTTTAAGACAGAAATATGGTGCACATGGTCTCGAAGGTGCAGGGTGCATGCACATACATTATTTAAGGATTTACCTGTATTGCCAATGACAGTGCAGCATTTGGGTGGCACCTGTGCCTGATTGCAGTATAAAAGGAACAGAAAAAAACAGAAAGATTAACAAGATTAACAAGAATGAAAAGAGAAGCACGGGAGGGTGAAATGAAAGAAACAAAGCTAAGAAAAGAAACAGTATTGAGGAGAAGCCAATACAATGGGTGGAGACAGGTGGTCCGGTTAAGGCCCCAGGAGGAGTGTGTGACCAGAGCTCATGAGGGGACGCACTTGGTGTCTCTGCAAGCGATGAAGGAATGGCAGTCAGGGACACAAATCGGGCTTGTGGCACCCCATTGGTAACCAAAACGAGGTGGCTGAGATGCAAGCCTATGAGATGGTTGACTGCTGGTCATGTGATCCAGACCTTAAAGGTGAGCTTAGGAGATGTCAGTTGAGAAAGGGAGGACTGAGGCAAGCTTTGATTTTTAATGAACTGATCCTCTGTATTTTAACCTTCTTTTCATGGATTATTTATTATGACTTTTTAATCTCCACTAATGACACTGGGTTTTATGGATTATTTATTCATTTGGAAGAGTGCTACACTATTTCTGTATACCTACAGTGTGTAAATAAAAGCATTAACACTTTTGCAACATCCTCTTGCTGTGACTCTTTGGGTCCTCATTTGCCCAGCTCTTCCCAGTCATGTTATCGAAAGTTCCAAATTCAGGAAATGCTAAGGATCGTAGAGCTAACCCAGACCATCACAAGACTTGCAATACAACAACACAAATTGCAACACACAGAAAATGAAGTAAGCTCAAAAATATATTCAACTTAGTAAATCACAAAAAGTGAGGATTTGTTAATCTTAAGCAACACTAGAAACACCAGTCTGATCCATTACAGAGATGTAATTAATATTGAAAAGTCCATTATGTCACACTTAAAGGAACAGGAGTTGCGCAGAAAGGTTGACAGATGTCCAGTAAACATATTTTGGAAAACATTAATGAATTATTACCAGATTTTAAAGAAGCTGTACACACTTCCTTGCAAAGGAAATTTTTTTTTTTCTAGTTTTATGCTTAAAAATAGCTGGTATATTCTCATTGAGCTCTGGAGGGTGCATTAGGCTTCTCTTCGTATGAAAAATGTGTTGGTGCACTAACAGTGTAATGTATGAAATCAAGCTGAGGCATAATGAGCCCTGCTCTTATTACTCCTTTACTGTATCAATAAAATCTCACTCTTTGGCTATTACTTTGTTGTGATAGTCATCATTAGGGTACAAGGTCAGCTCTCAAGCACTTAATAAAGTCCACAGCAACCACATTTTAAACTTTCTTGTTTTATTCAAACAGCAAATACAAACTTGCACAAAGGTGTTTACTATTCATTGAATAAGGAAGGAGCAAGATCCTGCTGCTTCAAAAAAAGACACAGAAGATAATTCTATTCCACAAATACATGCTGTATGGTGCACAAGGGTAGATTATTTGTTATTGGTGTGTATACAAGATCATTTATAAAGTGATCATGTATACACAATTTAATAAAGTGCCAAACACATTCCACACCTTCTTGGCACTGCAGACTTCCAGTGATGGTAACAGTTCTACATTTTTTTTGCCATCACTGTGCTATGCTATATGTATTATGCAGTGAACATGAATAGTGCAGCAGTCTCTTAAAGAATGAAAAGTGGCACAAGAATGTCTTTTGAACAAATATCATTGAACACTTAGCTAAAGAGTTGTTTTTATAATTATAAGAATGGGGTAAAATGATTTCTTTAGGTAAATATGTGAAACACAGAAGATCTTAAAATATCAAAAAACATAAAGTGTTTCCAGAATCTTTTGAAGCTCAAATTGATCTAGACATAATATCACTCCAAAACAGGACTGGCACATGTGTGGCTGTAATTCACTTACATATGTCTATGTCATCAGTTTTTATATCACTTTTAAAATTTTTGTGTAAGTTATTTGTGCATTGCTGCTCATCCTTTAAATATATAATACTTCAAATAGCCAGACGTCATTGCTAATGCATGCTACAATTTGAATGAACAATTGTGGTTAAAATAAACACACTTCAAAGTATAAAATAAATAATAAAATATGCACATGCAGTTATATCAGACAAAAATAATAAAAAAAAAAATTAAATATTTATATCCTTGATCATTTTTGTTAGGTCATTGTTAAAGATGTCATTATTGTAACAATTCTGTTCTTCTTGATTTAAAATAAATTTAATAAAACTAATATACTGTGACATAATGGTTACAATGAGTTAATATTTCATTATCATAAATTGATTTCTATCTTTATTTATACATGTTTCTTTTCATGACTTTTTAATTGTATTACCATTTTGCAATATTTTTCCTAAATGTCATCTGATTTAAATTAAAACAAATGTGTTTTATAGAGAATTGTTTGCAGTGATGGTATATGTATTCCTTAAATGGTAGAAGATTGTAATAATTATACACACAGATTCATTTTCATTTATTCGTTATTGGTAATATTTTAGAATTTGTTGAAGTTCCTGACAAAAAAGAATGATTAGGCTTCCTGGTATATATATATATATATATATATATATATATATATATATATATATCTTGAAAAGTTACCATAGAATATTGTTTTGTAAAACAACACATATGGTTTGTATTTGCTTTCAAGATAGTTTCTCTGTGAGCACTACTGCCATATCATTATTCGTTGTTTTAAAAATTTGGAAACATTTCTGAAAACATGCTTTTTGTATCAGAGCAGAGCTGGCAACAAGCATTAGCTCATTTTGGTGTTCTTGAAGAAATTGCTTTCTCCAAGAAGTAATTTTTAGCAGACAATACTATATATCTTCCCAATTTCTGGACTCAAATTCTTTTGATTTTTTTTTTGTTGTATTAATGTATTGTGAGAGGGGTAGGGGTACTAATATGGTGTTCTCTAGATGGAGATGGATCACATTTGAAGCGCAAGCCTTTGCATTTCACCAAAGACAGGCACAGCTCATAGCAGCGGAACTTGTCCAGAGGAATTGCACTTCAGAAGTAAAACCGTTTGAGATGCCAGAAGGTGGAGGCTGTGAACCCATCAAAGTATGCAGCTAGAAAAAAAAAAGTGCCAGATGAAGACTCACTGGTGACATAAAGACACCATAATGGTGTGAATGTGTGTGTGTGTGTGAGAGAGAGAGATCTGAAATGAGAAAGGAGTGTGGGTTATCTTGGAGTGCTTGGAAGGGGGACAAAAGGACAATTTAGCTGGAGTAGCTAGTCCCAGCATCAGTGATATTGTTTTTTTGCTTAATCACATCCATCGTTATTCTGTTAATAAACACATCTTCTCGAGAAAAGTGATTTAACATTAATAAGAGAGAGTAAATAAATTACAGGTTGGTGTTCTTCCTGCTACACTTTGCACATTATACTGTATATAAAGGCCATCCAATATTTTTGTCTACATATAGCACAAAAATTCAGTCATTAGCACTACTGCCTCACATGAGCCCAGTTCATGACCTTCTCATTGTCTGCCTGAGGTTTACAGCTTTCTTCCCCATGTCTGTGTTGTCCCAAGTACTACACATCTTTTTACACCTCCAAAACAGGCACGTCAGGTTAACTGGTTACTCTACATTTGTCCAGTATGAGTCAATGTAAATGTGTGCAAGAGACTGAACTAGTAATCACCACTGTAAAACCAAACACACTGATATCATAAATTATGGAGTAACCACAATTCACTATTAAAAAAGCACAGGCCAAAACAAGGAAACTGAAAAATGCAACAGGATGTCTTATAACAGAAAAAAATGCAATTAAGGATAGCAGTGTTATGGTAAAGTTAGTACATTTCCACACAGCTTTCTGAACAAATGTGCTTGGACATGTGGACCTAGCACTACACCTGCAAGGAAAGTAAGGAAGAATTGTAAGAATGATCAGAAAGTAGTCTTGTTGCAGTTTTTGCAGACTGCACACATGATCAGCTGTTCCACAAGATCATCCAATCAGAAAAGACATATGCCAGCTCATGTTAGGCTGAGACATCACAGATGTGCAGTCAAACAGATAGGGAGCAGCTGCTTGGAAACATCCAGCTGGATAGAAAAGCTACATTTAGAAGTACAGCTTCCAAGATGGGGATTGGCTCACTATGCAGATAAGACAGAAAGTAAACAACTGGTGGCTGGGCTCTGTCCTATAGGTGATCTGACTTAAAAAAAAAACCATGGACAAGACACAAAATGAAAACCTGTCTCCTAGCTAGCAAGGTAACAAAAATAAATCAGAGAATATGACAGAACTTTGCTGAATTAGCCTGGCTAGTTGACTGTCTCTTCAATACGCATATGGCAAAAACTAGACAGTGTGCAGCTAGCAACATAACAAAACACAACTTGCGTAATTGGACAAGGAAGTCACAACTTAGTGTTGATGGACTCTGTTCCATTTGTTTTATATCTTAGAGAGAAAGGCAGAGGCATTTAAGATTGGGAATCAGGAAATGACATGTAGAAACATAATAAAGTTCATAACCAGATCCATCCTATCTTTAGAAACCAAAATACACAGTTGAAAAATAACAGTGGAAAAAGGCAACCAAGTCATAAATAACAAACAGCAAAGCTAGCACACGTTAAGTACTTTTTATCCAATTCTCATAAGATTCACGAATGTACGCATTGGCTTTTATGTGGTTGCTCTGATAACATCACACACCATACCTTCATGGAGTATTTTAGGTACAAAGTAATCGATTATGCTAATGCAAAAATGGCAGCGCCCAAAACAAAAATGGCATTGCGGAATAATGTAAAATAATAATCAGCAGCACAGAAACTCTTCTTTAGAGGAAAATAAAAATTAGAATCAAATTCTAGATGGTAAAAAACTGCAACAGATGCATACTGTCAAAATAAAATACTAGAATCCTATAAAAATTACAGAAAAACATCAATCATAACACTCATTCTTCCAATAAGACAGACACAAAATGTTTCAACCATAAAGCAGATATATAACAACAAACCAGCCATACCTACAGGGTGGTCCAGATATAATTATGCAGATCCAGATAATCTGGATGACTTTGATTTATGTGGGGACGATTCCAGTTCGGCGCAATGACGATTCTTCATGTCGTCAGTTCGCATACTTCTTGATGGTCTGGGATTTTTCGGGTGATTTTCTATGTAATAAACTTAATAAGTTATAGCATAATGAAAATTGCAAAAAAAATTCGATATGGACCACCCTATACATTCAAATTTTATAAAGAAAAGGTATATATGACATCACAGATGTGTACATGATAATAATAAATGGAAAAAAATAAGACATTGTATTTATATAACGTTTTTCAAGACACTCGAAGGTCTGTATATGGAGAGAAGGAGCCACTTCAAACATCACCAATGTGCAGCATCCATCAGGATGATGCAACAGCAGACATTTTAAATCAGTATGCCTACCACACGTTAGTTATTAGGTGGTGAAGATTTGAGAGAGATGGTTGATGATTTAGAGGAGGGGGATGATTAGGAGGGCAGAATGACCAAACTGTGATGGCCAGTTTAGCTAGGACATTGGGATACGCCCTATCCTTTACACAGGATGTCCAAGGATCTTTTATGGCCACAGAGAGTCAGGACTTTTATGGTGCAATTTTAACAGCACAGTGTCCTCATCACTGTACTGGTGCATTGTAATCCACATTCAAATCACAAGGTAGGCACCACTGCTGGCCTCACCTCTTCCAGCAGCAACCCAAGCTTCTGCAAGATGGCCTGTCATCCAAGTACTGTCCAGGCCTGAACATGATTATTTTCTGGTAGATTACCTGTTCTGAAGTGCATGTGGTATGCACCAAAATGAATTGATGTATACAACAGAAAAAGACATAAGTAAGCTGAAGTAGGTGAATGTCAGTCAATGGAGGATGTATAACTAGGTGCTATAATCACCATGTGTCACATTTCTCAGACTGAATACCACTTTGATCCTTCCTGTATAGTTTAATGAAGTGCACTACAACACATCATAAACAGGCATCAGATGTCCTAAGGAAAGAGGTTATACATGCTGTTAGCGTGAAGAGATTTACTAAATGCTTTGAGAGTCATTAGTCTACTGTAAGAGTAATAGTTAGCAACTGGTGAAAGTATAGGACCACTGTGGCTCTAATAAAGTGTGGAGAGCCTTAAAAATGATCACAAAGTGCAAAGACATTCATGTCCAAAAGACCCCTTGACAAAAAGCTAATGATCTAGTACTCCCAGGATGCTGCATTTTACAAGTGAAACGGATAAAATCACATAGGCCTGTGGATTTTACTTCTTGGTTGTAAAGAACGTAGGGTTCAAGTGTGTAAAAGCCTTCATGTTTCTTCCTGACGTTCACACTTGCTTGGGTTAAAAAGACACTAATCTGTAATTTGCCAAATTACCACATTTTATAATAGCTCTGTTCTTAACAAGAACTCGTAGGAAGAGGCAAGTTAAAATTAAACCCAGGCTTCTAAAAAATATAAATAACAAATCACCTTAGATCTTTTATAACTTCCAAACGTATTGCATGCAACAAGGCACCTCTGTGTCTCAGAAAAGTCAAACAGACTAAATTGCAAGGGAATGTAACATACTGTATCTCTCTGAAGGCAACCATCTGCATAGATCCTAAATCCAGCCATCCATTATCCAACCCGCTATATCCTAACTGCTATAGTCTGCATGGAGCCAATCCCAGCCAACACAGGACACAAGGCAGGAAACCAACCCCAGGCAGGGCGCCAGCCCACTGCAGGGTGCGCACACACACGGGACAATTTAGATTCGCCAATGCACCCAACCTGCATGTCTTTGGACTGTGGGAGGAAACCCACGCAGACACGGGGAGAACATGCAAACTCCACGCAGGGAGGAGCGAACCCGGGTCTCCTAACTGCGAGGCAAAAGCGCTACCCTAGATCCTAAATACAAGGCTATATTTCAGTGCAGTTCCATCTGGCATCACCTTTGGTCATTGTGGGATGCTTTGGCCAAAGAAACCATATGATTCTAGTCATTTGTTAAAGGAATGCACCACAATTAAGACATAGTCTAAAGCTTTCCTGTCAGGAAGGTGTCAGTCTCATTTTATTCCATAGCAACTTAAACTAGTTTTGCAAGAGGCAATCTTCCTTTATTGCTACAGAGTCAAACAGTTTCAGTGAAATGTCTGTCATAGTGCAAAAAAGGAAAAAAAAAAGAAAGAAAATGGAGCAGCAACAACACCTTTTGCATTGGTGGTAACATTTCAGATGTGATTTGTTAGACATAAACAACTTCTTGTATCCTGTGTACTTAAAAATACAGTTAATAACTTTGAACCATTTTGGGCTAAAACCTTTATGTCTGATTAATGCAAAATTTCTGGATCAGTAACTGCCTGTAATTTCTTTTGGGAACCCAAGTGAGTGCTCAACTGTAAAAATATGTGTGTAAACAATTATACTGTATAACTGAACAGTGTCTTGCAATGTTCATTACTAAGAAGCGGTAGAGTATATAAATTTAAAACATTGGTTGTTTTCTTGTAAAACACGTTGTATTAAGTGCGATAAACTAACATTTACATTTTTCTTAACATTGCTACAAAAGGAACATGATTTGGCCTCTTATACTATACATTAAATAAGGTATGGCACTATCTAAATGAAAATGAAACATGTTGTCCATTTTATGTGGATTTTGTCCAGACATCTGTTTAAAAACTCGAGCCAATCAAACAGTTAAACTAGCAACAGCTTTAAAAGTTGCTTTTGGCTCAATAGCTGTTTTTTTGTGCTTTATGTCACTTTGCTGTTTAACTGGTTTTAATTTGAAGTATCTAAAATGAATTATGTGATTCAGCCCCTAAAATCTTCACTTGCCATCACATCATTTTCAATGTAAATCAGATCCTGCTTATGGGAAACTGATAACACATTGTGCTGAAACAGATTAGACCATTGTTTGGCAAATACAAAAATTTAGTCACATTGCAGAGTTTATGCGTAAGATTTTTAAAAACATTTGTCTGTTTGGTTTGTCTTTCAAACGATTTCTCCCAAATGGCAATTTTGACTTAAATTATGCTATTGGTTATTTTTGTAGCACGAACGTACAGTACAGGCCAAAAGTTTGGACACAACTCCTCATTCAATGTGTTTTCTTTATTTTCATGACCATTTACAGCATTTACTCTCCTTCTTGGTCAAATAGCCCTTACACAGCCTGGAGGTGTGTTTGGGGTCATTGTCCTGTTGAAAAATAAATGATCGTCCAACTAACCTGACTTCTACACAACACAACTGCTGGTCCCAACCCCATTGATAAAGCAAGAAATTCCACTAAATAACCCTGAAAGGCACACCTGTGAAGTGAAAACCATTTCAGGTGACTACCTGTTGAAGCTCATCGAGAGAATGCCAAGAGTGTGCAAAGCAGTAATCAGAGCAAAGGGTGGCTATTTTGAAGAAACTAGAATATAAAACATGTTTTCAGTTATTTCACCTTTTTTTGTTAAGTACATAACTCCACATGTGTTCATTCATAGTTTTGATGCCTTCAGTGAGAATCTACCAATGTAAATGGTCATGAAAATAAAGAAAACACATTGAATGAGGAGGTGTGTCCAAACTTTTGGCCTGTACTGTAAGTTCCTGTATACTGTATGTATACTGTCATTTTTAAATAGTTTTTCAGATTTATTCTTTGAATTTTACTAAATATATTATATACAGTTTATTTTTTAAAGTTATATTGTAAATCTGACAGCATAAAATTAAAGACCAACGCCGACTGGTGCAACACCAGTAGCAAGACAACTAGTGGTAGAACTATAAAACAGACCTTGCCAAATTATTGGATGTGTTTCTTACCTTATGACCCACTTTTTCAGGATTTTTGAAGGGAGCTGCTTATTTTTTCATCTCATACACTTCTTTCTAAATTTAACTTCTGTCTAGATGGACATTTGGCATTTACAGTATAAAATCAAGTACAATAGACTGAAACTTGAATCATTCAGACTCCCATGATTATGACAGAATAGCTTTTGATTATTATAAGTATTCAGATATGTGTTATGTGACAATGATTACGGCACTTAGAATTATACTTTGTACAGCTCTTACAGTATGGGCAATAGCTTGTGCCTCTCTCTGCTTCATAGTGCCCATTAGTAAGTGGACTGGAAGTTGGCCTACATGTGTATGAAGTTTGGCAGGGACCTTTTATAGGTCACTATATATCTATATATGTCTTGTCTTTCTTAGCCAACTGGCCATATATTTTTCACCTGTAACTTAACAGTATATTAATAAATTCTGATTGTACTTAATAAATTGTTATTTTTAGAATTCTTCCTTTAGTTGTAGTTAATAAAGATCCTATAGTTCTTTTATTAGTTTGTTAATGTATTTTACCAGTACAGCATGTGTGCTTTCCTGTGTCTGATACTGTTACACATTTGTAAATCTGTGTAAGGGCTTTGACCTTGTCTTCACGAAGGACACAACTTACAAATAAATTTACCTGAGCTAAATTGGAGGTCTGTGTAAGTTAGGATGGCACAAAGTGCAGTATAGAGACAATACTGCCTTATAGTTTCACAAACCAGGATCCTATTCTAAACCTGGTATTTGTCTTTATAGAAATCGTGTCAATGTCCTTGTTTGTGTGTGTTTTTTTTTTGTTTCTTTGGTCAAGGCATGTTATTCCCCCCAGCATAAAGGTGTCTTTAGTATGACTGGTGACTGTAGAAGGGTTTCCCATTTTTATCTGTTTTACAGATCTTTATTGAGGTCATTTGGAAATTGAATACATTGCCTAACAACCCCAGCCAAGACTTTGCTTGAATGTTTATAGAACAAAGGAAATGGAGTATGATGATATTTTATTAGTTAGTACCCCATGCTGATCAATGAGAGGCACTTAAGTCATTAGTTCTCTCCATATAAGGTTAGCAAATGCTTTAGATTTGAATTCATAGGCTTTGAAGCTC
The DNA here is from genome assembly GCF_016835505.1 of Polypterus senegalus. Classification (NCBI taxonomy): domain Eukaryota; kingdom Metazoa; phylum Chordata; class Cladistia; order Polypteriformes; family Polypteridae; genus Polypterus; species Polypterus senegalus. The sequence continues at coordinate 128,951,883 of NC_053161.1, read as the reverse complement.
AAGACCTTCCAAAAAATCGTGGTGTAATCATATGCAGCAGCAAGACCGCATGGCACACAGAGGTTTCTAAGCTTTCAGATGGCTGTGCAGCAACATAAGGTTGGAGTATGTAACTTAAAAGTGTCTCATAAAATTTACCAAAATGTATGTGGTAGACATTAAACTGTACACATTTTCTTGTCAAAAGCAGACAAACAACTGACAGATCTATGGAAGGTCCAGCGTGCCCTTCAGCACCTCATCTTTGGTTTGGATATTCCTTACATTTTCCACATTGTATAAGAAGTCCTGGCATAGAACCTGCAAAGTGGCATTATTCCAAAAAGTTTAAGCTGTATAGAAAGACAGAGTAATAAAAAAATCAAGCCACCTGGAGCTCATGTGTCTTCCTTAATTCTAGTTTAATAGAAGACAGAGGAAAACATTAGTGAATAAGCCATTCAGAATACTGCTGAAAATAACCAAAATCAACTGGAAATTCAAAGCTGCAGTGCATATCAAAACAGTAAGGTCTCCCAGAGGAGAGTTTATATAGCAGACGTGAATGTGAAATGCTATTCTCAATTAACAGAAGATTCTCTGCCTTCTCTGATGCTGTACGGGATAATCCTGCAGTCACGAATTTTCATTGAAGCGCCTGCAATGTGAAATGGAAAACAAATGACCTATTACAAGACCGTGTTTGAGTGACTAAATCTTTACTTTTGCCATTACTACTGTATATAAAAAAGGCTTATCACTTAATTACAAAAGAGAATAACTTTAAGGAAAGAGGCCATTGTTGCCGTTGAACACAATGGTAACATTTTATCTAAGAACAAATAATTTCCGTATCATTAAATATGATTAATACAATTTATGTACATATTCTCTATTATATTAGCAACAATATGGTTACCTATATTGCTAAAAAGGTAAATAATTGTACTGTACACTGATGTCAGGTAAGTTACCTTAGATAAAGGTATCAGCCAAATATAATGTGTTTTCTGTGTATCCCTCTGACAGCTATACATATTGTGAGTGGTCAGGCTGTGTTTTCACTTTGTAGAGCTGATTCAATTGAAGAGAAAACAAGATTTCAGACAGACAACAGTTTAGCTAGTGCAGGATCTCCTGCAGATTTGCACAATGTTCATCTAGTATCTTTATAGTTAGTTAATTGCCAATGCAAAAGGTTTACAATCGCAGTTTTCTATCTTACAGATTGTTCATGATGCTCAGTAGTGCTGATGGAGACACCTGTGATATTTTAATTTTTGGGGAACAGACGACTGGAATCAAGCGAGTAAAGAGGTTTTTTTCCATTTGCTGTGTGTCTTTAAAAGACTTCTTTCAAGTTCAAGAATAAAGTGTGCTTAATAAAAGTTCTTTTCTGAGTGCTATTTGTGCAACTACAGACTCAATATGCAACAGTATGATATGAACATGTCTGTGTTTGGAATGGAAATGGGAACTCTTTATTGGTGAGGGTGCAAAGTTTTTCAACTCCGCCCATTGCTATTTCAACTGTATGTGAAGCTTAAAAGGAGGGTATGATGGGAAAAGATGGAACAGGCATCTAATCACATTGTAAGTGATGTGACAACTGGCAGAAACACGCTATACAATAATTATATAATACGGCTAAATAACATGCAACATACATATAAGCCTGAACCATAAGCAGAATTACATTGTGCAGTATATATAATAAATGTGTCTTGTGGTTAGTTAGCAGCTCTTGAATGAGCAATGTACAATATACTGTACCTCTGTTGTAGAATGCTTAATTCAAGATTAATTCAAGAGTAATATATTGAGTTAGACATATAGTTCAAGCCAATAAGATTACAACAAACATCAAAACTATAACTGAATTTTCCAAAAAAAAAAATTGTATACCACCATTACTGAATGTACACACCACAGCAGACATTTTAGTCTGATATACCAAAAACCTAAATAAATCAATAAACATCACCAGCCACTATTCCACTTATATATAAACTAACTGAGTCATTGAATCACTAATTAACTAATATACGGTATCTTTGATTTTAAGAACTATATTATCAAGTCAAAGGCCTTATTTTCAATTTGATTTAAAGAAAAGATTAATAAGAATCTAAAGCTCTTTGAAAACCATTTAGTCATTATAATATTAGATGTACTGCAACACTTTATAATAACTTTCATTACTTTAATTAATAAACCTTTAAAGATCCTTACAATAGATGAATAATTTTAAAACTAATGAACATGTAAGGATCCAAAGAATTATTGTTATTAACATACAGTGCTACTAGTGGCCCATATACAGCCCTAGGCAGGGGATGGGGGAGTCCCCCTCAGTGTCCTCAGCACATGCTCCGTAAGTTATGAAAACGGCCAATAGCACAGCATTTCCTAAGTACTTGCTACTTGAGTTACATAAACAGTGTTCCTTGCTGCATGGAGTGTGTGCCCCTTAATTTTGATAAACGGTGCCCCGGAGGAGACAGTGCTCTAGGCAGCAACTTATGACACCTAAAACCAGTATGCTCATAGAACATAAATTAAATTCTTTCAGCTTCTAATGTTCTCTTGTTTCCCCTTATTACCTGCCACATAGTGAAAAATAGTGATATCCAGCATGATTTTTTTTCCTATTGATATTTGATGTGTTTTCAAAGTGTTCCTTTAATTTTTTTGATCAGTTTATATACTGTATATAGGGCATTACACATGAAAAACATGATTATATTGTCACGCTATTGTCATGAGCTGCCATGAGAGATTTGTGCTCATCCTGTTTTCGTGTAGTGGTAATATACACTGTTGCCAAAAACCTGCTCTGTTAGTCTGACTGATGACTCTGATAAAATAAACATATTTTACAGCAGTTTGCTGTTTTGAATTAGATGAGACCATAAGCAAGTCTAGGTTAAAGAATTTTGGTTTGAAATCACGTGAGGAGCTTTTTTAATGATCAGGTATGTTATACCACGTATTCCGTTTCGTCACGTTTTGAGGCACTGAATCATTTGTCACTAAACATGTTATTCTGGGATATAATTTTGATCTAATTTTAAAAACATATAATTTATTTAACCACAAGCAAAAGTACCCATTGGTGCCCAGTGCTAAATTATAACATATGTGCAAGTGTTGACAAGAGTCTTATAAAAGGCTTTCTTCATTTTATTAATTATATATAAAAACTGCACTTTGAAGTCATGGCCTGTAGAATGCATTGCTGCTTCATTTATTAAGTTGAGGGTTTTTATCATTGCAAAATGGCATTAATTGAAACAACTCCATCTGGGAATCAAACTGAGGTTACGGTATTATGATATAACACCTTTGAATTACTATTATTATCATTATTCATCTATTAATGTCCAAAATAAGTTTGTGTCTACCAAACAAGTTCTCATTGGCAGATCATGACAGTTGCCAGAAATTATACAGCATCTGAAATCAATTTTTGGGGCCAGAAATGTAAAACTTGTTAAGGCCAGAAACACAAAAATTGCTGACACTACTGCGAGCCAAAAGGTTATGTTAAAATTACTCTGGGGCAAAGGCTACCCTGGAAACAAGTTACATTTCAACTTCCAACCAATTTTTCGATTTTACTATATATAAATATTTTAAATAGTAGAACAAGCCTTCCTTCTTTTACAAAAAAAAAGAATGTAGATTCTTGGCAGTGTTGACACTTACTGTTACTTTACTCTTCAGCAACAACACAGAAACACAGATGGATTGGTCAAGAGTTTGCATTTTTCTTTGGACAGAGAAGATTATATACATGGAATAAATTATCCAGCAGTCCACTTTGATGAATATCGACTGCCATGTGTTATGTTGAGCTGAAAGACCTGCTCTTGGCAAAACATTTCCCTTGCTCTTATGTAGTGTGAGCTAGGCTGCACCTCTTCAAGTGGGATTCATATCACTTCCTTCTTAATTAAATAAAAAACCAGCTAGACAAAATAAAGACTGTATTATAAATGTGAGCACATGTTTTACATCTTTTTTGTAGGCAGGGAGATGTATCATTATCTGTTGGTACACTTAGGGAGCTTCGGACAATTAGCCGCTCTGGGTTTGATGGTTTTCTGTATGCCAGGAGGAGTGGTTCTTAGAATAAATCTCTCAGTGTTTCATCATTATTTAGTATGGGCTGAAGTTCTTTTATAATTTTTTAAAGTGTTTCATGATTTGGGTTATAGATGTGGGTTATAGGTGACAATAAGGGGGATGTGGTTCTTGTCCTTGTTTTTATATTTCAGAAGGTTGTCTCTGGATATGGCAGTAGCTCTTCTTATTTGAGTGTCTGTTGTTTTGGGAGTATATCATTTTCTCATAAAATCTTGTCTTAATTCCTGCAGTTATTTATCCTGGTCTTTCGGATCTGAGCAAATACAATTGTAAAGTATTGCTTGGCTGAAAATGATGGAGCACCTTTTATGCTTGGGGTGGAAGCTATCCCTTATCAGGTATTTCTGCTTGTCCATTGGTTTGTGAAAAACAGAAGTTGTAAGGGTGTTATCTTTCACGTGAACAGTAGTGTCAAGGAAGCTGACTTCAGTCTTTGAGTAATTAAGTTTCAGCTTTATGTTGGGGTGGAAAGAATTGCATTTTTTATTAAAATAGAGGAGGTCCTTCTCATTGGCAGTCCAGAATATAAAGTTGTTGTCAATGTAATGGAGATACAACATTGGCTTTAAGATGCATGTTGACATAAAATCCTCTTCCAATATTTCCATAAATAGGTTCATGTAGTGAGGTGCGAACCGACAGCCCATTGTACTCCCCATTTGTTTCAAATAGAAGTCCTGTGAATTTTATCATTTGTATAACTGACTCTGTGGGTAAATCATGTTTAAGGTACTTTTCACATGCCAGTATAATGTCATCATGGGGATTGTTTGTATAAAGAGCCTCAACATCTGTTGTGGCCAGTAAGATTCGCTCAGGTAAGGGGCCTATAGCAGACAGTTTTTTTAGGAAATCCATGGCACCTTGGATGAAGCTGGTTATATTGCGGGGTAGGGGTTTAAGGATATGCTGCACCCATCTGGAAACATTTTCTGTAAGTGAACCAGTTCCTGAGATTATAGGCCTTCCTGGGTTCCCTTCCTTGTGGATCTTAGGAAGCATGTAGAAGTAACCCATTTTGGGGTTCTCTGGAATTAAACTGCCTACATGAATGCTATCTCTGTCCTAGTGTCTATATATAACCACAGGTAACTGTTTTACAAACTGCCTGAAGAAGGGACCACAAGTTTCCTCAAAAGCTTGCATATTATAATCTGGTCAGTTAGCCAATAAACTGTGTCATTTTGCTTGACTTCTCATTGCATCCATAATGGCTAAAATGGTACAACACCCTTCCACTACAATATATAGCAAAAATTTTAATCTTATGTCTGACATTCTTTCAAACATATATAGAAGACATCAATTTAAAATCAAAGTTTATTTTTTTGTTTAATACAGTACATCTACTGTATATGTTTCTGTTTACAGTATAGGGAACATTGAATTTTGATTAAGTTCCTGAACTACAATTTTAATTTGTAAATGTGGTTTGCCCAGCCCAAAGTGGAATATGGTATTAAATTCAAATAACATACTTTGTATACATCTGTATGTTAGTGTGTAATTAACCATGATAGACACCAAAGATTAAAAAAAAATGATAAATCACATCAGGACACATTGATTTTCCTGTGGTTTAAGCAACAAGACACACTAATTAAATTAAAGGTGAGTTTTGCCTGCCTCAGCTTTTGTATAATCACATTATCATAAGAAATTCAGTTTGAAATATAGTATATAGCAGGCATGTCAAACTCACTACCATTGGTGGGCCACTTCGACTGCCAGACGTGCATCAGCGGGCCGCACTGTAACAAATACTATTATACTATTATACTGTACAAAGTTACTGTAGCTTTCTTTCCAATACTGAAAACTTTTAAAAATGTAACACTTAAAGTTTAAAGAAAAGCAATACAATCTCCGTACTACAGCGTACAATTAGAGTCTTAGCCTCTTAGCTAAGTCATTATATTATTATATTATATTCATTGTTTATATAGGAGTCTTACAGTGTGAGATTTATTTCTTTTGTCCCGACACTTGGCATCTCTTGTTAGTAACCAGTTCGTAATATAAGGCTTGAAATCTTGTGCAGCTGCAACTTTTATGAGTGGTGAAAGGTGCTCGGCAGTAAGTCTTGAGCGATGTGGGGTTTTGGTAGCTTTCATTAACGAAAACAATTGCTCACAAAGGTAAGTGCTTCCAAACATAGACAGTACTCTCGATGCCAACTTATGGATCTGCACATACGAGGGTGGAAGGTAAGCATACAAGCCTGGCACATGAACTTTGTTGTATTTTGCGTTCAGAATAGAATCTGACTGCAGTTCAATTAATTCCATTTGGATATTCTCAGGCGCATTCTCAACATTGTAAGAGTATTTTGACGTAAACAGCACAAAGTCTTCTTCATGTGAACTGAAATCGCAAAAACGCTCACTGAATTCATTGCTCAGTAATACATGTTGGAAAACAAATCCTCCAAAAATAAAATTTTACTTTACCAAGTTTACTCCAAAGTTAATATTGTAAAATAGGCCGATATGCAAAAAGCCCACTGACCTACACTAATTATACAAACTCAAAATCACAAAAATCTTTTAATAAACAACTCCCCAACTTCTCACGTCCACTTCAGATCTTAAGCTGTAGTCTGCACAAACTGTTCGTTACAATACTAGCACAAAATTACATAAAACTAAAGGAAAAAAAAAACGTGAAAATATGCAAGCTATTACTACTCGTGATGGTCAGTTCTGCCCATTGGCCAGTCTCAGCAGCCCAGCCAGTAGTGTAGCCCAGTGGTCCGCAACCTTTTTGACACCAAGGACTGCTTTATTGGAAGCAAATTTTTCCAGGGACGAATGGGTTGTTGGACCTTGGAGTTTGTGGGGTGATTATGGGAGGGTTCATAGGGCAGTTTTATACACAATTTACATTACATTTCTATTATTATTAAGTTATAATGTATTAATAGAAATTATATAGTTTACCATAATGCAGAATCAGTGAGAGCCCTGCGCTTGTTTTCCTGCAACCAGACAATCCCATCTGGGGAGGATGGAAGATAGTGACACGCGAAATGTGTTGCTTATGTTCAGTCTACTCCATATTCTCGTTTTGGTTGCTGTCACTACAGAAAACGTGCATGACAAAGATAGGATGTTGGAAATGGAAGCAGCTTCAATAACTTCTTTCGCGTTAGTTTAATCTTCTCATATCTACAAGTTATGCTGACTAGAATTTTTCTCAGCATTTCCTTGCGATAATACACTTTCAAGGTACGAATGATGCCCAGATCCAATGGCTGAAGCACTGCCGTGCAACTGGGCAGGAGGAATTCAGCGCGAATATTATCTGAATGTGGAAGCATGTTGTGGTCAGCACATTTATCCTTTTCTTCTTCTTCATATTGTGAGGTTTCTGAACTCTTTTGGGATTTGGGATCCACCCCACCCAACGGGAACGACACGCTGAAGTGCATCCCGAAGCGCTATTGCCACTTGTGAGATTGTTTGTCCGGGTCCCAAGAGAGTTTAAAAACTTTATATTTTCTTGAAAGAGTGCCGCATTAATTGGAATGTTTCTTGAACAAGCATCACTGCAATCACATAAAAACGTTTTTTTCAGCGTCTTCAAATGCAGCAGTTCGCATACATTTGCAACCCAAGATTTTTCTTCTTTTTTGCAAATAGCAAGTATGCCGTTTCTATAGAAGGGTGACAATGAGTTAAATTCAAATAGATGTTTTTCAAATGTTGACGAGCAATAAGGAAAAGGTATCACTTAAAACCACACAAAACAAAAACAGAAAAAAAACAGTACGAGGAATGTTCGAAGAAAGAACATTTTTTTACAATGTTTCTGTTTGGGTATCGTTGTGCAAATGTCCACAACTGAGCTGTGACCACAGAACTAACTGCTCTGTGGATGATTCATTCAAGCATTTCACGGTCACTTCGTTGTAATGAAAGTATCTGCTGCTGAATGTACTTCGTAGTAACGAGATTTCTGTGGACTCGTGTCATATGGGAAAACTGTCAGAAACATAAAAATACTTTGTTGTAATACTCTCTCACCGCGGTCTCTCCTCTCTCTGTGCCGCTGCAAAGCCCTGCCCGCCTAGTGTTCTGAAAAGTGTCCTCAATGAAGGGGGCAGCCTTTTTGCTGTAGCCCTTCACTGAGTGAGCCTCCTTTGCTGGCAGTTCTCTCGTGGCTCGGTAGTGGGCCGAGAACGCAGCCTAGCACTTCAGTTGCAACTTTGCGGCTGCAACTATACTAGCAGATGACGTTTCCGGTACCGTAATGCCATGGGAAAACGTGCTTTTGTCAGAAGGCAGAAATAAGAAAAGTCAATAAGTAACACCGAAGATGCAGAATGATTCAATCACAAACGATAGTAATCATTTTGTACAAGTTTAGTGCTAACTAGGATCTGTCATGTGGGCCGCACAGATTTCTTTTGCCGGGGCCGCGTGTTTGACATGCCTGGTATATAGTATAGTATATATACACAGTATATATATGAAGCTTGCCTTGCATTTGTTTCTGCAAAATGTTTATCAATAAATGACTCCTTTCACTCAGGTCATTTCTGTTTCTTGCATCCGTGATATCACCCATGTTATAACTGAGTTCTTGTTCATATTCCCCTTTAGAAAAACTTACATTCTAATGAGGCTGTATACTGTACAGTACATTATTATTTAGAATATTATTAGTGCAACAGATTTATAGAGTATAAATATTAGCTTTTAGACAGCAGCTTTAATTAAAAGGCTCCCTATAAACATGTACTGACTGGAATAAGGTAATAAAATGAATAAATAGACTTGTAAAAACTGATGGTGTTTTGCATTTGTCTGGGGATGCAAAATGTGATAGTCAATGCATTTTTGTCACCCAGTAGTGATCAACATTGGACAACAGCAAATACTGTGAAAAACATCTAAGGAAAAAAGTACCCACTTAACTTATGTCGCATAATCCACACGTTCCATATTCATTGGTATGCTCTAAACATTAAAAAATGTGTGTATTTTTTGCCAAAATATTAGTAATACTAATTTTTTACTAACTATTAGTAATACTAATAGTTCCAGAAAACTCAGAATACAATATTAACCGGAAAGGCACATTCCCATAATTCTGTGCTTTTGAATTGAAGACATGATTTTTGACCAATGACAGAGGTCAAGAGGCGAATCTTCAATTTAAAAGCACAAAATTATGGGAAAGTGCCTTTCTTATTTATGTTTTTTGTATTTTGAGTTTTCTGGAAATATTAATTATATTCAAAAAAAGGCATGAATTTTGAAAATGTATCGGGAAACATATGGATAACAGATAAAATTTATGTGAGAACATTTTTTTTCCCCATGGACATTTTACATTCTTTGACATAGTCCAGAGTTGGTCACTATTGATTCAAGTTCTGTTAGAATTTTTGTGATGTACGTTCTCCATGAAAACATGAGATTAAAAATTTTTTGTCAAGCAACACTACCTAACTACATATTAAAAAATATCTTCTTTAGTGGGAGACTTCATTTAGTTCACCTGTTCTTGGCATGACATGCTTATTAGTCTCATTCAAAAAAGCTTCCATGAATTAATTATCTATGATGCATGTTGACTTTAGTGACCCATAATAACATGGATCATTGCAATCAACTTTTTTAAATAATGGAACAATGTGCTAGATTGTAATCTGTAGGAATTTACCCAATGTGCAGTGATTTTTAGAAGAGGTGTATCATAGGCTTCCAGGACACCTCTTGAATATTTCCAATAACTACTGTAATATTATTAACCATTCCACACCAAAAAATATAGGAAAATGTTGTTCTGGAAGGGAATAAGTCATCACTGGACCCAGCCATACAAACACACACAATCATCATACATTAAATGTTAACAACACGAAAGAGATATTTAATTTATATATGAAAAAATAGAATAACCAAATTAACAGCAAGAAGCATTCACACTCTTCAGATATGTATCCTTCCATCTGAGCATTACACAGAAAGGACAGTGTTTCTTTGACCATCAGTTGCAACGATGATGGAAGTGACTACAATAAATAGAACAACTTGACTACTGTATATTAAGCATTAGTGGGCAGTTCTGCACTTTTTTTTACTCCTAAAGAAAGTGAAAAGAGAGTCACAATAAAAAATCTGAAGTAAGATGATTATTCAGTAGGACTTTTCCTTAAGACAACTGCAGGCTGAAGCAGACAAAAAAGGGCATTAGATGTAGATTGCATCCTCTTTATCAGAAATATCCTCTTTAACTTCCTGTTGTCTATTCTTGTGTTCTCTTAAGATCCACACAGTTCATTTACAATGACAGGCAAGAAAGTTAGTTGTAAGATTGCCTTTTGAGGTACTTCTAAATTATTAAGGAAATCATACTTACCTGCCTGTAATGTACAACAAACTAGGATTAGTAAAAATCCAGCCAGACCCTAAACTGTACCCATGTGCCCAGCAACCTCCAGTGTAGTCGCAAATTCTGATCCATGTAGTCTTTACACAAGATGAATTCAGTTATTTAGCAAGTGCATATCTTTAGGATTTCACACTATAAACATGCTGGTTTTTAGTCAAGCACATATTTCCAATAAGTGCACTAGCTTCTTTCCATGTCAACTCATGTCTCTAGCACTTGGACTAGCAGGGGAAAATAATGAGAGACAAACAGGGAGAAAAGTGAAAATATTTAGTGTACAAAAGTGGGATGAGAATTTATAATGTTTATCTTTTTATCAAATTAAATATTGTTCCTTATAGACTGGTGGGATGTTGGGGGGGTGCCTTTTTACAGTATGTGGAATTAAGGCTTGTACTGTACTATTTAAAAATGAGAGCTGGTCTCGGTACGACAGGCTGGTGTAAGAAATGCGGGTGAGATAAAGTCCAAACGACTGTAGACACGATCAGATATCTGGTCACGGGAGGTGCCGCTATTAACTCCACGGTGGTACAACTTTGTTTGTAAACTCCCCTTTCCAATATCGAGGTAAAGATTAATTTCAAGCACAATCTGAACTCTGAAAGTACTTTAATTCCTGTTGCTGTGGTCTGTAAAAGAAATTAAATACATACACTAAGTTACAACGTTACGTACAAGTACACATTTTAAACACTCTGAACGTGTAAGTTTTACAAACATTTGAACCTCTTTATATCAATCTATGATAAACTTACTTTTCCGCAAGGAAGCACAGCATTAATGGCTCAAGTGATAAGAGAAAAGAACAAACTATTATCACAAGTGCCACATTTGAGTACCGAGAACAGAAACATAATAGGTGAGGGTTAGTAACAAATTATAACTATCATGTAACTTATGTTTTAGTGTTAATGACTAACAGCAGAGATGCAGTCTGTACAGTTAATCAGCAGCTCTAGTCAGGATATGCTGAACTGAAGTAGTGAGTCTTCAGATTTAAAAGCTGAGACCGAAGGGGCAACTCTTATAGTACTAGGCAGACCATTCCACAGTTTAGGGCCCTGTAACTAAAAGCTCGACCTCCCGCTGTTATTTTATTAATCCTTGGAATCATAAGCAGACCAGCATCTTGAGATCTTAATGTGCGCTCTGGTTTGTAAGTTATGGCAAGTTCAGACAAGTAAGCCGGACCTTGGCCATTTAATGCCTTATATGTTAAAAGGAGGATTTTGAAATCTGCCCTAAACTTAACCAAGAGCCAGTGTAAGGATTTAAGAACTGGAGTTATGTGTTCGTATTTTCTTGTTCTTGTAATAATTCTTGCAGCAGCTTTTAGGATTAACTGGAGGCTGTATAAAGAACAGTTTGAACAGCCAGTGAACACTGCATTGAAGTAGTCAATCCTACTAGAAATAAATATATGAATTAATTTCTCAGAATCCTGTTTATTTAGAATACACCTTATTTTCCCAACATTTTTAAGATGGAAGAAACATGATTTGGACAACTTTGTAATGTGCGCTTTAAATGACATGCTAGAGTCAAAGATAACTCCTAGATTGCGGGCTGATTCAATAAAATTAATGGGGATTCCAACTGAGTTAAATGATGACAAAATATTGTTGTGATCAGCGTCATTCCCTCCAACAATTAACATCTCTGTTTTATCTGTATTTAAAGACAAGTAGTTTTCATCCATCCACTCCTTTAATTCACTATAACACAACTAATTAAGGATAACATCAGAGAAACTTCATTTGATCTAAATGAAAGGTATAACTGGGTGTCATCTGCATACGAGTAAAAATTAACATTATGTTTTCTAATAATAGATCCCAATGGAAGCATGTAAAATGAAAACAGAAAAAGGTCCCAGTACTGAGCCCTGTGGGACACCATATTTCACTTCTGTGTATAATGATGGTGTACTGTCAGCACATTTCTGTACATATTGGAATCGATTTGATAAATAATAACTAAGCAAAGCGAGCATATAGCGAGGATATAGCGGGTTGGATAATAGATGGATATTCTGTTTTGATTTACTGCATCCATAGAGTGACAGTAATTCATGACAAAACAAAAAGGTAGGGATGCATTGGCACAGTGGTTACTACTCACAGTTTCAGGGAACAGAATTTGAATCCCAGCCCAATCACTGTCTCTGTTACGTTTAAAGGTACTTGTTGTGACTGTGTGGGCTTTTCCTTCAGGGACTCCAGTTTTCCTCTAACATCTGAAAGTCTTGGGTATTAGGTTAATTTGCACCTTTCATTCGACTCAGTTTGAAACTGTGTGCAAGCAAAAGTGCTGTGTGTGATGGACTGGTGCTTCTGACAGAGTTGGTTCCAGCCTTGTACCCAAAGCTGTTGTGACAGACTGCTAGCTCCACAATCCTGAGTTTGATAAATGGAGGATGAATGTCATATTTTACACTTTGCAATTAGGTTTAATGCAGAAATCATCTGGTGAAACCTTTTGACCCATTCTTGTGTTTGAAATCAGTAGAACTACTCTAAATGTCATTTGTTTAGGATAAAAATGTGTTATTTTTTCCCGATTTTCCCCAAAATAACAAACAGAAAAAAATGAAAATCTCATAATTTGTAAAACTGGTAAATTTTATTTACTTTGCAATGTCTTTCGGTTCAGTTTTGACCCACCATTGACTTTAATAAAATCTGTACTGAATTTAGGGAAATTTGTTTGCTCACAACCCATAAAAACACCCAGAATGTTAACTTTTTAGCTCAGTGAAGTTAACACGTATTAGGAAACTGCTGTAGGTACAAAAAGCTACTTTGTAATGTCCTTTGGGTCAAGTGGCCCACTATATAAGTGAATGGATTTTACTCTCCATTTAGATTAGTTTATTTATTTACATCCAAAAAAAAACACCCTTAATGTCATATGTTCTAAAATTTAGCATCAGGTCAAAATGGTCAATCAGTGTAAATCAATTTTGGGTGAAAATCAGACTCATGGCACCTAAAAACAAGTATGCATTGGGTAAGCAAAAAAAAAAAACATAAGTTACGCCATTAAGTCAGCATTTGAAGATATTGTAAGGATACATAAATATGTTAATAATTTCAATGGTGGTCCAAGATTTATGGGAACAGACATAACAGAAGAATAAACACTAAGCTGTTTTCAGTATTGGAAGATGTGTTAAAAGCAAGCCCATGCAAATTGCTTTATGATTTAATTATCTTAAATACAGACTCTCATTTCTTTTGAGCAATTGTGTCTTTAATTTTCTAACCAGGTGTTTTTGTTTTCCTTGAGGCTCAAACCGTGCTTGAAACTGCACAATAATTGCCTTATTCAAACACTTCCTTTATGTTTCATCACTCAGTAAGTATTTTGCAGATACCAATTACATTCATAGGGTATAATCCAGATGTCAGCTATCCAAGTATCCCATTTAACATACAGCAATCAAAGTCTTAGTGTATCTTTCTAAATATTGCAGCTAAAAATACAATCATTTTACGACAGTTTCAGCTTTGATAGGAATGGTAAAACTAACACTAAGAGCAAACACTTACAAGAATAACAAGACTTTCCAGACATATAGGATTTAAAGTCTAATACAATAATAACAGACTGACTGATTTGTACAACCATGACGAACATAGCAGTCACCCCAACTTTCCAAATTTTAAGAATGTTGTTGCTATGGAAGGATAATCTCTGATGGATCTGTGAAGATGATCTGTAATTTCTTTGAGTCAGAGACTCCATCTCATGCCCACCTTTGGGGATACTCCAAATAGTGTCAGCTCAGAGAAACAGAAATCAGGTCTTTCTTAATGCCATGTAATTTAATGTACATATATGTTATGATGAAATGTTTAATAGGGCATTCACTTCTGTCTCTTTAATATTGATTTAAAATTATAAAATGCAATACATAATTTTAGTTCTGCTGTTCAATATTGACATGTTAACCTAGTTATAGCAGACCAACGAAAGTACCTATCATTTGTAGGTATATTTTTATAACAGATTAAGGTAAGAAAGCAAATATGTATGTGTTTTGCCATGGCTGGCTGAAATGCATGTTTCCCAGCCATCATCTCCACCTCCTCACTGGTAACTATCAATTTCTCTGCATTTATGAGTAGTAAATGTGTTCCGTAATTACTGTAACCCCACACTGGGATGGAAACATGAATGCTACTTCTTTGTATTTCATGGTTTAGTGTGGTTTCACAAACAGATGTTTAATCCCACATGAACTGGATGGCTTGTTGAATAATTAAATATTTAGACCAGAGGGATTGGGGTTCACAGACATCACTGCAGGTCTCTGTATTTTTAATTTTTTGTCATCAGTTCATTACAGAGTTACTGTATTAGGTATACAGTATAATGAAATTCCTATCTGCATGCTTGACCAGTATGGAGCATACCACCACTGTCCTTGTCCAGTGGCATGAATCTCACTTCCTCTGTTGTACAATATAACATTACAAAATTCAACCATTTTTGCATGACTAGTAAACAAACAGACACACAGATTATCCATCCATCCATTATTCAACCCGCTATATCCTAACTACAGGGTTACAGTGGTCTGCTGGAGCCAATCCCAGCCAACACAGTGTGCAAGGCAGGAAACAAACCCAGGGCAGGGTGCCAGCCCACCACAGGACACACAACAAGCACACACTAGGGACAATTTAGAATTGCCAATGCACCTAACCTGCATGACCTTGGACTGTGGGAGGAAACCAGAGGAGACACATGGAGAACATGCAAATTCCATGCAGGGAGGACCTGGGAAGTGAACCCAGGTCTCCTAAGTGCGAGGCAGCAGTGCTATCCACTGCGTCACTGTACCGCCCCACAAAGATTATGATTTTATTTTATTTTATAGATTGCCTACAGTATGGATTTAGACATTGCACACTGGTGTTATTTTCCATAGCTCTAGAATCATAATGTATAATGTTATTTATGTACAGAGTGTCTATGATTTTGTAGGGAATAGATAGTGTCCCAGAGTCTACAGATGCCCCATGTAACTGCTGGGTCAGGGAGTGAAATAAGTTCTCACAAGCCTCATATATTGTACTTCTGCAATTCAACTTTCTTTTTTAGGTTTTTACACAACCCACGATAATCTGCAGTTTGTCTATATTGTGCTGTTGGTTATTAGAACATTAGCATAATTGGAACGAGAAGAGGTAATTCCATTATGCTTCTTCATCGTATTTGCCTAGATTGTCTAAAATAATATCAAGTCAAAATTTGAAATTCTTTAAAGTCCGAATCTCTAACATATTACTTTGTAGTTTATTCCAGGTGTCTATGGTTCTTTGAGTGAAGAAGGGCTCACAAAATTTGTACAAAATCTGCCTTTGACAAGTTTCAATATACTTGTTGCAGAATTTATTTTAATGCAACATCTGAGATCCACTGTATTAATTCCTTTCATAATTTAAAAACTTCAATCATGTCATTATCTGTATTTCCTTATACTGGAAAAGTTTAGCTCCTACCTTTTGGGGGGATAGCAGGCTGCTTTCTGCTTGTGCTGATCGACACATTTACAAAACAAAAGACGCTGATGGAGAGGTGCAAATGGTTTTAAGGTGGGCCGAGATTATGAGTTTGTTCGTAGGCTTCAGGGATTCTAATGTTAGAGTAGTATGAAATTTTGAGCTGATAGTTTGATTAGATTGTATTTTACATATTTTATGTTTTACATATTTTAATGTGTAAATTTCAATATAAATTAATAGGGGAAAAATATGTATCAAATCATTGAAATTTTCACAATGAGATTCTGACTAAAAATACCTACAAGTCAGTATTATTCTCATTTTCATTCAAAAGATGAATTTATGCTAACTGCTGTTATAAATCTAATCATGACCAGTATTACCTCATAACCCCTTTTCCTGTTTTTTAAACTGCAGGTTTCAAGCACATAGAGTAAATGTACATTTTAACTGAAAAGAGCAAAAATCAGTCAATAGTTAACAGCAGAGTATCAGATAAATGTTTACCAAATAACATTAACCTTAATAACACAAAAAAACTCTTAGCTGACACCATGTCCAATGCTTTTCCAGGACTTGAAATATTTAAGATAATATGAAATTGCTTAACTTAAAAGTCTATGATTTTATATCCTTATACGTAATCATATTAGATAATAAAACACAACTACATTGCTTTTTTTACAGACCACCTAGACAAAACCGTGACTGAAACTGGCAAGCTTTTGGATGACCTTGCCATAAACTATAATAAAGTTGTCTTGATGAGTGATTTCAATATTCATTTAGATATGGAACAAGGGCACATTAGCAAATAATTTCCGTGCTTGCTGAACACCACTTAATTATATATAGTTAGTTTCTTCCTTCTATTGTCAATAAATTTGCAGCTTAAAACTAAAACAGTGTGACATCTAGATGCAACACTATTTCAGAATTCATTGATTTCATGAGGCCCTTAACCTTAATATGCAGTAATCTCAATATAGATCAGCTGATGTATGACTGAAATAGTCTTTAGAGGTTGTAACCAGTCTCAAAAGAAAATTAATTAGAGTATAAAAATCCTAGCATGGTTTTATAATAGCACACTCACATATTACAACTCAGAAACAGAGTGTACAAAACAACTAAAATGGAGGTTTACACTAAGGTTCAGGATAATGGTTTTTAAAAATGTAAGAAAGCTGTTTATCTTGCTCACTGTGAATGGTATTGCAGATTAAGAAAAAACACACAATTTAGATCATTGGTTAAACAGAAAGTGTAATGTTGTTGTCCAATTGTGCTATAAAACTTAAGTCTGTGGGTTCAATTAAGATAATGAAAAAGAAATACTAGTCTTGCAACTCTAAAACAAACATTTCTTTTTTCTTGTTGCTATTTTATTGAGTTAGTATGTGAAGCATAGTCTCATCAAAAATAATATCAATACCACATTCTTAATAACTTCATTTATTTTTTTAAGCATAAATAACACTCCTTCCTTACCCAGTTTAGAAACCTATTTCCTTTAGTACACAATATTGAGGTATTAGAAGGTTAAGTCGAAGACTGTTGTTTTTATTTTAGAAAAGATTTAACTATTTTTTTTTCAAATTCAGGTTGTGAAGGATAGACTTGAATTGTCAATTTTGCCAAGCTGGAACCCAAGTCCTGGCATGGCATACCACTGCCAGGCACTCTTACTATCAGCCAGTTGTTCACTGGACCTTCCTTTGGACTGTAGCCTCTGTGGCTTAATGGATAAAATGATTGATACCAGACCTTGTAAGTTCAAAGGGATATCTCTCAAAGGCACTATCTGGACACCCAAGTTCTTAAGAAAGTACCATAAATTAAGGATGAGTAACAGTGAGGAACATAACTTTGCACCAGTATTTACCAAGAGGATGGGCTTATGTGCCAGGAAACCAATGGCAAGACCTCTTCCATTAACATACCTCAGCTGATTGCTTTCCTCTATCAGCTCACAGCTTAACCTGGCTGAAACTTCTACTGTTTAGCAGAAATCCCAGTGCTTAGGGTGCGGGCACAACAAAGTTGGAGCGATTCCTTCTATTCCAAAACAATAAAAGGAGCTGGACTAGAAAAAAATGTAACACTGTCCGTAACATTAGTTGAATCAGGGGTGCTATTAGGTAGGACCTGAAATAGCAACTTCAGAACTGAGGAAGACCATATATGTGAAAGTCATGCATTCATCTTGCTGAAAACAGCAACTGACTAATTATCAGTTGTTTAGCAACTAGCAACCAAGGAGATTGTGTGTGTAAAGCCCTGGAAGAGAAACTGCACTCACAACCAGAAGGTGTGATCAAGACAAAGAAGGAGATGAGCTCCTGAAACAAAAGAAAGTGTTATGAAGATTCATCCAATGGTCTGGACAAAGTCCACCAGGAAAGGAACAAAAAATCATTTATTTCAAACAATAAGTATAATAACTTTGATTCTGAGAATGACTAATTATAATTTAATAGATAGGACAAAGCCAACTAATGTATTATGGTATTACTGTAACTTAAAGGTAATAACTTTGTGAAGGATACATTGCGTCTATTATGAGTTGCTCATCCTAAGTCCAGTAAGAAAGTGCAAAGCAGCACCTCACACGTGCACATACACAGAAAACTGTCTGTGGTGGTTGTGGTGGTAAGTGAGAGCAAATGAATGGCACATTGTAAACATGAGAGGTTTAATAACTAGCTAAAGAACTTATCCAACTTGAATTGAAAGTTTAGAAATCATACGTTTTGTGACTTCTCCTATAAGAGAGAAAAAGATCTATCTAAGCCAAGAGACAGAATTCATAAATTGCAGTATGTGCTATTTTCAAAGGAGACCAAGTAAAGTAAGCTTTTGTAATTATTGTTTTGTGTTGTTTGTCATTGTCTTTCACCTTTATATATCTATATATAATATATACATATATGTATATATATATATATATATATATATATATATATATATATATATATATATATATATTGCACATATCCATCATTTGTTATCCTTATGTTATAAATAAATTGTATTTTGTTTATTTCATTAAGTATGTTTGGGTTGTGAAAGTAAGTTTATCTCTACATTGAAAGACAACAGAGAAAGTGAAAGTGAAAGTGTTAATATAGACTTTAGCTGACTTCATTCATAAATTGTACAGATCTCTTCAAACGTCTGGCCTCCCAGCCAGAAAGTGAAGTACCTCCACCTTCATTTAACTTGGCATCACTTGGGGGGATGGTATCTTGTTGATTGTTTTAATTAATTGCCAGTATTGCCAAGAGTAAAACTGATAATTAGCTGAGTATCACATGCCCTCACTACAACTGTAACTTGTAAAGAAAATGAAAGTTTTAATAACTTTAACAATTTTAAATAACAAGTGTTGTGAATATTACTTTACTGGGCTTATTTTATTTTGTTTAATTAAAAAAATGTTTTGATTATTATTTTTTGTTATTTTGTGTGTTGTTTTATTGCAGTAACCATGTTGTTTATGATTGCTACACTGGTTGCGGTCATGTGATTGCCAAAAGTATTTCAGAATTTGTGTCATCCCACCACAACTATAAAAGATGGTGGCATAAAGCATCTTGTATTCTAAATGAACTAAAGAAAGCCTTTAGCCTTTGAAATCATGTTCCAAAAATCTTTGAGTAGTGTTGCCAATCTTATTTATTTATTAATCTTTTGTTTTGACTTTGCTCAGCCTTTTATGTTTCAACACAAGATTGTTTTGCCCCTGCAATATTTCTAATTATAAATTTTGTTTTGTCCTTGTTGTAATCAATTCCTAGCAATTAAAGGTAATTTTTCTAATGGCACTTTCACTAGGTGTTAAAACAAATTTTTCCATTGAGTTATTAATATTGGGTTAATATTTTTCAAGCTGAGTAAGATAAGTTGACATGCAGGCAATGTAGTGTAGGATATCACTATATTCATTGCATAATGGTATTCTTTCTGGTATGACTCCAAATAATGCTATTAAAGGATCAAGAGTAATCGTAAATTCAACAATATTTGAGAGTTGAGCAAATATTTTTCCCCAAAATGCTGTGAATGCAGGAAGCTCCTACAACATATGAAATATTGAAGTATGCACTTTCTGGCATCATTCACAGTTTGGATTTTGTCCTGGATACATTTTACATAATTGGAAATATAATCTGAAGATTGATTACATCATGCTTTGCTCAAGATCCATTACTTACCGAAATGTTTACTGAAATTTCCCATTCCCAACATTGAGTAAGAACATCTGGAATTCTTAAAGACTGCTTATATCTTTATCTTTATCAACTGGAGTGGACTTCAAGCGTAGATGTTGATGGAAGGTTAGGGATGCTGCTTGGGCTTCTGTACACAAAGGTTTCTAACTTGTACATAAAAAAGTTGTGTTAGTAGAAAAAAAATGAATTACAGGTACAATTTTATGAAAAATGATTAGTTAATTGAGAAATTGAATAAATATCCCTTTAAATCAGAACCTAATCATGTCTGCTCATGCATGTCCAAAAAAGTATTGTCGATTTTCCCAGGTGTGAAGGTATTAAGATGATGTTGAGAATCCATTGACTGGAGTTGTTTTGTGTTTATGGTATTGGGGGTCAGAACAATATTTTGTAAAGCATCAATGCATTCAAAGTGATTATGCCAGAAATTGTTTTGAGGTTTTAAAATATGTGACACTTCTTTAGTGATATCTTCAAGTCTGAAAAACTGAACACTGAAAGCATCTAATAAACTCTGATTGCTATTGGGGATGTGATACAGTATTTGTTACCGAAACTCTATACAGATAAGTAACACCGAAAAAAAAACAAAAATGCAGCAGCACTTCAGAATGCAACATATAACAAACAAGAGCTATAAATAATATGAAACAAGACCTCACTCACCATAGTAACCAAATAAATATTCCCTTTTTACATTGTATCATTATTGTCTTTGCTGTTACTGATGTCATTATTAACTGTTATGTTTTCTTTGATTGCTTTTACATCCTCATTGTTTGAGTTCCCAGAACACCTAATGTTCCATGTGTCAAAAGATAATTTCAAAACGAACCTCTTTATTTTTTTCAATGTTTTCTTTCTTTTGATTTAATTAAAACTGTATAATAGAAAGAAAATGTATGCAAATTTGAGAAAGGACAGAAAATCCTTGCAATAACATAGGACATTATTATTGCTGGAAAGGGATTTGAAAAGGGAGAATAGCCCAAGAAGAGAGATACTGTTGACATTGCATTTATTTATAACCAAATTTGTCAAATACCTTTGAGAGATACAAAGGAAGGATCACATAATAAATCGCTTTTTTGTTGCAGAATCAATTTCAATTAGATTTCCTTTCAAAAATGAAATGAATAATCTCCAAAATGCCTCTATTATCATCTCTCATTTGCCACTTAGCCCACGGAATCCATTCCAGCATTGGCCTTGCCCATTCTGCTGGACTCAAAACTTGGGTCTGGCAACCTCAACTACGTCAGAGATGCTGAGGGACACTTTATATTAAAATGAACACCCCGGCATGGTCATCAGCACACAGGATACCTCACACAATGTAAACCCCAATAGTAAAGCCCATTCATAAGAAAAGAGTTACTGTAAAATCTGCTAAATAGTTACTTTAACACTGAACATTTAAACTTGGTGTTTTGACTTTCAGGTTCTCTAATTATTTGAGTAATGAGTGCTTTAATACTCAAATTCATTGAGTAGACTCACATCTGACTTGACCTTAGTATATGAGGTTGTCAAAATGTCCTTACCACTGAAGTATATTGCATGTGCAATGGCCATTTTGGTTACACTGACAAAGTTTAAGCAGTACACTCATAAGATTTAACTTAAGATTGATGCATTAACTGTTGCGTTTGTCAACATTTAATCATAATTTTTTGGGAAACTGTGTCGACATTCCTTTGGATTTTCACTAAGCCACTTGACTGCAGCAGCCTATGTATGTGGAGGATTTCTCAATGCTTCTTGCTTATTTGCTGAATAACATTAACGGTCAACCAACGCTGGCTACATGCTACCATTCAAGCCTTGTAAAATGTGCTATCCTGTTTTGTAGGCCAGTTAACAACATGACATTTGGTTGAGGTTTCAAATGCAAAGTTGCAATAACTCATCTGTAATGTTAACTTTTAACCAGTAATGACATCTGTGGGTGTCATGTTACAGGTGAGTGAAATGAACGTTAACACACTGGCTAACCTTTCCAGGCATTGGAGTTTAGGCAGGTATTTGTGCTAATGAATTGTGTCAGACTGTTTGACAGCATGTGTGGATTTATCATGTTACTTTTTTAATTGACTTTATACAGTACATTAAGATACCTACTTTACCAGCTCAGTTATATTCCAACAAGTGCAATAGCAAGTTTGCTGTTTTAAATGAGCAGTACACCTCAAAGTCCTCAAAGTCACTAACAATTAATGAAAGGCAGTGGGGATTGTTGGCACAAGACGCTAGCCCCTTGGTGCACTGTTAGCCTTTTTTGAGTTATATAAATTAAAATTGTTCTTGTCTACTCCAACTCTGCTCCAAGTCTATGCATATAATAGTTTTTTCTGTTCTGCCAGTTAGTGTTAATTTTTCTTTTAGTTTTAATGTCTCACTGTAAAAAGTAATTCAAAGAACCTCTAACCATCAATTAATCAAATGCATGATATCAGGTTAAAATTCAAATTCATTGATTTTGTTAAACAAATTTAATTTGAAAACATTATTTAAAGTATACACCTGAAAGAATTATATTAGTACATAATTTAGCTTGTATTTGTAAGTAATCTAAACTGAAATTATTTTATTCATTTATTAAAAAACAAAATTCAAGTTTGTCTAAACTAGTCCTACAGCTATGGTCACTTAATTCCTCTGCTTCATCAGTGCGCACTAAGCCCCGCCCACTTAACGTGATATGACAAGTTTGTATTGCCTCACTCCAAGTTCAAAAACTAACTACGGTGAGACATAGAGTGGATATTTTAACCACTATCAAAGGTGAATACCACTTTATTCCTTATCAAATTCATTTGACTTCATTATTATTTGCGCAGTGTTGATAGGATATAGTAATGCTACTTTATGTCTTAAGAGATTAAGCTACAAATTCTGAAAGGCTACTGTGATAGCTGTCAAACTGACATTAGGCAAAGAAGCAGGTAAAACCTAAGTGATGGAGGACCAATTTTAATCTAATTATTATTTGCATTGCTCTAACATAGTAAATATACATTTATTCATTTAGCATAACGGGCAAATAGCTCTAGGGAAATGTTCTCCAATGGATAGTGCCATTCATCTTACCATATTTTCTCAAAATCATTTGTTTGTTCCACCCGATGATGATTTCTCACATGTGTTTGTATATTGAGTAAAGATTTTAGATGCCACATTATATGACTGCATGTAAGCCTGATGGCATATTGAGAAGGTACTTCATTAATTGTAATAATTTTGCTTTGACTTTATTTATTTTTGAGTTGTTAAGCTTTAGCCACACTCTAAGACTATATGGTCTTTTTCTTAAGTTGCTGTTTGTTATTTTAATTATCCTGTCTTTTTTGCAGTTATTCTAAAGTAGCCATTTAAGTCAAGATGCAGGTAAATTGCTAAATGCTAAACATGAACATCGTCATATATGTTTATTCGGGAACCGCTTGGTTTTGAAGTGTTGAATCTGCAGGGAGAAATGGAATCTGTATTGATATCTGATATTTGTGGTAGCTGTGTAAGGATTTTGGCCAGTGTAAAATTAAAAATTGTGATACATCAAGTTTGTCTTTACTTGATCTTAAAGGATAAATTACACAGAGCTCTTTCTATTTTTACAGACCATATCATCCAAAAGTATAGGTGGTAAGAAACCAGAATGCCCAGAGGAAACCTACACAGACATGTGGTGAATGTGCAAGCTCCAACTAGACAGTGCCATGACCCTAGTCCTGTGTGACAGCATTAGTGCCCACTGCTCATTCTGAGCCGATTCAGGTAAGCTGATGTGTATGCATATGTGCTGGAATGGTTAAAATAAAGTCAGCAGTAATAATGGAATTCTTAACAACACACTTAACAAACATTTGCATTTGTTCTGCTAGGATATGGAGGAGTTTGAGTCAAACCTTAACAGGCAAGTATTGAACATTACAATCATCAAAGTCCAGGCTCCAAACACTGCAATCATCATGGTGAGGGAGCCAAAATCCTGGATGGTATTTGATGCTCCAAGGTGCTGTGCTTTGCTTATGAGCTTAATATATGCTCTGAATCAAAGCTATCCCAAGGATCTAAAGTATACACATGAAGAAGTTCAGAAACTCTTTCTTGAACTCAATGGACTGAAAACCAGTGTGAAAGTACTGAATTTCAAGATCTGCAGTTTCTCAGACCACTTTTCTTTCAAACCACTGCCAAGTTCAAGTTTTTCTTTTTGTTTTGTTAAACCCATGTTATTATCTAATCCTTAAAGAGATCTTTTTAATTGTAAATGTTTTCAGGTTTTGTTTTAAATTTTAGTTATCTACTGTTGAAAACATGTTTATTATGGCTTTGTAAACCTATGTTCAAAGACTGTTGCTGTTTTGCCCCAGAATATTCTTAGATCAGAGTAGCTGCTGTTGTGTATTCATACCTCATGATCTTTGTAAGCGTTTGCTATTTTCATTGTGATGGCATGTTGCAATATTTTTAAAAATGTTTTTACATCTTGCAATAGAAGTCAGGTGTTATACTTTTGACAACTGAATAGTATATTGAGGCCTATATTTTTGCTGCTGCACCGTGGCTATTTGTTAGACATTTTTGAAAGATGATGAAAAATGTAAAAATGGAACATTGTTTCCCAATAAAGTACATTTTGCAATAAGTAATTATGATAAAGATTAAAACTATAGGTAGAAAACAATAATTTGACCAACTTAATTTTTACATTGTCATATGTTTAAAATAGTAGTAATAGTTACAGTTAAGAGGCTAAAGTGTTCATTTCAACCGTAAGACTATACCAGCTAATTTCACTAGTTCATCAATAGTTGAATATCCCATAATTTAGTTCCCTAAACTGCGGTAGGTTGGCACCCTGCCCAGGATTTGTTCCTGCCTTGTGCCCTGTGTTCGCTGGGATTGGCTCCAGCAGACCCCTGTGACCCTGTGTTCGGATTCAGTGGGTTGGAAAATGGATGGAGGGATAGTTCCTTAAACTCATTTTGAACACAAATTGTTGCATTTATCCACATTTTAAAGCAGAAAGCACATGTTCTTCTCTTTAAAGGAAGAGTTGAATGGCATAGCAAGACATACGTACTGTTGTTCTTCATGACCTCCCCTGTACCTAAATGATGAGAGTTCAGAGTTCTTCCAAACAAGGAATGTAAGGAGAATTCCTTATATATGTCTCAGAAATCTAAACAGAGAAACAAAGGTAGGTTGTTGAGGTGAGAGAGATGAAGGCAAAGACTCAGCAGGAGCAGGCACAAACAGATTCCATTTAAACAGGCAAAAGATGAAGAAGCAAACGGGACTAATAAAATGGTCTATGCAAAGCTTGATTATACCAGAGTCAACAGTTTGGCTGCAACTACAAATGCCACTCATCTTCTAGATAAATGGTTCTCAATCCTAGTCGTTGCACTCTTTTTAGTATTCCCGGGCATGAATGCCCCTGATCCATCTCCAGTTAATTGTCAGGCCTACATGAGTTGGATCAGATGTAGAGGGAACAACATGCTCCAAAATGTGCAGGGCAGAGGAATACAAGGTCTGGGATCGAGAACCACTGCTCTAGATCAGGGGCTTTATGTATAAACGGTGTGTACGCACAAAAATGTTGCTTCCTATCCTTTCCTCGCTCAAATTGCGATGTATAAAACCTAAACTTGGTGTAAAGACATGCACATTTTCACGCTAGCTCAAACCCTGGCATACGCAAGTTCTTCGCTCTGTTTTTCAAACTGGTGGCACCCAGCGTCAAAACATTGCTCCTGTTCCTGTGTGGTTTCCCTTTCTTTTTTAGATGCACATCCCTGACATGGCTTTATAAATACACTGAACTTAACCACATATTGTTTATTAGTTTAAAGCATCTGATTGTAATTAACCTGTAACAATATAATGGTCCATGGAATGGCCAAACTATTCCAAATACCATAGCTACTTTAGCATTGTTCCTCTCAATGCACCACTCAAACTATTTGTCTCACTGTATCTGAATGTGGAATCACAGATCTGCAGCAGCTGATCGGAAAGTGAATTATCAGCATCTAGCACACGCTGCCTCAGCTATGCTGCCCTATTTGAACTGCTTGCATACGGCAAATGCTTCACAACCTTTCCTGTAGGGACATCGCGGTTCAGAAACAGTTTCATCCCAAGAACTATAAACGCACTCAATCAGTCCGTCAATTGCTCCTTGTAGAACTGTTTGTACTTATTAGTACAATTACCTCACTGTAAACTTGCGATAAAGTTATAATATTGCACAACCTGAGCCACTGGTCGATGATGATGATATCATTTTTAAGATGAAATGCAGCAAAATATGTTTATTATATTATACAGATAAAATGTTAACATCATTTAAATAATCTATACAGTAATCCCTCCTCGATTGCAGGGGTTGCGTTCCAGACCCCCCCGCGATAGGTGAAAATCCGCGAAGTAGAAACCATATGTTTCTATGGTTATTTTTATATATTTTAAGCCCTTATAAACTCTCCCACACTGTTTATAAATATTCCCCGCAAGTTATACAGCATAATCCCTTTGTATTCTCTTAGATATTAGGTAAGATTCATTGAAGTAAAACCTAAATATTATTTTAAAGATATTGAGTGTCTCTGATAGCACATATGTTACAGCCATTACGATAGACATGCCACCAGCAATAAATACGTACAATACAAGAAAAATAGTATACAGTAAATGTGTGTACAGTGACACTAAACGCACGTACATGTACTAAGTACTGTAAGTAGAAAATTAATTATGGTTACTCACCAACAATGACACGATGACTTGTCCGATAACAATGAGTTTTATTTTACTGCACAACAAAGGAGAGCGTTACAGTCCTTAAAGAAGCCACTTCAGGCGATTGTGTAGCACTGCCGTTGTTCTTCTTCTGGCAGTCTTCAATGCAAATCCCTAAAGCAGATTCCATCCGGAATACTGCCTTATTACATCCACTTACAACTCGTTTTTCACCCTGGTTAAAAGGACACTGCGGCCGTAGATCTTATATTCCTTTCCTACTTTTTAAATAAAAAGAATCGTAGCCTTCAACAAATCCAAAACGTTTACCTTTTCGGCAATCATTAACATCTTCCGTTTGCGCTTGGGCACGGCCCCTGAAGCAGTAGCAGATCGTTTTGGAGCCATAATGAAGGGCTTGACTATGCACAAAGAAAAACACAAAAGAGCACAACTCTTTACACAGCGAAACACGTTGATGCTGAATGAGCGAGATGAGACTTCCTGGTTAACACTGCATTCAGCAGGCAGGAATTTAACTGCGTGCTCTGATTGGTTAGCTTCTCAGTCATCCGCCAATAGCGTCCCTTGTATGAAATCAACTGGGCAAACCAACTGAGGAAGCATGTACAGGACACATTGTCCGCAGAACCCGCGAAGCAGCGAAAAATCCGCGTTATGTATTTAGTTATGCTTTCATATAAAATCCGCTATAGAGCGAAACCGCGAAAGTCAAAGCGCGATATAGCGAGGGATTACTGTATTGTTAATTATTAAACATGTGAGGACACGGTGTCGCCCGTTCAGGGATTGTTCCTGCCTTGCGCTGTATTCTTTTTGGGGCTGGTGTGACACTGAAAGGATAGAAGGATAGAATAATTTAAACATGTACTAGGAAGATATTTCAATGCTTCTTAAAAGTTTTAAAGAATCGGCATTCTAAGCATACAAATGGCTTAACAAAGCTGATTGTGTGTTGAAAGGGTACTTGGAGAAAGGAAAGGAAGTACAGGAATTGGAGGTTAGTACGTTTGAAAGAGACAGTACTGCTACAATAAATTACTTCATTGAAGGTCGCGCACGGCGCAGCAAGCATCTTGCAGGGGAGGCAGGAACAATCTCTGGACAGGCCAGCAACTCGTCACTATCACTACGCCACCATGTTCCCATGTTTAATAACATGCTTTAAATCCTATCATCCTGAAAATTATATCACGTATACTTCTCAGTATTTTAATTATTCAGAGAGCTGTAATATCACAAATGTAATGGATTCTGTGTCCAGTCGGAGGAAGAGAAAGCCTGTTTAAGAAGCTTGTAGTGATGCACGCACATAGAAGAACACATACAAAACAAAGCATTTAATGCTTATGATGGTATTGGAGAAACTAGTAAATTAAACGATTTAAAGATGAAGTTTATGACATTCTACTTTAATGAAAAAATAAACTACATGATTAAAGTGGAAATTTTGAGATTAAAGTTGACATTTCGAGCTTTTTTCTCACTGTGTCCCTATTTTTTTTCTCTTCTCTGTACACTAAAAAGTTTTTATATGACACTCATAGTGGACTACGACTCACCTTTTCACAGTGACTTTGATATCTAAAAAACTTTTTTATTTTGGGCACTGTGCAACTTTGTGAACATGAGCTTTCAAATTTTTCTCCGACACACTATGTCACTCAATCAAGTCCTTTTTGTTGTTTATACCACTGTTTAAACCAACAAATAGTACATTTTTCCATGTTTCCACTTGGTATTCGCTGTAATTCTTCTACTTTCCTCCGTGCTTATGCCATTGCCTTTTCACAGAACTCTGAGCTTAAGGGCTATTTAAATTGATTTGCATATTCAAAGAGGCACAATTCTGGGAGGAGTTTGGGAGTGGCGACAGGTGTGTGCACGTGTGTTACTTTTCATGCTGAACGGGATTTATGGAGCGGAAGAACATGGAAGTTGGCGAATCCACAGATTTATGCATCTGAATTTGTTTGTGTGTACGCACATTTCCGCTTTTGTCCTTATGCCATGTTTTAGTGTGAATTCTACACGCACCGTTATGCATGAGGCCCCAGGTGTATTTAACCTGTTCTCATGATGTCCTCAGTATCTGTAGGTTTTTGTACCAGCCTAGCTGAGCTAAACCTTATTTCACTAATTAAGATTATTCTTTTTTTAAATTAATGTGAGCTATTAGTGAAAGAGGTGCAGCCCTACAGGGTTGGAGCAACAGCCTGCAATCAATATGGACTTCATAGGAACAGGTTAAATCAGGGGCTGCATTAGGCATGCGCAAACTGTGCACCTGCACAGGGCCGCCAAATCCCAGGGGCTGCCACGCCAATATATATCTATACTAATAAAAGGCAAAGCCCTCACTGACTCACTCACTGACTCACTCACTTACTGACTGACTCACTAATTCTCCAACTTCCCGCGTAGGTAGAAGGCTGAAATTTGGCAGGCTCATTCCTTACAGCTTACTTACAAAAGTTGGGCAGGTTTCATTTCAAAATTCTACACGTAATGTTCATAACTGGAACCTATTTTTTCGTCCATATATTATAATAGTATGCTCGATGCCCGTGGGAGGTGGAGTTACGCCTCCCACGTAATTTAGTGCCTGCCCATATAAGGCCGTCCAATAGAAACACTGCCGCTAAATATTCACGGGTGAAGGACTGTGCTTGTGCAGAGGAAGATGAGATGGTCAGGGTGGTGTTTGGCACAAACTCGGCGAAACTGCGAGAGAAACTTTTAAGTTCTGGGTCTTAGTTAACATTAAATACAGCCGTGGACATCGCACGAGATGGCACCAGCACAGCTGGAAACCTTTGATGCATGTACACTAAGCGGCTCACGTGAAGCAACAGTTCCAAAGAGTGCTGAACAAAAACCGAATTACACAATTGAGAAGGAAGCAAAAAAATATGAAGCGTGTGATACATACAAGCATATTCAAGTGCAACTACTGCGGAAACAAAACACATGGTGGAAAAAGTCAATGTCCCGCTAAAGGAACACAGTGTAAAAAAAAACCTGTGCATGCAGTGTGTCACGTCTCAGATAAAGAGGAAGACGAGCTGTTTATTGATGCAGTAAGAAACGAATCGATGAATGAAACCTGTTATCTTTACAACGATTGACAAACACGGAATGTAACTTGATTACATCCTACAAATACGAACCTGATTGAAAGAAATAATAATAATCAAATCCTTGATGACAGCAACACTCCTAACACTCACAAAACAATTACTGTATATTGACACTCATGTTACGTTATTTTTAAAATGTTCCCTTTTCTTTTTCATAACTTCTTTAACACACTACTTCTCCGCTGCGAAGCGTGGGTATATATATATATATATATATATATATATGTATATACAGTATATACCCTGATCTACATACACTCAAATAGATAGACCACACGCCGTGGCGCAATGGTAGAGCCTTCGCCTCTAGCACCGATGACCGAGGTTCGATTCCCGAGAGGGGGTGCACTGAGTATGTACGCGCGCTTCCTGATTCATTTTACTTTCGCATCCCCTTGGTTTCAGACGTATGAAAAAATATGCGGTTTACGCAGAAAGACAGATCACCAATTGAAGCTTTATGAATAATGGATACTTTATTCGCCATCAATGATTGTTTTGGTAAAGCCATACTCAGTGTATTCATTAGATGAACGGTAAAAAAGTATGAGCGAGGGGAGGGTGACTTATTGAGGCACACAGGCAAAACCACAATAGCACGCGGGCTCGATGTACTGTAGTGCGCGTCAACTCGATCTGAATTGCGCGATCACATTCGAAAAAATATATCTTTTCAAGTTCTATTTAGTCCATATGTGTCAAACTCAAGGTCCGTGGACCACATCCGGCCCGGCGTGTAATTATATCCGGCCCGCAAGATCATTTTATATACTGTATTATTGTTATTAATAGCCCGGGGATATGAAGCGCTGGTAACACAATAAACTACAGCTCCCATAATGCAGCGCTTCAGCTGCCTTGTCGAACACTAACCGCGTTAATCAAGTCTAGCTTATGATGCTGCAAGTTATTGCGAAGCTAGCCCACACGATGCCGAAGAGAAAAGTTGATTCTGAAAATAGAGCCTTTAAAAACCGATGGGAGGCTGAGTATATGGTACTGACATTGCCGGTAAACCCGTGTGTCTCATTTGTGGAGCTAATGTGGCTGTAATTACAGAATTTAATCTAAGACGGCACTATGAGACAAAACATCAGGATAACCTGAAAGACCTGAATGCAATGCAGAAGATACAGAAAGCAGAAGAGTTAAAG
Source organism: Polypterus senegalus (assembly GCF_016835505.1). NCBI lineage: Eukaryota > Metazoa > Chordata > Cladistia > Polypteriformes > Polypteridae > Polypterus > Polypterus senegalus. The sequence continues at coordinate 128,920,534 of NC_053161.1, read as the reverse complement.
AAGAATCTGACACTTCAGCAGACGTTTTTACCCGTGCAAAATCACAAAGTGATTTCAAGTGAAGCTGTTTTTATGGGAGACACAAATGCACCCGTGCAACTGCCCCACTTTCCCTGTTGCCAAGTAATGTTGAACCAAATCGGCACAACGGTGTTCCCAAATACGCACTTTGCTGATAAACTGAGCGCACTGTGCACTGAGTTCGCACGGCGCTTTGGTGACTTTGAAGAACAAAAAAAGAATTTTGAGTTGTTTCGCAACCCATTTGCCTTCGATGTGGAAACTGCACCTGTGCAGATTCAGATGGAGGTGATTGAGCTGCAGTGTAATGGCACACTGAAGGCAAAGTACGATACTGCAGGGCCCGCACATTTTATTCACTCCATTCCCGCAGAAATGCTCCAACTCCATCTACATGCGGCTCGAACCTTGTGCATGTTTGGTAGCACATATCTGTATGAGAAGCTCTTCTCAGTGATGAAGACTAACAAAACAGCACACAGGAGTCGCCTCACTGATGAGCACCTGCAGTCCATCCTGAGAATCTCCACAACACAGAACCTCACACCAAACATAAACGAACTTGTTGCCAAAAAAGATGCCAGGCATCCAGCTCTGATAAAATGACATATGAGCACTGAATGATTTGATTTGTTATTGCTGAAAAGAACAAATTTTATTTATATTTCCAGGTTTTGTTATGCAGCATGTTCATATTTGAATTTGTATAATTTTATATTTATTTATAATGTTATATTTTTATGAAGAGCAAAATCTTTTGGAATATTTAAAATTTAAGTTTATTTTTTATATAAAATTACATAAGAGTAAAGAAATTTAAATGTTTGTTCTTTTAACGTTGTGGACGCTGGCCCGGACACAGACAGGCAGACATGTTGTTCATCACCCAACACACTGTTTATTTACAAATATTTACAAACTTCGTGCACTCACAAACCCAGTGCCTCTTGCACCGATTCCCCCTAGTCCAGGCCTCACAGTCTCTGTGCCTTGCTCTCCTGGCCGCCTCCAGTCCTCACTTCAGCTCCGTCCTCTTCCACCCGACTTCTGCCAATGACTGGCGGGAGACGGCCCCTTATATACAGCTCCCGGATGAGCACCTGGTGTTCCCGGCATTCCTCCCTTGGCCACGCCTCAGCGTGGCGGAGGTGCTGGCTGTCCTCCCGGCAGCTCTCCGGGTGTCTCCCACAGTCTTCCCCCCAGCACTTCCTGGTGTGGCAGAAGTGCTGGGCTCTCGGGATATTTAGGCACTGGGGCGCCGCCTGGCGGTGGCCACGGGTCCCTACAGGGCTGGGCTTCCAAGCCCTGTACCCGAGGCCCCCAGCATAACCAGGACGGACGCCCCCTCTCAGTCTGGAGGAGGCACAAGCCCTCCTCCGGTCCTCCTGGGCGTCCTGGCCGGGTACCACACGGGATATTCAGGCACTGGAGCTCCGCCTGGCGATGGCCACGGGTCCCTACAGGGCTGGGCTTCCAAGCCCTTTACCCTGGCCCCCAACATAACCAGGGGGGGCGCCCCCTCTTGGTCTGGAAGAGGCACAAGCCCTCCTCCGGTCCTCCTGGGTGTCCTGGCCGGGCTGGGACCACAACGTTTACTTTATTTCTAACTTGTATAATTTAGACAGGATATATTTTTATGGAGAGCAAAATATTATGTTATTTAAGGTTTGAGTTGATTTATTCCGGAATAATATTCCTGTCTGTTTTTATTCATATTTATGTTCAAAAAAGTTACGTTTTAAAAGTTTAAAAGTTTTTAAAGTTTAGTTTTAGTGTGTTCAATAAAAGTTTATCCTGTTCGGCCCGCGACATAAAGTGTGTTTTGGCCCCCTGTGCAATTGAGTTTGACACCCCTGATTTAGTCGACACAAATATATTTGGTTGGAATGTAAGGCGAATTTACTCTTTTCATTTGTATGGTGAAGAAAAATTTATGCAATAATGCCTACATTTAACTTACATTCCTACCAAAGATATTTCTGTCGACTAAATAAAAATTCCTTATATTTAAAATTTAAATAGAACTTGAACAGATACGATAGTTCATAATATCCACGCAGACTTGCACGTAAGAGCGGGAGTCATATGTTTTAACAAACAGCGTATTGCACTGATACGAAATAGCCTGCCCATTTAATTATTTAGGAATGGATAAATAAATTATGATTTTGTACAAATAATGTTTTTCATTTTTCTTCCTTGATGGATTCTGCCACCCCCAGCAACAGTTGCTCGCACCCCAAAGAGTGTATGTATGTGTGTGTATATATATATATATATATATATATGTGTGTGTATATGTATATATGTAGATATATATGTATATGTATATATATGTTTATATATGTGTGTGTGTATGTATATATATATGTATTTGTGTGTATGTATGTATGTGTGTATGCATATGTATTGTATATATGTAGATATGTATATATATGTATATATATGTGGATGTATATATATATATATATATATATATATACAGTATATATATATATATACAGTGGTGTGAAAAACTATTTGCCCCCTTCCTGATTTCTTATTCGTTTGCATGTTTGTCACACAAAATGTTTCTGATCATCAAACACTTTTAACCATTAGTCAAATATAACACAAGTAAACACAAAATGCAGTTTTTAAATGATGGTTTTTATTATTTAGGGAGAAAAAAATCCAAACCAACATGGCCCTGTGTGAAAAAGTAATTGCCCCTGAACCTAATAACTGGTTGGGCCACCCTTAGCAGCAATAACTGCAATCAAGCGTTTGCGATAACTTGCAATGAGTCTTTTACAGCGCTCTGGAGGAATTTTGGCCCACTCATCTTTGCAGAATTGTTGTAATTCAGCTTTATTTGAGGGCTTTCTAGCATGAACCGCCTTTTAAGGTCATGCCATAGCATCTCAATTGGATTCAGGTCAGGATTTTGACTAGGCCACTCCAAAGTCTTCATTTTGTTTTTCTTCAGCCATTCAGAGGTGGATTTGCTGGTGTGCTTTGGGTCACTGTCCTGTTGCAGCACCCAAGATCGCTTCAGCTTGAGTTGGCGAACAGATGGCCGGACATTCTCCTTCAGGATTTTTTGGTAGACAGTAGAATTCATGGTTCCATCTATCACAGCAAGCCTTCCAGGTCCTGAAGCAGCAAAACAAACCCAGACCATCACACTACCACCATCATATTTTACTGTTGGTATGATGTTCTTTTTCTGAAATGCTGTGTTCCTTTTACGCCAGATGTAACGGGACATTTGCCTTCCAAAAAGTTCAACTTTTGTCTCATCAGTCCACAAGGCATTTTCCCAAAAGTCTTGGCAATCATTGAGATGTTTATTAGCAAAATTGAGACGAGCCCTAATGTTCTTTTGCTTAACAGTGGTTTGCGTCTTGGAAATCTACCATGCAGGCCGGTTTTGCCCAGTCTCTTTCTTATGGTGGAGTCGTGAACACTGACCTTAATTGAGGCAAGTGAGGCCTGCAGTTCTTTAGATGTTGTCCTGGGGTCTTTTGTGACCTCTCGGATGAGTCGTCTCTGCACTCTTGGGGTAATTTTGGTCGGCCGGCCACTCCTGGGAAGGTTCACCACTGTTCCATGTTTTTGCCATTTGTGGATAATGGCTCTCACTGTGGTTCACTGGAGTCCCAAAGCTTTAGAAATGGCTTTATAACCTTTACCAGACTGATAGATCTCAATTACTTCTGTTCTCATTTGTTCCTGAATTTCTTTGGATCTTGGTATGATGTCTAGCTTTTGAGGTGCTTTTGGTCTACTTCTCTGTGTCAGTCAGCTCCTATTTAAGTAATTTCTTGATTGAAACAGGTGTGGCAGTAATCAGGCCTGGGGGTGGCTACGGAAATTGAACTCAGGTGTGATACACCACAGTTAGGTTATTTTTAACAAGGGGCAATTACTTTTTCACACAGGGCCATGTAGGTTTGGATTTTTTTTCTCCCTAAATAATAAAAACCATCATTTAAAAACTGCATTTTGTGTTTACTTGTGTTATATTTGACTAATGGTTAAATGTGCTTGATGATCAGAAACATTTTGTGTGACAAACATGTAAAAGAATAAGAAATCAGGAAGGGGGCAAATAGTTTTTCACACCACTGTATGTATATATGTGTGTGTATATATACAATACATATGCATACAAAATGTTTCCCTTTCTTTTTCATTACTTCTTTAACACACTACTTCTCCGCTGCGAAGCGCGGGTATTTTGCTAGTTGAATATAAAACAGAAGGAGAAAATAACGACACAGCTGAAGCGAAGCTAGTGCAAGTGGATGAGTCGTCTTACAAGTTAATGTTTCACCTAGTTTTAATAAAGTATTAGTGTTAGTGCAATAGTCATAATGAATATCTGGTTGGATAGGGGACACAAGATATTCGCATACCCATTCTAAGTAAAATGAAGAGATTTCGGGTACACAAATTTGGTTATTCAAAATGAAAGAGAAAGGTGGCTCAGAAGGCTTTCATTGCTTCACAGGAAGGAGCAATCCTGAACTTTATCATAAGTTAAAAGCTTGTGTCATGAGCACAAGGCGGCTATGCAGTGTCTGCAACGGATGTGGCCATCCGCCGTGCATAAGATACCATATTGACATTGGCGGGTGAAGGGGCCACAGATTATTTCTCTGTCCAGGGCCTCCACTAGCCTAGGGCCACACCTGGTTAAATATATCTGCTATAGATGGCTAGAAAAAAGGTTCTATGACTGCATGCAAAATACTAGGTTGGCCATTAGAAAATATATAGCATACTTAGAATACAAAGTTAGGAAGAGTATTTGAAAATCTGATGTGTGATAAAAAGGAGGTTTATATACAGTACACAATACAATATGAGATTTACGAGGCAGTAGCTCTGTGGCTGGAGAGTGTGGACAGCTGGAGGTTGAGACTGACAAAATGAGCTGTGTGTTAGGATGTGTTTGTGACAATAATTCATTTGAAAAACATTTTTTTTATCTATTAAAGGGATAATCCCACCTGGTGAAATATGTTTCTGGCTGTTGCCATGTTTTTTATGCCAGTGTATGTCTTGTTGGGCTGCATTTTTTTGTGTCTCTGACATATAATTATTTGGAATTCTGCACTCAGTGTGCAAATTAGTAGTTTTGTTTCAATTTCCTACTTATTGAAATTAACTGGATGTTTAGAACATATATCAACATTCTGCACCCTTATTTAAAGTTAAATTTAATTCAGAGCTGCTATATCACTCATAGTTTAACAGTTTAGCAGTTTTATACTTTTACAGTTTACTGTTACTATTCAGTGCTCAATGCTTGTTGTAATGACCCTTGTGGGCAAACAGGATTATGTGGTCATAACTTGTTTAGATGTGAAAATGTACTACATTTCTCATGTGCATTTGCTGAAATTATTTTATTTTGTATATTTCACTTGATACAATGTATCCTGAGTATGAAGACTTTTATTCTTTGCTATTTTTTATGTTTGTGCTTTGAGAATTGCACAACCTGGTTAATAAAATGTGACTCTGTGGTAACAAATTTTGGTTATTTTTTTAAACCTAATAATATCATTACTTAATTTAAATATGATGCATAATACGAGGTGTGGCAGAAAAGTAATGAGACTGATTTTTTATTTTTTTCAAACATCAATGTTATCCCCTTCAAAGTAGTTCCCTTGGGAAGCTACACACCGATGGAGACGTTGTTCCCACTGTTGGTAGCAGTGCTGGAAGTCTTCAACCGGTATGGTCTTCAGCATGTCTGTTACACTCTTTTGGATGTTTTCTAAAGTCCCGAAATGATATCCTTTGAGGACATTTTTCAGTTTAGTAAAAAGGTGTGTGAATAAAGGGGCTGGGGAACCACAGGAATGCATTTTGAGGTCAAAAATTCTGTTATGGAGAGGGCAGTGTGACATGGGGCGTTGTCATGATGGAGCATCCATTTGTCTGCAATGTCTGGTCTCACGCGAATGACCCTTTTTCTGAGCCTTTCAAGGACGTCTTTATAAAAAATTTGGTTGACAGTTTATCCTGGAAGAACAAATTCTTTGTGGACGATTCCCCTTTTGTGACGCACAACCAAAAACAAACTTCGCTAATAGCAGTCACAAAAATCACGTAGTTAACGGAAAGAGTTGAAACTCGCACTGAGCTATGGGAGGGTACTGATACACGTGCTCTATCAAGGACAACAGCGCAGCGTTGCCAGATTGCTTGCAGTGTTGCCAGTCTCATTACTTTTCTGCCACACCTCGTATATGTTAAAATTAAATTTTAGAGTGTCAAAAACTGGAGCATAGATGGAGAACAACAAATCTACAGGTCTTTTGAATTGCAAGGGGTGTGTTCAAATATAAAAAAAACTCTCTTTAAAGCCCAGTGAGAAAACTATTCTAAATAATAATAATAATAATCCTTGTGTACTGTTTAGAACAGTGGCAAGTTTAACAAATAGGAATTCACAACTACAGTGCAAAATACCAATAGACATTAGTAGTACAATCTTTATGGACTTCTTTAATTAGAAAATCAAAAATATAAGATCCCAGATCTCAGCATCACAAACCTAATACTAGATTGACAAACCCTGTGTCACCTTTCATTCTACACTTTAAAACTTTTAATCCGGTAACAGAACTTCACTTTTAATTTCTAAAATGAAACTTACTACTTGTTCGACAACATATCTACTGTAGTGCCAACAAAAGTAATAAAAAGTGCAATGGATGTTCTTGAGCACCCATTGTTAGCATTATCAATAGCTCATTTTTGCATGGAGCAGTACCTGATGCACTAAAAGTGTCAATTATCAAACCATTACTTAAAAAGTCAGTCCTTGACCCACATATACTAAATAATTACAGTATAGACCCATTTCAAATTTACCCTTTAATCTAAATACTTAAGTAAAATACTTTGAAAAGCTAGTCACTAATTAGTTTCAGTCTCACCTAATTCATTACAATTTACTTGAGAAAATCTAGTTTGGCCTACACACCAGTCATAGTACAGAAACGACACTAACACGTGTTGTAAACAACATTATGATATTCTCTGATGATGGAAATTGCAGTGTAATTATGTTGTTAGACTTAAGTGCAGCATTTGACACCACTGACCATTTTATTTTAATACACAGGATGGAAAATGAAATTGTGCTCATGGGCAATGTCCTTGCAAAATGTGTTGACAGTACTCCATCATTATACACAAAAGTGAGATATGGTGTCCTGCGGGGCTCAGTAATGGGACCTTTACTGTTTTCACTTTACTTGCTTCCACTGGTATTTATCATTAGAAAACATAACATTAATCTTACACAGATGACACTTAGTCATACCTTTCTTTTAGACCAAATGATGTTTCTCCAATGTCATTTTTAATTAGTTGTGTAAGTGAATTAAAGGAGTGGATGTATGAGAACTACTTGTTTTGGAACACAGCTTAAACAATATTTTCTCATTATTTAACTCAGTTAAAATTAGCATTAGTTTTACTAAATTAGCCTGCAATCTAGGTGTTGTCTTAGACACTAGCGATTTAAAGCACACATTACAAAACTATCCAAAACATATCTTTTCCATCTTAAAAATGTTGGGAAATTAAGGATTTTTCTAAATATGTAGGATACTGAGAAATTAATTAATGCATTTATTTAAACTTTAATTGACTACTACAAGGCAGTGTTCACAGGCTGTTGAAATTGTTCCTTATACAGCTTTCAGGTAATTGAAAATGCTGCTGCAAGAATTATTACAAGCAAAAGAATATATGAACATATACATTATCTGTCAAAAGGTTTAGAACATTTCAGTTTTTCCTCAAATTTAATCACTTGAAATACAATCAATGAACTGCCAGAGATTTAATTCTACAGTTTAGGTTAGCAAAAAATGATAAAAAGGAAATTTCAGAAAATTACAAATGGGCCTTCTTCAGGGAACAATAATAGGTTACATTCTACAGATGTTCTGCATTAATTAAAATTAGTTAAGACTTGCAAGTTGAAGTAAACAATTTGCACAAGTGTCTTGAAGTACTTGAAGTACACTGTGTAACTACATCCTCTGAAGTACTACTTGGACAATATTACACTGTAGAAAGTTGTAATTTCTAGTGATGACAACAAAATGGCAATTAACAAATGAAATGAGGCCGAGCATTACTAACCTTTGAAGTGTAGCCTTTTGATTCAGAGATATTGCAAAAAACATCAAAGTGTCAGTGAGTACGGTGTCCTATATAATCCAAAGGCAACTGGAAACTGGAAGAAACTCTGAGAAGGAGAGATTTGATAGACCCAAGGTCACAACCCAATCAGAAGACAAGTTGCTGAGGTTCACCTACGTGATAGGTGCCTCACAGCACAACAGCTTCAAGAGTGGCTTAACAAAAAGCAAGTCTCAATTTCTACTGTAAAGAGGAGTCTTTGTGCTGCAGGTTTGACAGGGAGGGTGTCAGTAAGTAAGCCATTCCTTAAATGACAAAGTAGGGCAAGGAAATATCAGCTGTGGACTACTGCAGACTGGAAGAAATTCTTATGGACAGATGAATCAACATTGAAAATCTTCAGTTTATCACGCAGGGTATTTGTACTCCATAAAATTGGTGAAAGGATGGTTTCTCAGCATGTAACAACAACTATGAATCATGATGGAGGAAGTGTGATGGTACAGGGTTTTTTTTGCTGGAAATAGTGGCAGAGTTTGTGACTTGAAAATCAATAGGTTTGTGAATCAATAGGTTTACCACACTTTGGCTGTTATATCAGCAAAATGTGGCTAAATTAATGAATCAAAAAATATTGCATAAACTTATGTACACTTCATGATTTCTTGACTTATTTTGCCATTGTTTACTTGTTCTATGCCTAGATTTCATGAAACATTAAGACTTTAAAATGCATGCATTTCCATAAAAACTAAAAAACACTGTTCTAAACTTTCGACCACGAGTGTAACTCCAGTTCTTAAATTCTTACACTGGCTCCTGGTTAAGTTTAGGGTAGGTTTCAAAATCCTTCTTTTAACATATAAAGCCTTAGATGGCCAAGGTCCTGCTTACTTATCTGAACTTATCATTACTTGCAAACCAGAGTGTTCATTAAGATCTCATGAAGCTGGTAGACTTATTATTCCAATGATTAATAAAATAACAATGGGAGGCCAAGCTTTTAGTTACAGGACCCCTAAACTGTGTAAAGGTCTGCCTGCTGCAATAAGAGGTACTCCTTCAGTCTCAGCTTTTAAGTCCCACCTGAAAACTCACTACTTTTGTTTAGTATACCATGTGTAGTGCTGCTGAACAACTGTGCATACTGCATCTCAGTTGTTAGTTACTAGTACTAAAACATAAGTAATATGATAGTTATAATCTATTAATAACACTTACCTATTCTGTTTGTCTTCTTGGTAGTCACCTGTGTCACTTGGTTCAATTCCTCTACTGCCAAGTTGCTTGCCTGCCTATGGAAAAGGCATCTCTGATAAAAGAGCACTGGAATCGTCGGGTAGAAGGGTCCTTTCATCAAACAGGTCTGCCCAGCACTGACTTAACTGTTGAATGACCAATGCTCTTGCATTTTACTTTGTAGTTTGGACTATTGTAGTGTAATTCTGTGGTGGCATTGACAAATTGGCCATCTAGCTCTGTGAAGAAGATTGCTTGTTTTCTGTATTGCTTAACCCTGTTATTCAACACCCAATGCACGCCCAACCTACCTGGAAAGGGGTCACTCACTTTGAATTGCCTTTCCCAAGATTTCTTCCATTCCCCTACAAGGGAGTTTTTTTTTCTTGTCTTCTTAGTGGGGCTATTAAAAACAGGGCCAGTTAAAATCCATTGCTGCACTGCTTGTGTGAGTTTGGGCTATACAAGAAATTAATTGCTTTTGTTGTTGTTGTTGGCAGTAACTCAAAACATCACAATTTGGGAGGTAACAATTTTAACTATCCTTAACAAATATAATTTAAATAATGTGAAATATAAAAAAAGAGATTGCCTACTTAATTATAAACAGTCAACACAACTGAAAATATTTTATTAGTGAGACTGAAAAATGTGAAATACAATTTACACAACACAGGTTAATTAGCTTGATTATTTTGAGGTAATATGTTTCCTTAAAATTTTTAAGTTGACTTAAATAATTTGGTTTTAGAGTGTAACCATTTTTAGTATACCACATTTTGCAATCTGTAAATTTAAAGTGTAATTAAATGGTGATAATCAGTGATGGGATGGTGACAAACCGATGGGGGCAGCGAGTTACTGTGGTGAAGAAGAAGCTGAGCTAGAAACTGAAGGTCTTGATATGTCCTTACCCCTACCTATGGTCATGAGCTTTGGTTTAATCACCCAAAAAATGAGATCACGGGTACAAGCGACTGAAATGAGCTTTTTTCACAGGGTGGCTGAGTTCTCAATTAAAGATAAGTTGAGAAGCACAAACGTGCGGGAGTAATTCGGAGTAGAGCCACAGACCATCTGCATCGAGAGGAGCCAGCTGAGATGATTTAGGCATCTGATATGGATGACTCTTGGATGCTTTCCTGTGGAGCTTTTGCAGGGAAAATCAGCTGGGAGGAGACACCAAGGAAGACCTAGCCAGGGCTCACTGGAAGAATCATTTCAGCAAAACCACAGTCAGCCATTGACATCAGCTTCAGCCCTATATAACAACAATATAAATGGATTGCATAAATAAGAGGAATCATTTCTAAGGTACATTGTTATTACCCAATTATCTTATGTTGACTTTACCCAAAATAAAAATGTTTTAAATCTTTAAAAATTATTTTTCTGAGAAAATTTGCATTAAGGGACCACCCTTTCAGTAAAAATATTGCAGAAAATATTGGTGATCTACACCCATTTTTATGGTGTAAGGGAAAGACATGGACAGTATATAACATTTTTTAAATGCTTAAGATTTATGTGGCTATGAAAGTGGCTTTTGGATAGCTAACTGGATAATCTGACAAACCTACTTCACTGCCTACATAACAAGAACATGCCTTTTCTGTCAATGTGATGATAGGAAGGTATTGATATAATAATTACTTATAATAATCTGGTGTAGCTAGTTACTTTGCAGTCTTATTTATTAATGGTGTGATTTGAAAGTTGGTTAGCAAAGGATTAGGGGCCTCATGCATAACGGCGTGCATAGAATTCACACTAAAACATGACATACGGACAAAAGTGGAAATGTGCGTACGCACAAAAAAATCTAGATGCATGAATCTATGCATACGCCAACTTCCATGTTCTTCTGCTACATAAATCCCGGTCAGCATGAAAATTAATGCATGTGCACATGCCGGCTGACACTCCCCAACTCTTCCCAGAATGAAATCTCTTTGAATATGCAAATCAATATAACCCTTAAGCTTAGTGTTCTGTGAAAAGACAATGGTAAAAGCACGGGGGAAAATAGAATTTCAGCAAATACCAAGTGGAGGCAAGGAAAAACGTACTGTTTGTTAGATTAAACAGTGATATAAACAACAAAAGGAAGTTGATCGAATGACATAGAGTGTTGAAGAAACTCGAAAGTTCAAGTTCACAAAGTCGCACAGTGCCCAAAATAAAAAAGTTGTCAGATATCAAAGTTGCCGTAAATAGACGAGTCGTAGCCCGATATCTGAGAGTCATTTGGAAGCTTAATAGAGTACAGAGAAAAAGCACAAAATAGGCACAAAGTGGCAAAAACAAGCATGAAATGTTAACTTTAATTTCGAAATTTCCACTTTAATCACATGGTTTATTTTGTAGAACATCATAAACTTCATCTTAAAACCTTTAATTTACTAGTTTCTCAAATACCATTGTAACTAAAATAGCAATATTTTGTATTGTATGTTTTCTTTTATGTGCTCTATGTGTGTGAATTACTACATGCTTCTTAAACCAGTTTTCTCTTCCTCCGACAGGACACAGAATTCATTACATTCGTGATATTACAGCTCTCTGAATAAATTAAATACTGGGATGTATACTTGATAACATTTTCAAACAAAAACAAAAACAAAACAAAATTGTTTGTATTCTTAAAATACTCTTTTTTTACTGCTTACCAAAAACTGTTCACCACCATGTGCATTTATTTAATGGCTATTTCATAATCATTCCTAAATTAGGCAGTATACATAACAAACATCAATTGAATACGGCATATATGTCCCTCAGAAGACTTGCTTCTGCTCACGTCCATTTATCTATCTGCTCTGCCAGCTGCAAGCAGAATATACTGTGCTAGATGTGTAATGGTACAAGACAGATGCTAGTTTATGATGAAGTACAAGTCAGGAAATTTATTTTATTTGATGCAATTTCTTAATACAAGATCCACAAGAATTGTTGTTCTTACAGGACTATAGATTGTGTTCATTATCACATGCATTGGACAGTATATAATCTAGAGAAACCCAGTGGATACTTTAGGCGACCAAGTTTTAGGAGGCAGCATAGTCAGAATCTAGCAGCAATTGACCATCATTTCATACTGTTCAGCTTGTTTTTGGGGTAGTTTTGTATTTTTTCTGTGTTTGTTTTCTGGTACTTGAAGTGCTGTAGGCCAACGACTTCATTAAATGTTCCAGAAATAATTCCTATACTGTGATCGTCTGTATCATCATGGAATGACAGGCGCCATTTTGCAAATAAGCGCACAAAGAATGCAGACTTTTCTCAGATCTTTGTAATGAAGGTGGGATTTTTTTCCAATTGTTATGTTTGAGCAAAACACAAACAAGAAAACCAAATCTATTAAAAGAGAGGAAAAAAAATATTTTTCCACTCTGCTAGATGGTGACTAAGAAAAGAAAAATCAAGTGTTTAGGCTGTGATGTTGGTGTTCTTAGTCTGATTTTCCTTTTGTTTAGATGCCTTGGTTTCGATTTCAATTTATGCCTTTTGATCTGGTTTTTAATTTTTGTTCTTGGCTTTTTCTTGCAAACAGGATGCTCAACCTTTGCAATTAAGTCATACAAGATGTTGTAACCAAGAGGAAAATGTAATGTTGTGATGTATATGGATGGCTGTGGCTTTTTCCTTACAGAAACTGCAATTAGAAGTGTCCGGTTTTACTGTTGGACAAATGTCTTTTGTACTGCTTTGTTTAAGATGGACGATAGACTCTGTATTTATTTATTTATTTTTTGTATTGTTCTTTTTTAGACTGTGCATCAGACTTTTGCAGCATACTTCTGTACTTTTTTGTTTTTCTCTTTTATCAGGTTTCTGGTGTTGCTTCCACTTATTAGAAGCTAGTCACTGTAAGGATCATTGCGCTTGCTAAAACGAAAACAAGCTTTTACAAAAAAGGACAGTTTCATTTGCTATTTGCTTTGCATTGATTGCTAGAATCCAGGTGTCATACTGGCAAATGTGTTTATCTTCAAAAAACAAAACCAAAGTACATTGATGGGAACAGAATACATTATCCTTATTGAAAAATACTCCTTAAAACAATGCTCCTCCCAAAAATAATCATTTTTTTTATTATTTATCCTGTGTAATGGCCAAGAAAAATGTTTCATGTCATGTTTTTATGGTGAACAGAGATGACACAGTTCCTGACACAATAGGCTTCTGTTGTGACTAACACTAAAAAAGGCAGCACACAATGTCAAAATGTCCATGATGTACTCATCACATAATCCATGTCTTTATATCTAGACGTATGTTCACAATGTCCTAAACACATGTATTTTGGTTAATAAATTGATCAATAAATCACTCTGGAAATGGATTGTTTGAATGCCTAGGGAGCATGCTCAGATGAAGAACAATGTTTTGAATTGAACATCCATATCTCTGCTCATTCATTGGTCAGAAGTTCTTTTTTAAATATTTTTAATTGATTTTAATTAGAAACATATAACATTCCATACAGTCTAGTCCAAATTTAACAAATCAAAACAAAACAAAATTCGACCCACACCCAATAGAAAGGGAGAGGAGCCAGCAACCGAAGCTACTCTATAAAAGTAGCAAGAAAAGAAGGCTATCCTTTTACCTGAAATGGAAGCTTATTCCAAAATGTTATTGATTAGATCCTGACATATTTTTAAAAAGTTTTGAAAAGATTTTCCAAATGTGAATTTGATTTTTTCCAATTTAAAATGCAGTAGTGTACAACATTGATAACTGACTTAAGAGTTGTGGGGTAGGATTCTTCCAGTTGAGAAAGATAAATCTATGTGCTAGATTGGTCAGAAGTTCTGCCCAGTAATAAATCATTTATTTGCTACCATAGCTGATAACACGAGGATTCTGCAGTCTATGCATATATGAAAAACAATGAACTCTATCAAAATTTATAAAAAATTTAAAGACATTTATTAGAAAGAAATGGTTTTATTGTCAACAGTAACTCCATCAAAAATATGAATAAACTATGAATTACTTTATTTTGACCAGCAACATGACTAAAAGCCTCCATTTGAATGTCCTTGAAGGATGGCACTATGCATAACACATTTTGTTGCACAGTCCACACTTGTTGCACATAAAACATTTATTAGTTGGTGACTGTTTGCACTCAGAGGAAGACAGAATGTCCATGTACTGCTGTCATGTCAAGTCGGACACCTTGTGATGAAGAAATGCCTCTGGGGCAGCTGTCCACATTAGTGCCAAAGCCTACAGATTCCACATAATTGATTGTAACTATGTTGATCACTGTCATTATCTTTAAAATATTCATCCTGCAATAAATCTAGTTGTTTCAAAACATCCCTAGCTTTATACCTTTTTCACTACAACATAACTTCTATTTATAGCACTATTTTCTGCAAACTATTGGGTCAAAAACAATGTTATGGCTATCTACTGCATGGCAGTATGGCACTATAGTAGCTAACTAAGATGCCGCAGCAAAGGTCGCCAGCAAGCTGGTTGATCTATAGTGCATTAAGAGATGACTTGTATTGTATGTTGCACCTCGACAAACTTAATTTCGGTTCAGTGTTAATATCACCTTAACATTGCAGAATGTTGTCTGAGAAAAATGAACAATTAGGTAAGTAAAGTTAGTAAAAACATTATCAGGTGAAATGTATGTCCCTTATTTGTGCATATTGAAGGTGCTTTAACAATGCATTTTCTCAAACTGCTGTTGAAAAACCCAGAAAATGTCACTTTATTATTTGACAGACATTTGTTAATCTTTGTTAAATTGTTAATCCAAATGTCACTCTTTTTTCAATTGATGGAGTTTTTGCAATGCATTGTAATTTTTATAGAAAATGTAAAAAATATCTTTTATCTGTAAGATTATTATAATATGACAAAAATGCAACTTGCCTCACATCATTATTTAATATGACAGCCCTGCAAAGTGGAGCCATTGGTCCGCCAATTTAAAAGAATGCCAGCTGATGCAAATTGAAAGTTGTTATTGCCATTATGACTTTTCCAGAAACAGAAGAATAAAAATGAACAGTTTGTAACACCAAAATGTTTAAAAATATAAGTAAATAGATAGCTAAGAGAACAATTTACTAGTTGGAGACAAGGTGGCACATCTCCTTAGGCTTCTAACAGGCCCTTGCTGGGTGTCAGTATGTGTGTGGATATATGTGTGAGTGGGGTCTGCCCTGCCTAGGGGAGTTTCCTGCCTTACGCCTGGAACTGCATGAATAGGATCTAATCTGCCATGCCTTCTGAATAGGAATGAGAATATTATTATATTCCAACAGAAAATATGAATTGATTTGACAGTGTTTTTATATTGGGAATCTACATTTTGTCAAAAATTCTATAAGCATTTAATTATTATGTGACTATTTACACTGAAAATGTTATAACATGGTTAAAAACAAACTAATAAAAAATGATAGTACATAATGCTGAATTACATCTTTTTAACTTTATGTTCCTTGTCATAAATAATTTCTATGTATCATTTAAAAAAGAGGTGGCACGGTGGGTAGCACTGCTGCCTCACAGTTAGAAGATCCGGGTTCGCTTCCTGGGTCCTCCCCGCGTGGAGTTTGCATTTTCTTCCAGTGTCTGCGTGGGTTTCCTCCAGGTACTCCGGTTTCCTCCCACAGTCCAAAGACATGCAGGTTATGTGCATTGGCGATTCTAAATTGTCCCGGGTGTGCGTGTGTGTGCCCTGCGGTGGGCTGGCGCCCTGCCTGGGGTTTGTTTCCTGCCTTGCGTCCTGTGTTGGCTGGGATTGGCTCCAGCAGACCCCCGTGACCCTGTAGTTGGGATGTAGCGGGTTGGATAATGGATGGATGGATTTAAAAAAGAAAATTGTAAGAGCACCAATGGGTTATACAACTGATGATCCTCAATATGTCCCTTGATTTCAATATTACTGGCAGACCACCTTAGTTTGACTTTACCAACAAAGTGCAACATCACATTTTTCACTGTTTCCAATTTTGTTTTCATTTAATGCCATACTTTATTTAACAGTTTGCTTTTAAAGATTTGTTTATACATTTGAAAATATCTATTGAGGTAATGCAGCTACTGTGTAGCTAACACTTTGTCTACTATTGTTTTGATAATTCCTAAATATTAAACTGTGCCAGTAAGGAGAAACGGTACTTGCTGGGATCCATGACAAAGTCCCGCGGTTTAGCTTGAGCTGTGATTTATGCTGATCTGGCACACAGTTGCTGAGCAGTCAGAAACTAAGCAGGCTGTGTTTTCCACACATACTAATGTAACACTTTTGCTCTAACTCAATTTACTTTGTAATTTTTGTTATCAATGAAATGATTAAATCCGACATACTGCTATGAATGAGACATGATTTCAGGCTTGGAAGCCACAAACATTCTTAAACTGATAGTAATTTGAATTTTATGTAGCAGTAGCAACAATAAAGCAATACATTCTTTAGATTAAAAGAAACATCCTTAATGTACATTATGCAAAACAACTGTTGTAATTGCCTTTTGACGTATTAAAAGAACAGACAAAATGCTTTAACCTATTTAGCCTGCATTCTACATTGGTTTAATTATATTTTTGAAAGAAAAAAAAAACAGCATTCTGGGTTTGAATTCTATAACTGTAGCCGCAGGAGTGTAAGGCGAGATTGAGCATGGGAAAAGCGCGTGCCGAAAGAAATCTCTCAGTCCAAAAGTTAATTTTTAAAAATATTTAGTGAAAGTTAAAAGCAAATAATCCACACAAGAATAAAGGAAAAAGTAGTTACACACACAGAATAAAAGGCATAAAAAAGGAAAAATCTAAACTCTATCTAAACTTAGGTTTTCTTGAGAAACTTTAGTAATTTCTGTACGCCGTAAGTGTACAGCTCTGCACTTAAATAAGCGCATTATCTTACGAATTACTTCACACACTCAAAAGGCACGGGAACGGTTTACAACCATGTGACCTCCTCTACACCATACACATGGCAAGGCTGGTCACTAACTGAAAAATAATGTTTAGTCAAAGCAGATAGATATAGCTAGAATATACCAAATTTACTCAGCTTATGGGGGTTATAGGAACCTCCCATAGATTATGCATTGTCATTTAGTAAAAAATGTATAAATCTTATATAACTAGGAGATGGCTCTTACAACAATTATTCATCCATTTATGTGGAGCTTACATCTTCTCTGTATGTCTGCATTGGATTTCCTCCCACATCTCAAAAGATGCTGATGTTTATGTTAATTGGCAATTTGAAATTAGTCCCTTGTGAAAGTCCATAATGAGCACTGCTGCTGCAATAGGTCCCATTCCAGCTGAATAAATCATAGGCGCAAGCACTAGCATTGAGCTTTAACTTCAGAGTTGCTGCTTTTGTTATCAATCACCGTCATAAGCTCAGCAAACTGAATGCATTTAATGGATAGAATAGAAATCCTTGATAGGTGGATATGAATCTCCAAGGAAGAGCAGTGCTCCTCTTGGAAATCTCAAAGCCTGTACAGATAATCAATGGATGAGTAAATCTACTTTTGGACAATGGTCATTGAGTTTACAAATAAAAAGAAAAGTTTTTTATTAAAATTATTTGATTTATTTTTATTTGAAAGATCTAAGAAATGAAGTTGGGGAGAGCATATTTAAAAGTTGTAGGGAATGTGCCTGAATAATTAATGTTTAATTTTTCACATTTTTTTTCCTTATCTTTTTCACATTTTGTTATGTTGCACCCTTATGCTAAAAACATTTAAATTCCTTTTTTCTCAAATGAAACAACACTCAGTACAGCAGAATGACAAAAAGAAATCAGGACTTTTGGAAGTTTTACAAATTTATTAAAAATAAAATAAAATTTCACTAAATTAAATTAAATTTAATATAACGTTGACAGAAGTGTTCAAACTCTGCTATGAACCCTGAAATTTGGCTCAGTGCCTCCCATTTATTGATCACTGGTGAGATGTTTCTACAGCTTGCTTGGATTCCTTCTGTGCCCAGTTTAGCTTATTCTACATAATTAGAAAAAGGCACACACCTATCTATAGGAGTTCCCAGAGTTGACAATGTGTATCAGGAAAGAAATGCAAGCCATTTATATCAAAGGAAATGCCTGCAGTTGTTGGAGACAGGATTGTGACCAAGAACCCAATGGTCCCTGGTTAAACTCCATAGAACCTAATCTCAGCTTTATGGCAAATTAGGTAGACACCACATGAAAGACTGCTTGGAGTTCACAAAAAGCCTCCTGAAGGACTCTCAGACTATGGGAAACAACATTCTTTGGTCTTATGAAACCAAATGTGAACTACTGTATGTGGAAAAAATTCTAAATATCACACCTGGAGGAATTCAGGCACCATTCATTACCTGCACAATACTGTTTGAATGTTGAAGCATAGTGGTGGCCATTCACGAATGGCATTCCATCATTTAGATTTCAGAACCAGCTGCAGTAACACCTACAAAAACAGCAAGTCTGCCACAACTGCATGAATATCAACCATTTCAGCAACAGCAACACATTCTTCAAGAGTAATATAAAGAGCACTACTGAGGTGGTGTGATGCTACTATATATGGATTAGGACATAGGAATAAGAAACAGTTATGTCTGATCAGCCATATAAAGCACTTCAAAGACAGAACAATAAAGGCTGAGTATAGCAGAACTGAAATAATAATGGAGTAATCTTCAATTGACAGATCTAATTTTACAAAGGAACCTTATAGTTGAGACAAATATAAAAAAGCCAGAAAGATTAGGAAATTTAAAGCATCCCAGATTTCAGACATTTGAAATATGAATTAATTTGCCTTTAAACATTGCTCTTTAGTGTCATTAACCAGCCATCATAAAATCTAAATCTCACAACAGTGAAAGTCGCAAACCTGATAAAATATTTTCTAAAAAGCTGAAATTAAAAGTGGGTTGTTACAAAAACAGTTTTAAAAAGTTGTGTAAATGAAAATATCCTGAATTACCTTGATATTCACTTGACCTTTTTAGTATTTATTTTAAGTTGTATTTATTTTTTCTGTTACTGGATGAAAAATGAAAGCAAAATTTGTTACCCACACAGCAAGATTAATACATTATCATTCATGATATTTTTATAAACTCCACATTGAAATCCCCTTAAGTCTTTTAAAACACCCCAAGGTGATAAACTCTCCACATTTGTTGTAATATTTTGGAGAAAATCTCTTCCACTATCACCAATGAAATTCAGACCCTGCCTATGACTTTTGTATTCTGTATGGCTGTTTTTAAGTAGGACTAAGGTATGTTTTTATCATTTTGTTTAATTTTACACTGTATTAAGACATTTAGGTTTGTCTTATGGTGAAGGTCAATGCTGACCGCAACACCACAGTGCATATTACATGTTGAGTTGATTTTAAAGAGCGACTTCTGTCTCAGGATAGGGGGAAGTCATTAGATATTTGCAGATTTCTCTTTTTGTCATGGAACAAGCCTGCACGAATACCAACTATTTCAGCAACACCAAGCCATTCTTCAAGAGTCCATGAAGAGCGAGCTAGGACTGAATATGCATAACAATAATTATCAAAAACTAAAAAAGTGACATCAAAATTATTTTTATTCATCTATCATATGCAACTAACACTGTTTCAAAATAGTTAATATAAGTTATAGGAATTACATATTTCTGGCAATATTCTCTAAATTTCTGTGAAGAGTAAGAATTTTAATTTGCAATCTTCTGTATCTTCTAATTTGAACTGATTACATTCCCACGTATTGTTGTCCACATATTGATCTTATTGATTAACTTCGGGAAGTCAGAGAATGCCTGAGGAGTAGAGAAAAAGTATACCGGTACAGATTTTTTTAAGAATAAAGGAGATGTGCAGAACTGTAGTTAGTACAGAGGGATAAAATTGAAGTTATGGCAAACAGTGATGGAAGCTACTTTAAGAAGGGAGGTAATGATTAGTTAGCAGCAGTATGGTTCTGCTCTGAGGTTGTTGATGGAGAAGTATAGAGAAGGCCAGAAGTTGTGTTGTGTCTTTGTGGACTTAGAGAAAGCATATGACAGGGTGCCTAGAGAGGAGTTGTGGTACTGTATGAGGAAGTTTGGTGTGGAAGAAAAGTATAGGATATGTACGAGGGAAGTTGTGAGATCTGTGGTAGGCGTGACGGATGCATTCAAGGTAGAGGTGAGATTACATCAGGGATCAGCTATGAGCCCTTTCTTATTTTCAATGGTGATAGACTGGTTGACAGGAAATAAACAGTAACTTCCTCTATTCCAGTAACAGCACAAAGTTTCTGGAGCCACAGGCCATACAGTGATACACAAAGACAACACCAGGGGCCTCATGTATAAATGGTGCATACACACAAAAATGTTATGTATGTTCGTTTCCACGCTCACATTGCAATTTATAAAAAATAAACTTGGTGTAAAGCCATGCACATTCTCACGCCAGCTTAATCCATTGCGTACACAAGTTTTCGGCTGGGATTTGCAAACTGTCAGCACCCAGTGTCAAAGCAGTGCTACCGCACCTGTGTGGTTTCCCTTTATTTTTTTAAATTCACATCCCTGATGCAGCTTTATCAAATACACTGAAATTAACCGTATATTATTTATTAGTTTAAGGCATCTTATTGTAATCAACCTGTAACCATATAATGGTGCTCGGAATGGCAAAACTATTCCAAATACCATAGCTGCTTTAGAGTATTTTAACCCAGTTTATCTGAGTGTGGAATCACAGCTTCAGCGCAGCTGGTCGGAAAGCTTTACGGCAGATTGTGTTGAGAGCAGAGAGAATTATTGGGGTAAACCTTCTAGCCCCTTCATGCCTCAGCCATTGGCACAGTCTATTTGAACTTCTTCCATTAGGCAAATATTTTAGAGCTTTTCCTGTAGGGACCTCGCAGTTCAGAAATAGTTTCATCCCAAGAGCTATAAAAACACTCAATCAGTCCATCAAGTGCTCCCAGTTGAACTGTTTGTACTTATAAGTACAATTACCTCACTGTAAACTTGCACTACAGCTGTAATATTGCACAACCTGAGCTACTTATGCTTTCATATTGTATATTTTTATAGTTTATTATAATTGTTTTATTATTATTGTTGTTATTTTATTATTTTATAGGAAAATTAAGTTTATGGAAGATTTGCATATTGAATCTCATTGTACCATACAACAACAATAAAGAAGAGAGCGCATATTTACAGATGATGATGACTGGCTTCTACGTCGATTTAGATTTACAGGCGCTATCTTCTTGGAGCTCTTGATATCATTTTTAAGATGAAATGCAGTAAAGTATATATATTACATTCAGGGATTCAGGAATTGTTCCTGCCTCGTGCTGTATGCTTGCTGGGATTGGATGAATCGATGGATGGAATAATTAAACATGTACTGTGAAGATATTTCAGTGTTCCTTAAAAGTTTTGAAGAATCTGTATTCTAAGCTTACAGATGGCTTGACATTTATTACAGAGCTAATTGTGTGGTGATTGGTTACTTGAAGAAAGAAAAGGAAGGGCAGGAATTGGGGGTTAGTATGTTTGATAGAGACAGTACTGCTGCAATAAGTTATTTCATCAAAGGTCACGCATGGCACAGCAAGCATCTCGCAGAAGGCAGGAACAATGTCTGGATAAGTCACCAGCTCATCACTACCACTGTGCCACCATGCACCCATGTTTCGTACATGTTTTAATTCCTATCATCATGAAAATTATATCAAGTGTACATCTTAGTACTTAAATTTTTCAGAGAGCTGTAATAGCATGAATGTAATGTATTCTGTGTCCTTTTGACATAAGAGAAAGCCTATTTAATAAGCACATAGTGATTCATACATATAGAGTACATAGAAGAACACACAGAATACAAAAGCATTTAACATGCTACTTTAGATATGATGGGATGTGAGAAATTAGTTAAATGATTTTAAGATTAAGTTTATGACATTCTATTTTAATGGTAAAATAAACCACATGATTAAAGTCCTGCGGTGGGTTGGCACCCTGCCCAGGATTGGTTCCTGTCTTGTGCCCTTTGTTGGCTGGGATTGGCTCCAGCAGACCCCTGTGACCCTGTGTTCGGATTCAGTGGGCTGGGAAATGGATGGATGGATGATTAAAGTCAACATTTCAAGATTAAAGTTGGCATTTTGATGATTTTTTTCCAGTTTCCTTTTTTTTTTTTTTCTTTTCTCTGTACAGTGATCCCTTGCTATATCGCACTTCGACTTTCGCGGCTTCACTCCATCGCGGATTTTAAATGTAAGCATGTCTAAATATATATCACAGATTTTTCGCTAGTTTGCGGATTTCTGCGGACAATGGGTCTTTTAATCTATGATACACGCTTCCTCAGTTTGTTTGCCCAGTTGATTTCATACAAGGGACGCTATTGGCGGATGGCGAAGCTACCCAATCAGAGCACGTATTACATATTAAATAAAACTCCTCAATGATATACGATATGCTTCCTGCACAGTGCCTTGCACATTTCAAAGCTCTAACAGCCGTATTGATTTTTGATTGTTTGCTTTTCTCTGCCTCTGTCTCTGACATTCTCTGCTCTTGACAAGGGGGTGTGAGCAGAGGGGCTGTTTGCACAGAGGTTGTTTGCTTAGAAGATACGGACGCTCCTCTAAAAAATGCTGAAAAGACTACCTTCACATTGATCCCTTCATTGCGACGGCTTTATCGTGGTGCTTCGTTTAATTAAAAGCCCAACAGCCCTATTGATTTTTGCTTGTTTACTTTTCTGTCTCTCTGACATTCTCTGCTCCTGACGGCACTCCTTTGAAGAGGAAGATATGTTTGCATTCTATTAATTGTGAGAAAGAACTGTCATCTCTGTCTTGTCATGGAGCACAGTTTAAACTTTTGACTAAAGGGTGTTATTTAATGTCTAGAGGGCTCTAATAATGTTAAAAAATTTATTTAGAAAGTCGTAAACAGGTTTTCTATGCTCTAACTGCGAAAATATTTATAAATAAAGATTTATAAATAAAGAATCCTACTTCGTGGAAATTCATTTATCGGTCTGGAGCGGATTAACCGCTATAAACAAGGGTTTACTGTATAACTGCGGAGAATATTTATAAACAGTGTGGGAGAGTTTCTAAGGGCTTAAAATATATAAAAATAACCATACAAACATATGGTTTCTACTTCGCGAATTTTCACCGCTATTGAGGAGGGATTACTGTATCCTAATACACTTCCATATGACACTCAGGCAGTGAGCTATGACTCACTTTTTCACAGAGACTTTGATAACTAACCACTTCTTTTTTATTTCTATCACTATGTGACTTTCTGAACTTGATCTTTCGAATTTCTCCTCCACTCTATATCACTTAAACCAACAAATAGTATGTTTTTCCTTGCCTTCACTTCACATTCACTGAAATTCTTCTTTTTTCCCTGTGATTTTGCCATTGTGTTTTCACTGAACACTGAACTCAAGAGGAGGAGTCAGGGTGGGATGGCAAGCATGTGCATTATAGTTCACACTGACTGAGATTTATGTAGCGGAAAAACGTGGAAGTTGGCGTACGCACAGTTTTATGCATCTGGATTTTTTGTGCATACACACATTTCTGTTTTTGTTCATACAGTATATCATGCTTTAGTGTGAATTCTATGCAAGCCATTCTACATGAGGCTCCAGATTCTTCTCAGTATTCAGCAGTATTAAAAAGGATTTAAAAAGCTGATTTAAACTTACTGTGAATCACACCTGTGGATTGGCATAAGAAATTGTCTCATTATGTTTTGGTCTTGAATAAAGGTTTACTGACAAGAAATAGCAAAAGTTATTCATTAGTTTTGCTCATTCAAATAAAATGCCTTCAGTTATCTGTTTTTCTCTGCATCATACTTAACAGGAGCGGCCTAAATACATTTTATTTATTTAATTCACTCAGTGCTTTTCTTATACTGCACACACAACCCACAGAAAGTGCATAAAACTGAGTGAGATTATGAGATTAGTGACTACATGCCAATGGTTGGTGCAAATCTCTGGCAATGTGAATCTCACTCCAAATGTTATGTATGTGGTGCAAAAGTTTCAGGAAAAAATTAAGAACTTTGCACTAGGCTGGTAGAAAGTATTACTGAAAGGGCCAATGGCTTTGGCACCAGCTTTTCCACCACAGCACTCAGACCTTTAGCAGCAGCCTGCATTCCCAGCTGATAGCCATAGCCTGTGCCAACAGCACTTGGCGCAAAGCAAGAAACAGACATAGAGCTAATGTGGAAATGCTATTTTTCCTAATGTTCACTTCTGTGGGAAGTGGAGCGAATGAGAGTACCCTGAGAAAACAAGAAGAAACGCAGAGAATGTGTTAATATGACCTTAGTCAGGACTTGAACCATACCATTGCAGCAAATCACAATGCTAAACAATTCACAGCAGTGTACGTTACAGGTAGTGTGTTGATTTTATTTTTAAAGAGACTTTAATAATTTGTATAGCTGATGTGTAATTTTATTTTACTTTTATTTTATGTTGGTTAAGCCTGCCTATATAGTAAAGGGCAATGTTAAATGGTGAACCACAGTACAGATTACGTGTGATATGGTTGGTACTGCTTCCTCACAGTGCATATCAAATTTTTGGCCGCAATAATCAGTTTGACATAGTTGGCAGACCACTCCCTAGCCCTCAGGGACTTTTAAATGGCCATTGTACCTTCATAATCCACTCAAAACAGGTTTAGTTCCTTTTCCCCCATTAATTATAACACTAGAATTCCTGAAGCCCACGAAAAAAATCTTAATCCTGGCCCACCTTAAATCCCTTTGCACCTCTCCAGTCAGCGTCTTTTGTTTTGTAAATGTGTCGATTACCACAAGTAGCCTGCTATCCCATCCCCCCACCACCATAGAAAGGGCAAAATGCTCTCTCAGCTCAAGCCTTGTTTATCTGGGCATGAGGTACCTGGAGCTGTATAGGGTAAATAATATATCATTATTTGGAACACATGCATTTCATGTGTGTTCCGTGTCTACAAAGATCTATGTAAGTGTAGGATGACAGGAAATACAAGACATGTTGAACACATACCTAAAAGACAAACCAAACTTTTTTCATGTTTTAGTAATAACGACAAAATGTTGACATGGTGTATAATGTGTAAAGACTGTAGTCCAAATATCAAATAAGCACTTTCACAAAAGGTACAAGTATAACAAAACAAATGCGCTTTTATTCAAAAATATAACCAAACAAAAAGAAATTGTGTAGTGTACTTTGTTGACGCGACTGTTTTGGTACTACAGTTGTAAGAACTGCTGACTCATAATCAACAGGTCGCGGGTTCGATCCTGGCCACTTCCCAAAATAAATGTTTTGAATAGTGAGTTGCTCTCATTGTTACTATTATACAATGAAAACATACATTTGATTTGAGTCTGCAACAGCCAGTGTAAATGTATGGCACTTATAAAGGTTAGCTTTTTTTTTAATTCAGTTTTTTTCTCTCAGTCACATTCACACTTCCCCCAATCTGACACTGCTGTTTTCAAATAAAGACGTGCTATAACAGAGGTGAACTCAGATGAAGATGACAGTTCTACATCAGAGAAAGAGAACAGGAACCCTACCACAAGAAACATCTACTCACATAGAGTAGAACAACACAGCTGCACCAGGCATAAACAGGTAGGACATCATCCTGACAGTCAGTCTGCCTCACACCTATCCTTCAACAAAACAATACGGTTTACAGAGCTTGCCAAGGTATCGTTCAAAGTTCTGTTTGTAATTATGTTTTGTGATGGTCTTTATATAAAAACCATGTATATGTTACTTATATAAAAGCCAGATTGAATGTTATTTACCTATATTTACTTACTTATCTTCCTACAGTGTAAAGTCACAAGTAAACTGCAGAGCTTCCTATGTTTGATCAACATGGGCATGCTCACAAAGTACATGTGTACTGATTTTTTGTCATTAGTACTAAAGCATGAAAAAAGTTGTGTATTCAACATTTATTGTTTTTCCTGTGTTCCTACACTTACATATATCTTTGTAGACACAGAACACAAATGAAATGCAAATGTTCTAAATAACAATATATTATTTACCCCATACAGCTCCATTTACCTCACTCCCAGATAATCAAGACGTGAGCTGAGAGAACTTTTTGCCCTTTCTGTAGCGGTGGGTTTATGGGATAGCAGGCTGCTTGCTGCTTGTGTTAATCAACACATTTACAAAACTAAAGACGCTGAACGGAGAGCTGCGAAGGAATTTAAGGTGGGCCGGAATTATAAGTTTTTTGGAAGGCTTAAGGAATTCTAGTGTTATTGCACTTTGAGGAGTTTGGCAAAGTTCACAAACATTTCCATAATTTCACTAAAATCACAGAAAAGTGAACGCTGTACATGCTTAATCTGTTAAATTGCCAAAAGGATATTAAAACAAACTTACTATTTTAGACTGGCTTTGAAAGATGTAAAAGTTATTGGTCAAATATGCTTTCCATTGTTTGAAGAAATGAAAAATCCACTCACCAGAACACACACACATTTTATTGGGCTTTCTGTTACTACATTACTATTTCTCTTTCTACTATAATGTGAAAGCTGTTCCACATTGCACACTGCTTTAAATATTAAACAGCTCCCCAATGGTTTGAACTCATTTTCCTTATTGTGTACATTTCTGTCATACTTGTTTTACATTTAATAGTTTGAAAAAAGGCAGAACAGAAGTTTGTTGTTCGCCTAACATTTTTGGTGACCAGTGTTCACAGAATATTCTATATTCCATATCAGAACTGTACAAGGTGCCATTGCTTCTTTGGGTTAAACAAATATTAGTTAACGTCTAGTGGGTTTTAATTCATGTATTTCTTTTTCAAATTACATTAATTCACATTACGTGTAGCATTAAAATAAGTCCTGGTCAAAAATACCACAAGTAAATGGTTTTACCAATGAAACAAATTACAATTTCTAATGTAAAACTATGTAACTTACCAGTAATTTGCAAAATCAAAAGTAAACAAAATGTATTACAGTATATTTGAATGCAACCATGGTTAGGAAGTTCGTTAAGTCACTGTGCAATACACCTTTCTGAACCAACTTTCCCTGACTTCAGAGTCCTGGCACAGATGAGGCTTTATTTTAGAAATTGATATTGCATACCCCCTTACCTTTTTCAATTTTTACAGCAATAATTACACAAAAAAGGCTCTAACACCCTCCAAGAAACACCCACCATAAAAAGAATGCTCTGATTGGGAAAAAGTAGATGTCGGTAGTAGCAGATGATGGTAATAAGAATGACTAATGAAATAGATTGACAGATAAGCATTATTAGCCTGGTTGATTCTGGTCATGAAGTGTGTGTGTGTGTGTCTCTGAATTTTTCGCGATCACTTGAAATGAAAATGCTAGCTGTGAAGGTGATTTATGTATGGTAGTGTATCGTGGTGTAAGGTCCCATTTGGGAGTGCAGAGTTGGGTTCTCCTCCAATTCCTTACTTTGCCATCTTTTCACCATGTTATCAGATGAAGTGCTGACACCACAGAGGACACTGTATGTTTAGGGCCCCCCAGCTAGTGATGATATTGGTAGGCCTGCATTTTATTTTGTCATTAAATGACTTCCTCTGTCTGTTCTAGTGTTGTGTCACAGCCAGGACTTTTTGTTTGAGATTGGACTGTTGTTGTTTAGCTGTCTCAAACATGGAAAAAAAAATCTGAGGCCTCCAGAAATGGCCATAACGTAGGACAGGACCTGCAATATCATTTCCAGATACAGCCTCACCCCAACTACCCACCTACAGGCTTCAGACTAAGAAGCCACAAAAACTTGGGGTCAGGCTTTAAAACACTTAAATTGATTGGTTCTTCTGGATGAATTTATAAGTAAATTGCTGTCTGTGGTATGTTATTATTATTATTTGTTTGATTGAGCAGCATGTCATTGTAATAGTATGCTTTTTGAAAATAAAAAAAGTTCAAAATATAAAGAAAGTGTCCAAACTATATCACAAGGAAAAGAGAAACCGTGAAATGTTGCTTGAAAGGTCATGGATCCAGTCAGAATTTAAATTTTCAGCAAGAAACACCTAGTGATGGGAATTTAATGAGAGGTTTATTCAGGTTCCAAGATGTTTCTTTAAAAACTTCTATATATAAAAATGTGGTTATTTTTAATTAAGTGCAACGCCAGTTCTGTTTATATATGGGTGCGTCCATATTAGGGCTACATTGCTAATCTCAGTGTAAAGTTGCTAGGGTCTTGGTCCCAGATGCCGAGTTTACCATTGTCTTCCCCATGATGGCTTAAAAAGTTGGTACTGTGAATATAATGGTTTTCTGGTTTTATTCTTACCTGTTCAATAGTACGGTGATTCATTTTATCCTGTAGATTTTGTTTGCTTTTGGTTTTATGTGCTAACTGGTAAATTTCTTCTTACACTATAGAGACAAGTCTCACAAAGAATCTTCCATCCATCCATTATCCAAACCGCTATATCCAAACTACAGGGTCACGGCATTTGCTGGAGCCAATCCCAGCCAACACAGGGCACAAGGCAGGAAACAAACCCTGAGCAGGGCACCAGCCCACCATAGGGTGCTCGCACACGGGGCAATTTAGAATTACCAGTGCACCTAACCTGCATGTCTTTGGACTGTGGGAGGAAACTGGAGCAACCGGAGGAAACCCACGCAGACACAGGGAGAACATGCAAACTCCACGCAGAGAGGACCTGGGAAGCGAACCCTGGTCTCTTAACTGCAAGGCAGCAGCACTACCCACTGCGCCACCATGCCGCCCAAAGAATCCTTATGAATGAAAATTATTTAAAAAAAAAAGCAAAGAAATAAGCAAAAATTGGGCAATCCAAGGAGACCAAATCCCAATCTATAATGACTCAGTGATCCACTGCTGTCTCCCTTTTCTCTATCAAATATATGGCCATAGTACTAGGGTGTTGTACTGTATTAGCCATTATGGATGTAGTAAGAAGTCAAGCAAAATGACACCTTTTATTGGCTAACTTAAAAGATTACAATATGCAAGCCTCAAAAGCTTGCATATTGTAATCTTTTACGTTAGCCAATAAAAGGTGTCATTGTGCTTGACGTCTCACTATATAAATATATGGCCAAATAGAGGACCTAGCAACAGTGACATCAAAGTTGTCCTGCCTCCTGGGGCTTCACTCATAAAGTACAAGGAATTGATGCCATTTTAAAGAGGCAGCAAATAATGAACAAATAATAAAAAATATTAACAAGAATAACATAAAACATGAAAAACATAATCAGACATTCCTGTGCAGTTGACTATCCAGCTTGGTTGTTTCATCAGGATCATGGCCCCAAATGTTTTCCAAACGTGTACTCTCTAGCTCCTTCCAAATTTTCCCCTGGGGACAAATCATTTTTATCTATCTATCGCTCAGGGTTTTGGTGCTCTCTTAAAATCAATGTTAACAATTTCCCTGAATTATTCTTAACTTTTTACACTATAGTATTGATGGTGTGAGGCCTTAATAGTAATGTTTTAAACCTTTTACGTTTAGTAGCACATTGTTCTATAATCATCAAATGGTTTAATAAGTCCAGAATATTTATAGAACTTTTCAGCAAATTAAGTAATTCTGCTACTACCTAATTGCTGCATATTTTTTATATTGGAGGAATTTAAAGGGGGACCTGCCCCCCACTCCATCACAATGGATGCGCTAAAATCTTCTTCTTCTTTCAGCTACTCCCGTTAGGGGTTGCCACAGCGTATCATATTTTTACATATCTTCCTGTCCTCTACATCTTGTTCTGTCACACCCATCACCTGCATGTCCTCTTTCACCACATCCATAAACCTTCTCTTAGGCCCTCCTCTTACCTGGCAGCTCTATCTTTAACATCCTTTTCCCAATATTCCCAACATCTATCCTCTGCATATGTCTAAACCCATGAAATCTCGCCTCTTTGACTTTGTCTCCCAACCATCCAACTTGAGCCAAACCTCTAATGTTCTCATTTCTAATCCTGACGGATGCACTACTAAAATAAGTCTACAATAAAGGGTTGCTTTTTTCCCTCAAATTTTTTAATGACGTAACTAATTTAAAATAAGTTAATAATCAATGAATACAATAATTTAAGTCACCTAACCTAGTCTTGTATATGTTTTCTTCTTTTACATGTCAGAATGACTCTTCTGTTGGCAAACTAAATTCTCAAGCAGCTATTTAAATTACCTTAAAGTCACGTGCAAATGTCCATGTTTAATGCTTCAAAGTACCATGTTGATCTGGAGAAACCCTAGTCACATATCACACACACCACCTTGTCGAAATATTTAATAAACAAAAATGTCTCTCTCATTAACTAATTTTCTAAACCCACTTATCCAGAACAGGAACACAGGGAAGTTGGAGCCTAACCCATAAGCATTGCGTGCAAGGCAGGAACAATCTCTGGACAGGGTACCAGCCCATCGTAGGTTGAATTCACACACGGGAAGACACCTCAGGGGCCAATTTACTATCACCAGTCCAATTAAGCTGCATGTTTTCTTAAAATAGTTAGCCCAATCAAGAGTATACGTTATTAGAAGGATTTAGCAGTTGTAGTGGACTCTATGCTATCAACTTCCCAACAGTATTCAGAAGCCATTAAGAAGGCAAACAGAAAATTAGGTTAAATAGCACAATGTGTGGAGTACAAGTCCAAGGAGGTTATGCTCAACCTTTATAATGCACTGGCGAGGCCTCATCTGGAGTACTGTGTGTAGTTTTGGTCTCTAGGCTACAAAAAAAGGACATAGAAGCACTAGAAAAGGTCAAGAGAAGAGCAACCAGGCTGATTACAGGGTTAAAGGGGATGAATTATAAAGAAAGGTTAAAAGAGCTGAGCCTTTACAGTTTAAGCAAAAGAAGATTAAGAGGTGACATGATTGAAGTGTTTAAAATTATGAAGGGAATTAGTACAGTGGATCGAGACTGTTATTTTAAAATGAGTTCATTGAGAACACGGGGACACGGTTAGAAATGTGTTAAGGGTACATTTCACACACACATTAGGAAGTATTTCTTTACTCAGATGACCATAGACACTTGGAATAAGCTACCAAGTAGTGTGGTAGACAGTAAGTCTTTAGGGACTTTTCAAACTAGATGTTTTTTAAGGAGAATTAATTGAATTCACTTGATTGCAATCATTCTGTAATAATATAATGGTGCATGAAATGTCCAAACTATTCCAACTACCATTGCTGCTTTAGCATTGTTAGAGGATATAGCAGATGGAAGAACTTGAAAAGAGTATGTATTTATAGATGATGATGATGTGTACTGAACTGGCACAGTCTTTACAAAGGCAGACTTTAGGGAATACCTGCTCCTTTTCAAGTTCTGTCCACTCTCTGGTTTTTAACCACAGGAGTGGACAGAACTTACTGACCGATTGGGTATTTCACAAACATCGGCAAATCACATCATGCCAACTGTATAGGATGGTATTATCTGCTTGTCGTCCAGATATATAAGATTTCCTTACAATATGTTTGAACTGCGAAACATCAAAGCACAATTTGCAACAATGTCCGGTTTTCCAAATGTAATCGGAGCGGTCAGCTGCACACACACTGCTGTTGCAATGGCGCTGGCAAGTTACATCGGCCAGGGACGAATCATCAAAAGAAATAGCTGGCATTACATCATATATATAGTAGTGGCTATAAAAACGGTAGTTCCATACAATTGCAGGTACTTTTAAAGATAGTGAGTCACCACAAATAGCCATGTAAATAGCAGAGAATTGATCCATTGTAGCGCTCGGTGCCATCTTTACACCATAAAGGTAGCTTTCAAGATTGAATTTGCTTATGTAAATAGAATGCATTTCCACTCTATTAATTTGCTGCTCTATAGTCCACACAAAGTGTGTTGCATTGTGCAGGCATGTACCTGAAGAGATGTCCAAATCGGACAGCATTACAGCTTTGTTTGAATATAATTAGCAGAATGTAAAATGGGTAATCAGATGCAGCATTTATTTTTTAACCAATTCATTTAAATTGTGTTCAGTAACACATAGTACAGCTCTTATATTCCTTAGTTCATTGGCCACATCTCTTACAGCTTCCACTATTGTATTTTGTGACTCCAGAACAGCCTCTATCAGCACACAGCCAGATGGCCTCTCAGCGGTTTCTGAGGCAGCGGTGTTTGAGCAATCGGCGCCCAAATACGTATACAGCACAGCAGCACCATCATGTCATCGGCACAGGGGTCAGCTTTTATAATATTGTCTGAAACAGAATAAACAGAAAGCAAGCTGCCACTCGCCTGTGATATCTGACTACTTCTTTTTTATTTTGGGCACTGGTGCAACTTTCTGAACTTGAACTTTCAGTGTCTCCACCATGCTTCTCTTGCTTACACCACTACATAAGCCAACAAATGGTATGTTTTTCCTTGCCTCCAATTTGCATTTCTTTTTTTTTACATGCTTTTGCCATTGTCTTTTAAGTGAACACGGAATGGAAGGGGCTATGTATATTGATTTGTATATTAAAATATGTGAAATTCTGGGAGGACTCGGGGTGGGGTGGCAGGCACGTGCACGTGCAGTATGCAGTACTTTTCACTCTGACCGGGATTTATGGAGCTGAAGTGCATGGAAGTTGCCTTATGCATGATTTTGTGTATCTGCCTTTTTTTTGCCTACGCAAATTTCCACTTTTGTCCGTACGCCATGTTTTAGGGTGAATTCTTTGCACAGGTTTATACATGAGGCCCCAGATAGGCGTGCTTGGTATACTCACCAGACTGTAGGCATACTACAGCAACTACACCCTACTCCTGTGCTATTGACTGATTCCAGGAATCCTTGGGTCCTCCCTCATACAAATATTTGATAAAGATTCAAACAAGGGATGACAGTTTTGCATGTTGGCAATATGAATGTAACTAGGAAAAGTGTAAAGAAAACAATGATGATGGTGGTGATGAAAGGTTCAATTAGACTGTTTAAAACTGATCTTCAAGTACACAGATAGTTAGCTGTAGGATTGTGCCCCAATTTATTTCATGCCCTTTTTAATTTTACGGCTTTATTTTACTTCCAACCTATAGATTTTAAGAAACAGGATACAGCAACCAAGTGCATCCCAAAACTTAAGGTCATGTATTATTTAGAGAATCAGATAATTAAACATGTTTAGTTTATCCATCCATCCATCCATTATCCAACCCGCTATATCCTAACAACAGGGTCATGGGGGTCTGCTGGAGCCGATCCCAGCCAACACAGGGCGCAAGGCGCTGTTTAGTTTAATTTAGTTTAATTTTAGAAGGATACATTGGGGCCTAATCCACCTCTAGCAGAATTGTTTCAGTTTAACAATAAATCACTTAGTCAAGGAGACAGTGGAAATGAAAGGGAAGTGCACTTAGGACCAAAGCCAAAAAGCACTCTTTTATGCAGAGAGTTGTAGGAATCTGAAACAAACTACCAAGCCATGTAATTGAAGCAGAAACCTTGACAACCCTTAAGACGTATCTGAATGAGATACTGGGATATCTTAGCAATTAGCTAAAGAAACAAACTTATTGTACTGAATGGTCTTCTCTTTTGTTTAGCAAATTTCTTGTGTTCTAAAAAACACAAAAAATGTAAGCTTTTTACAAATGAAAGGATGCATCTCCTTTCTCCTAAAGATGATAATGAATTTGGTTTTTTTTTTTCATTAAAAATTTTCAAATGTATTTGTCTATATTTCGTACACAAGTAGAGCTTGCACTATTCTGCATTACTGATTACATGAGTAAATGAAATCTATGCCACCTAATTACAGTGTACTGATCTGCCATAGCTTAAAAGAAAAACCAAGGAGTGATCTAGTATCTTACTCAGATGGAAAAAAAATATCTAAAAACTTATATTTTGGAGTGGATCTGGGCATATCTACCTTTAGAATTTGAAAACCTAATGAAAGAAGCTATAATGAGAACAAATTACAAAATGGACAAGGCTGCCTATCTGCAGTATTTTTAAGAGATTGACAACTTCATATACAGAAGTGATTTTACCTCCCTTATATGCATATAATTTCAGCTCAATATGGGCCCTGAAAGAATGAAGATTTGTACTTATTTGTAAGCTACTGTTAAAACTGGAAAACTGGATAATACATCGTTGTTTCTCAGAATCTGTCTTGCTGTTACAACCATAAATAACATGAAGAGACATGTTATAAGTAAGAGTAAGACCCTTTGTGTATATGTGTGTTTGTTGGTATTGTATTATTGTCACATTCCATAAGGAGATTAAGTAAGAATAGCATTGCACAATGTAAATATGACAGAAAACTTGAAATTGGAGTTGTTTAGGGATCTGTGCATATGCTGAGTAGAGAGAATCAAATTCCTAGCTTCCATCAGTTTATCACTAAGTGTGAAGTGTATCAAATGCAATATTCATTTGAGCAAAGTGTAAGACACTGGATGGTAAGTTATTCTGACTACCTAAAGGTTAAATCAGCTGTCTAATTTTAGATTCTTTCATTTCTGTAACCAAATTTAAGCAAATTATGCCAGCAGTTTGTGTCCCTTCAAACTAAGTGCTGCTTAATAAAACACACTTGTCAAAGGTAACAAGCATACAGCTTAATTTAGTTATGAAGAAAAGAAAATATATAAATATAAATGTGTGGAAATTGAAAACCCATCCGGGTAAGCACACCAAAGTAGACGGGAAAAAGGTTGGATTTCCAACTGGGCCATCCCATTTAGTATACACAAATAAAGAAAATCGGCAACTGAGGCAAACAAACAAGACTACTTCAATAGCTGGTCATTAAATTTATAGCAGAAACAAGTTACAGCTCTCTCCTTTTAGTTTAGAATCCAAATAAGATGCTACTGTTGGCATCAGCACCCCTTTTTGTCCCAAAGTGGAAGTACTTACCTCTCCACGTCCAGAAATATCGTCCCCACGCACACACGTGTGACAAAATATAAAGATAAAAGAAGATTAAAAAAGTATTTTAAATAGAGTATGTCTACCTCCATTTAGAGAGGTGAAAAAATGATGAAGTACAGAATATAAAACAAGGTAAAAACTATGAGAATGAAAGAAGCCCCAAAGACAGGAATGTGTCAGGATCAGAATATTACATATTCCAGGCTTTAGCAGTTCATTTTGTGAAAACAACTAACAATAAATGTTTGCACAAAAAATAAATTATTGTAGACAAATGAATAGATCCACTATGTGCACATACTCAAATTTAAGGTTCTTTTAATGCCAAGTGGCGCATATCGTTATGAGAGCTGTACAGTAAAACATTGTAGGAAATGTCACCTTAAGATGCCTGGGAGGTTTAGGTTCTATTTTATCATTACAGTTAGAATGTTCTTTCATTTCTACCAGCTTCACTTTCACTACAAAAATTAAACCTTTATGAAAGTTATTTCCTGGTCATGTGAAATCAGTAGAGCTGGCAATGTGAAATGTCCTTTTTAAATGCAACAGTCAATGCTGCAAAAGTGTTACAGTTAACCCACATTTCAGGGATAATTTCCTTGATGGAGTTATTCAGAACAGATGTTTGCTATAGGAGACTGCAATTGAAGTCAAGGGGCAAGTCAGCTTTAAAATTTTTTGAGCGAAACTAGTTTATAGGAAAAAAACCTGAACTAAATCAGATAAGGCATGCATACTGGATGATGGCGGGTTTAAGGAGAAAATTATGTGAGATTAAGATAAAAAGTGCAAGAAGAGATCTTATCTGGTGGCCAGTAGATCTAAATATCACATGTCTGCTATACATGGTGTGAAACTTGAACAAGCTGTGTAAGTAATTATAAAGGAATTGTTTGATCAATTTACATTACCAATTACATTTTCTGTCTTTTGTAAGGCATTTGGCAAGGTATCATGCACTGACAAATTGAGTTCACAATTTCAGTAGATGAATAGTCTGTTATATTTAATTAATACCAGCAATATGGATAAGATTGGATAAATTTAGCCCCCATTCCTCTGCCTTTAAAAATATCAACATATTGTAAGGGATTCACATTCTTTTCTTTTGTTTTTCATAATTGACTGACAAAATATTTTATGCCTGATATTTCTCAGAATAATTTATTTCTAGTGGTTATTTTTTCATATCTAGAGACTAGATATAAAAATGAGTCCTTCTATTGTAATAAGTCTCTTAAAAGGTGTAAAGCAGTTAATGTCATTGGTATATCTGCCAGTCCTTATGTATGAACATCTATTTGTCTGTCTGCATGCAATAACATCTTTGCAGGGGACCAGTTTGGTTAAAGTTTGGCATAGTTATCCTCCGATGAAATTTGTCAGGAAAATTAAGTTTTTACTGAAATATCTCAAATAGAGATACAGTGGAACCTCGGTTCACGACCATAATTCGTTCCAAAACTCTGGTTGTAAACCGATTTGGTCGTGTACCGAAGTAATTTCCCCCATAGGATTGTATGTAAATGCAATTAATCCGTATGAACTGTATGTAAATATATTTTTTATAAAGATTTTTAAGCACAGATATAGTTAATTATACCATAGAATGCACAGCGTAATAGTAAACTAAATATAAAAACACTGAATAACACTGAAAAAACTTTGCACAACAGAGAAAACTAACACTGCAAGAGTTTGCACTGTAGCGCTACAAACCACTCGCTAAAAACACTTTTTTTAATGAGTTTTAAGCACGGGGAAAAATGAACATTTGAAAAATCTGTAAAATTTAATAAACCACCAAGAAAAGTAACATTGCAACAATGCACGCTACAAACCGATCGCTGTAAACAAAAGTGAGGTGGAGGTTAAAATCCAATAGAAAAAAGTCTTCATTAAATACGAGGTTAAAGCAATGCTCGGATCTGTCTCTTTAAAAAACAAGCCTTATGCATCCAGCAGTCTCTCTCTCGCACTTGCGCATGTGTGTGTGTCTCTCTCGTGTGTGTCTGTGTGTGTGTCTCTCTCGGGCGCACGTCTGTGTGTGTGTGTGTCTCTCTCATGCGCGCGTCTCTGTGTGTGTCTCTCTCTCGTGCGCGTGTCTGTGTGTGTGTGTCTCTCTCTTGCGTGCATGTGTGTGTGTCTGTCTCTCGCTGCACAGGGAATGCACAGGGAGAGACTGAACGCATGCGGGAAACCTGGCTTGTTTGTATACCGAGTCTGTGGTTCCACTGTATTTGAAATTTGAAAAACTCTGATTTAAAAGTATTGGCAAAACATTTTGTGCAACCTCAGCTAAATATTACTTTAATGTTTCACATTTAGTTTCAGTGAGGTTATTTCAGTTGCCATCTTTGGTACATTTTCTTCATTTATTTTTCTGATAGATAAATAGAGCCAAAACAGATCCCCAGTGCAAATTATTTAAGTGCTGTGAGGTTGAGTATGAAGCATGGAACACTGTGTCAGATCAGCTGCTTGCACAAACTTCTGCACACTTTTCTTGCTGCTATCACTCATACCAGAGAAGTTAAATGATATTTGTACATAAATAACAAAACATACAAGCAAGAAAACCAAAAAAATTCATATGATTTAAATAGAAATTATTTAAAGAAGAAAAGAGCTGTTTAAGCTTGGCCCTATGATCTGTTATGCATACAATAAATAAACACATACCTGTACTCTGTATTTACACACACCAAAAACAACTCCATGGCTGCAAAATCTAGAAATTTTGATATTTTCTACTTTTACTAACACTGTTATCAACATAGTTTTACAATGATGCTATCCATCATCTTCTACTATAGCCACCAATTTTAGCTTGAGACTTCAACTTTTACCTCTCTGTATGGGGGATGCTTCAACCTTTTCAACTGACATATTTTAGGTAAATGGCCGAGGTCTAAAAAACTTGTCAAGTTGGACAGGATTGAAGCGTATTCTGGGAAAGCTTAAAGGTAAAGCGGGACTTTGAATATTTTGCATAGCCAGCTTAGTGCAGCTTTTGATTTCCCATATGAATGAATCTTGAGCTTGTGAGATAACTTTCCTGTGTTTTGAGAAACTGTAACATTGTTAGCCATTTTGCTAGAGGTGGTGTGCCCGGTGTGAGCATTTAATTTGGGCAAGAAGGGCAGAGATTGACTGAGTTTTATTAGAATTTTTTTTCGGATAAGAGTCTCAGTTCAGTTGTTTAGTTTTAGGTTAGTTATGCTGCTTGGTTACAAGAATTGGGTGTTTAGTTGTTGCATTTCTGAAACTTGGAGAGGAGCCGCAGAAATTTAAATTGCGCTTACTATCTGCTAAGCTGCTGGACACTTCCAAGGAGCTTTGTCTCTGGTAAGAAATCTTTCCTTTCAGTTTTAAATTAAGGACATATCTTATATATAAACATCTACATGTGGAATTGCGTGACTCTGTCTGTCCAGGCTACAGCATGAAGCTCAAAGAGCCATCAAGGCAGCCCCAAGTTAACAAATCAGAAGAAGAAAGAAGTACAAGGCTACAGCATGAAGCTGAAAGAAAGCAACTCCGTCACCAAAGTGAAACCACCAACAAAAGACAAACTTACTTAGTCGCTAATACACAAGCGAGGCGAACATGTCTGTAAAACAAAACCGCCAACTCTGCATTTCAATTTCTTTTTCTGACGATTTCAATAGTTTCTAGGTTCCCCGGCTTTTTACAGCATGAGCTTAGACAGCTAGTAATCTATAATCAAAAAACTGGACCCTCTGTGGCTGAATGTTGACTGCAGGAACCCACCCAGGTTGTATAATACTTTGTACTGCTTATATATTGCTGATATTGGTTATTACAGAAATAAAATAATTTTAAATAAAAGTTTAAATTTATAAATTTTTTCTTTAGATGCATGCCCAAAAGTATATTAAGGATGCTTTTCAAAGTCCTCTGTTGGTTGTGCGCTGAAGTAAAGGAGTAAAAACCAGTCCCAGTCAGTGAGCAACCAGCCATTAGAGGGCTCGAGAGTTGAATACATAGGGTATAATAAGAAAGTGAGACAGATAAGAAGTTACAAGTAACCATTATACAGCTGGTTTTGACAATTCTTCGTAGCTTCCATTAAGGAAAGAAATTAAGAGGTTATATTGGTACCTTTCGTTTTAGATGCATGTCAGAGATGATCTAATAACAAGATAAAACACTTTACCAATCAAGTACTTTCACCAAACATTTTTGATTAACATATATGAACTAAAATTAATCCCTCTACAACCAATAACTTACAATAGGACAAAAATGCAACATTGCAATCATTTATCTATAAAAGGTGTCTTCAGCCACACTAAAATATATTACTTTCATGATATTATACATTAAGATGCTACTTAAAACATTTATGTTCTCTACTAATGCATGTCATTTATATTCTTTTGTTACTGTTATTTTGGATTTCATGTGATATATGTCCCAATAATTAAGTAAAAAAATAAAAAATATTAAAACTTTCAAAAAAGTCAACTAATTGACTTTGAGTGCACCTGAATGTTATGGGACACTAAGCATATGTTTTCTAACTTGTTTTAAAATTTTATGGATGATTAACCTTCCAGATTCTGTCTAAAATTAACAATATTCAGGTGAAATATTACTAGTAATTAAAAACTATGTAATTTGAAAGATTTAATACTGTGTTATGACAAGTTAAACTATGCAATATAATTCATATGAGGTCACCTGGTATATGATATGTAGTCAAAATAGCATTTTTGTGAAGATGATGGATCCAAAATTAGTGGGACACTTCAATGTGATACGTTTACATAATTGTGCTATAAGTACTTTTTAACATTCATTTTGAAATGAGCAAACATATTTCTTTGCATCATATTAATCATGAAATACTTCCTAACGTTTTCATATATCTGAAAGTTGAAAGAAAAACTGAAAGTTCATGATTTCTGTTTTCTTATGCTTTAAGCAAATTCAGAAACAGTGAGTATTTAAGAATTTTAGGTTTTTAAACTAGCATCATTCATGGAATTATAAAGCATTACACATTTGGGCAAGAAAAATACATTTCAGTTAACTCGTTTAATTTTTTTGGTGGAACTTGGACTGCAAAATACATTTAACTTTTGCTAATATGAAAATTATTCGGAGAATAAGTATTTGATTATTTTGTACATGTTTATCTATGTGAATAGTTATTAGTTGCCAAGGAAACTAATTTTTTTATCGGGCATATATACATAACTTTGTAAACTGCCTTAATTCATAATGCAATATAGCATAATTATACAGTAATTTGTTTCAACATACAAAAAGTTTTAGACGCTGTGGGGAAATATGTTTTATGTTTTACTATTTATTTAACTAATAGCTTCATTTTAGAAAAGCTGTAAATTAATGAGACTGTTGGTAAGTTTCTCTTTCTTCTGTGAATTGGAATTTCTGGCTGTCATACAAGTTACAGATTCACATACATTTTTGCAAGGAACAGAATAATATAATTTTTTAAATGCAGAAGCAGAATAATTACTGATTTTTCCTATAATATTTGCTTTACATTACTGTTTGTTCTCTTTCTTGCTCAAAAGAATAGTGATGGATAAGTGACAGAGAGATTTAATTTTATATTATTATACAGAATCTCTAGTTTTCTAATTCTGAATTCCAGTGCTTATAATAACTAGTAGGTTACCTGACACATTTATTACTGACCTTGGTAAATAGTAACAGTTGTTTATGATATACTTGGATTGTTATTTCTAGCTTTTTAAAGTTCACATTTACCTTAGCACAGATAACACAACTTAAGTGTCCAATGTTCTGTAAATGTATTTTAGGCTTTATTATAGATTTTTCTGCATCCGTTTTATTGACATTTTAGCATTCTCAGTTTGGTTTCACTAACACACCTCCTTTTGTAGACAATTTTCCTTGTCTTTTGTAGCAGTGTGGGGGAAAGTGTGACTCTTACAATGGTATGTAGCTAATAAATTATATGAATTGCTGTCTTTCATATTACTGATATAATACACTAAGATCCATATTTGTTATAATTCTCTACTCTGTGAGGTATCACAACTAACTAACTCAATGTAGTTCCACTTATTCAAATTAGAGAATATTTTACTTATGTTCCCAGTGTGTTATACAATAAATAGAAATATAATTTGAATAAAAGAAATGCTACATAAACAAACATAAACTTTAAAGCTCCAATTCAGGGTACAAAGCGCTGCGCACAAAGCAAGAAAGAGCTCTGAAGAGGGTGCCAGTTCATCACACAAACCAACACTCACTCTGACACAAGGACCAACAGTCACCAATTAAACTAACAAGAATGTCTTTGCGGATGTAGGAGGAATACCACCATACCCGGATTACAGCCAGCATGGACATGAAGAGAATGTGGACAATGACTGGATGCCAGATTTGAGGCCAGAATACTGGATCCTGAAGCAATAACCACACAACATAAATGGAAGAACATAAAGTTGAAAAATAACCAGAGAAACAACTTGCAATGTATATAAAAATATTTATATTAATACACAATCCTTTTAAGCTTAAGTTTCAATTGTTTAAGGTCAGACTCATTATAAAAATATTCAACAGGCAAATAAATGGGTAAGGTTTTATTTGGATAAAAGATGTCTGAAAACAGGCTCATCATTTGTAATGACATATCTAGTCGAAGACAGAGGAAGCACCACACCAACAAGAAACAACCTCAGCAACAACTCTTACAATGTTATGCTAAATTAATTCATATTCAGTCTTTATTTTAATTCTGTGATGAATTGAGCTTCTCCAATATTGGTAGGTTGTTCCAGAGTTTAGGTAACCTTTAGGCCCGTGCATCTTGAGAATGCATTTTTTGACCCGTATAATCCTCAATGTGTATGGGCGATTCTTGAGCGACTGCAGCATACCCTCGCTTAAGCATGTTGCAGAAAGTCTTAAAATGTTAATTTTGAGAAGAATAATGCTGAAGAAGACAGTAATTATTATGTTAATGATAACAATAATCATCAGTGTGCATCTGCAAAGGCAAAAAGGTTAAAGGTTATTTCCATGCTGATAAAAGAAAGAGGGTTAAAGACAAATTATATAGTAACACAATTCTTTCTGTGATTGGCTGCCACAAGCAACAAAAGCAAATCAACATAATATTGAGCAATTTGATGCAA
Source organism: Polypterus senegalus (assembly GCF_016835505.1). Taxonomy (NCBI): domain Eukaryota; kingdom Metazoa; phylum Chordata; class Cladistia; order Polypteriformes; family Polypteridae; genus Polypterus; species Polypterus senegalus. Next base: position 128,877,967 of record NC_053161.1, on the reverse strand, counting down.
ATAACTAATATAAACTACATCTTCAACAGCATCCTCATCTTCCTCACTGATTTAATGGCCATTTTCTAGGTTTATGGAGGTCAGTTGGGTTCCCCTCTAATGTTTTTTTTTCGCTGTCCACAGTCCTGGTTATAATCTGACACCACATCCAACCACATCTTCTTTGGCCTCCTTCTTGGCCTCATCCCCATTTCTCAGCACAACGCCTATTGCTTATCTCGGCTTTCATCTCCCTGTCACTTTTTGACACTCTAAACATCCACCTGATCATTCTTGTGTCTTTTCTTCCCAACTTTATATCCTATTTTGCTTCATGTTCCATTCTGACATTAGCCATATCTCACTCCCATTCAACACATCACTCCTAACTCAGCTTTCATGAACTTTTTCATTTAATGCCAGAGAGACTCCTTTAAAAGAGAGATGGGGACCTCTCACCCTGGCTATCAATGATGTGTTCACACTTACAGTATGCTAGCACTCAGTATGACACCTAAGTAGTAGAACTTTCTTACTTTCTCCCAGAAACATTCAAAACAACTACATACTCAACATATTAATAATAATCATAATTAAACTGGACATGTGATCTTACTGGCAGTGGGTTGGATCTCTGATTTCTTTTGTGTTAGGAAATCAACAAGCTTTTATTGTTTTCATTGTTGTTTAGACTCTGGGTTATACTAATATATCCTCAAGAAACCCTCAGTTATGAAGCACTTTTTAAAATTCCCTCCTGTTTAAAATCATTAGCTCATTCATCTTGGAACATCAGAAGTGGATGTCAAATATTTTATTTCAAGAGCTTCATGTCAAATACTTCATTGTAGGAGTTAACATTCTTTACACCTGAAACTAAAGACATGGCTCATGTTTTTTGCTCCACTGTGAGAAAATACTCAACATACCCTTTCTTTCATTGATTTTGAAAGCTGACCAGAACCTTGTTCATCTTTGAAATACATCTTGTGATGGGGCAATTCTGCAAACCATCTCTCGAAGGTTCCATATGAAGTGGACTGGCCCAGGAACATGCTGAAAAGTTAGAATTAATCTGTGAAGGCGTAGTGTTCTGTAGTATTAGAAATTCAGTGATTGAACAGTACTTGACTTTGTGGTTTTCAGCATCCATGTTCATTTGATTCTGAAGCAAGAATCATTCACTATAAACCACAAATAGTAGAAACTTGTAATTCACATATCTTTTTAAAGGATCAAAAATTACTGTTCATTGCTGATAGTCTTCCTTCACGAGGATATTAATTTTATATCTACCAACAGTTCCTTCAAACTGCAGTCTGATCTTTGTAGCATAGAACAAGTTCACTTTATATCGTTACCTTTACAAAGTAAGAAAAAAAGTCACAAGGAGAGTGTTAGAATTGTATTTCAGCAATTTTAATATTAAGTGTCAAAAGAGCTTATACAGGTTAGTCAACGTGGGTGGGCAGGCTGCTAATTCTTTTTGTCATTCTTGAACATTTATAATTTACTCTGCCAATTCAGTGCTGCATTACTATCCTGTTAGTCTTTAATGAATTTCTGCTATGTTTATTCCTTCAGGAAAACAACTACTGCTTGCTTCTCTTTTTTTGATGGATGCTCATAAGTGCACCACAATGTTGACCCCACAGGAGCATCTAAATGGACAGGCCAGCACTGAGTTGTGCGTAACAACCTATTTAAGGCTGCAAATTGCAAATAGGATCTAACTTGTTGACCATTAGTAAATCTGAAAGGCTAATATATATCTGATAAGGAACATAACATAAATGTGTGCTCGATTCAGAGAAAGTTTCAAAAAATGTACCTTAATACTTTCCTTTGGGATCCATGTGTCAATAAAGTCATGAAAATGTAAAGAATAAGACAGTACCTGATTAATTGCTCTTTTTCTTGGCTTGCTGTTTTTGCCACTTGTTAAACTGCTTAACTGTATTTTTTATAGGCTATAATCAAAACATAATAGTGCCTTTTATATATATGTTTGACACTTAGTGTGTAATGTTAAAGATTCTAATTGCAAATGACAGGATAAACAAGGAATGTGAGAGCCAGTAAAAATAACTATGTAACATAAGTATTTAAAAAGCGATCAAGTAATCAGCCTGACAATGCAAGCCTAGCATTTTAAAAATTGCAGCAGACGTTTGAAATGAGTATCATCCTTACCAATGTGGAAAAGTAGTTTAAAATACTTTTAAGTTTTTTCAGCTGGTTTGAACATGCACTGTACCTCTAAATACTTGACATCCATCTTTAGTTCATGGTAGTTGTGTTATCTAATACTGAGCTACCACCAGCTTCTTTAACAAGAATACATTTTAAGAGTTTAATTTCCCTATAAACAATACTGTTGTCTTGTGTATTTTTCTATGTAATATGACGTATACTGCATTTTTTGTGATGAAAATGTAAATCACACTTTTTAAAATAGTTAACAGCTAATCTTAGAATCAAATTTACATGACCTGTGCCTGGCTATTTAATTTCTGGTTTCTAAATCACAGGCAAATTTACAGTATTGTAGATCCCTTAAATATAAACAGCCAAAAGAAATAATTTAAACATATTACTTTGCTGTTTTATATTAGCTAACACTTTTATCCAAAGCCACTTGCAGTACATATTTTCTGTAGCATAGGCATGTTAAATAACTTCCATAGTCACACTCTAAATCAGTGGATGTGGTCTAGAGTCCACAAGATCACACCACTTGTGAATTATTTAAGCATATTCATATAGCTATATTATAGTGTAACTGAAATCAGTTTCCCTTAGTAGCTATCTCAAGCTTTATTACTTTAGATTAGATTAGTTTCAGTATACTTTATTAATCCCTAAAAGGAAAATTCAAACGCATACTGCAGGAAAACAAAAATAACAAAAACAAACAAAATAAACCAATGTTGAGTCAAAGCACAATATGAAAAATTAGAATAAAAACATAAAGTGCAATAAAGATTATGCTTAAAAATAACTAGTAAGTTTCTACTATTTTCCTATGGCTCTTGACTAGAGTGAAGGAAGGGATGTTGTATGGAGGCATTGAAGTGGCTAATGGTAGCAGGCAGAAAAGATCGCCAGAGGTGCTTCTTATTACACCATAGAAGTATGAACCTATGGTTGACAATACCCTAAAAAAGCACCCCCTGAAGGAAAAGGGCAGAATTGTTTATGATGGCATCCAATTTTGCCACCATCCTGTTTTCCACGATTACCTCCAGAGTGTCTAAAGTCAGTCCTGTGATGGAGCTGGATTTACTGATAAATTTGTTCACGCATTTTGCATTGCTTGTACTTGGGTCGGTTTCCTAGGGTTAGGGTTGTTGTTGTGGAATAACACACTGACTACAACAGACTAGTAAAACATTTCCAGTAGGTTGCTGCATACATAAAAAGACCGGAATCTTCTCAGAAAGTACAGTCAGCTCTGGCCTTTCTTATACAGGGCCATTATGTTATTAGACCAGTCAAACTTGCTGTTTATATGGACTCAGGGCTGGACTGGGAAGCTTATTCAGGCTGAAAATCTGAAGTCTAACCCAGGCCACACAATATACATCAGTTTTCTTGTACATCACATAGACTCAAAAAACCAACAAACACCATTTTGTCTTGGAATGTTTTATGAATGAGGAGACAGTAGACTCAGCTTTTATACATACATTGCATCCTTAAATATTAGTCTCAAGACAACCTCTGATAAAGTGTGGAACAACACTTCATAAATTAATAAACTATGTAGTTCTGTAATATTTATATCAAAACAAATGTGCAAAAAGCACTGAACCATACAAAAGTAGTTGTCAGTGGAATCCACAGTACATAGATTATGTTTGCAATTTCAACTGTGTCTGGAATCTACACAGCCACTGTCAGTGTCTGGATGTTAATGCTGAATACTCTTCCACAAAGTTTGAAGTGTTGGTCAAAAAAGACTACTTTGAATTTCTTCAATAGACAAAAGACTCAGAAAAGTCTCAGTGCCACAGAATTCTGTCAAGCATTTATTAAAGAGTAAACTTTGAGTTATACCTTAGGTCAGCTGGTGACGCAACAATTCGCTGCTGTCTGCTATTTAATGTATAATAATATCTACATTAAGTCGCATTAACGTTTCCTTCTCTGTTGAAATCAAAAGGAAGGCCTCAAGGTTATCTTGGGTGAGGGTGATTCTCAGACAGTTTTTCACAAATTTCAAAGTAGAGAAGGTTCTCTCACAGGCAACTTGAGTAAAAGATAAAGTGGGAAGAAACTTGCATGCCAAACCAATACCATGGTAGGCAAATGTGAGTAAATTATATTTAAACAGAATTAGATAGCAAAATACTGGGCAGTGTTTACAAGCAGAACACGTTTTGCTCACCAAGTCTGATTCATGAACTTCAGGATCTTCCACTAACTCATGACTGACTACTCTTATTTTATAACAATCCAGGGGTGATTTCTTCAAATTTTCCCAATGTGAGGCAAAGTGAGGCAATTCAGACCTCAAGGTCTCCGTATCAATATCAATTTCCTATCCCCAATTACAACTACCTACAATTCTACATGCTGGACTGTCAATCCTTGTACCTTGTTGCCTGCCCAGAATAACTGCCTCCTTGCAATGTCTGCACTCCTGCAGCCTTTCAAAATTAGGAAAAAGTAGGCTATGAAAATAATGAATGAACTAATGCATTTCATTGTCACTCTGTAACCTAGAGTCCAAGAAAAATTTGGTATGTAAAATACTTTTCTATTAACAATGCACAAAATTTGTATGTATTCTATTAAACGTAATACAAATAAGATACTGAATCAATGCTGAAAAGCCACAGGCACCAATAATTATATTTATTCATTAGTTCATATTTTATGAAAAATGCATCATCAAAAATGTGTTTTACTTAGTGCAGTTGTTCATTCTTTAAACATTAACATTATATATAATAAAGAATTTTTCAGCCTAAACTATGACTATAATGTTTTATGCAGGTATGCATTTTGTGAAAATTTGACTCTGTTTCCAGCCAGTTTGCATTCTTCACACAGCCTCATTGCTACAGTTGAAGACAACGCTAAAGGTCACATGCAAAATTCATTTAGTATAATGCGTGCATTTGTTCATTATTGAACAAAAATAGATATGCATTACGTGAAAACTTTAAGCAGACTCTGCTTTTATCCAGTTTGCATTCTCCACACAGCATCAGTGCCGAGTTTAACTTTGTTCACGTGCATACCATTAAAATGAAAACAATTGACAACAGAGATAATTAATGTTAACGAAATCACTTGTTGCACATACCACTCACTACCAAAATTGGTAAAGATGACTTTACAATTTAGTATTACAAGTGGAAAATTATAGGTTTCCAGTTCATTCATTTCATTTTGAATGTCCCTTCATCCAAACTACTGTAGTAAAACTCATATTTTGCAATCATCACCAGCATGAACGCTTCTTACCTGAAACCTTGCTGAACAAATCAATTATTTTTGTGCATCTTTCGGCCTCTTTTTCAAGAATTTTTTCTTTCTTTCCCATTCCCTCTCCACTTCACCCTTTCTTTCCTTTGACCCCATTTCAAATTCTTTCTAAATAACGTTAGTGTCACTACACGAACTCCTGTCTCACCGCACTGTTCTTCTTCATTGTGTATGAACGACCACAGTTGAAATGGTGATAGGTTTAATCTATTTCTTGAATAAAAAAAAATACAAAATTTTGTGTAGCCTATTTAGTCACTCTGTCATCATAGCACTAAGATTTAACTGTCGTAGAGCAAGAGACAAACTTTAAAAATATTAAACTAAAGTACAAATAATTGTTCATTAACAAAGTTATCGTGAAATACAGAACAACATTTAAAAACACAAATCATTCCACTCAAAAACGTGTTTCATTAATAAAAAAATAAAATAAAACATTTTGTGTAGTCTATTCTGTCACTCTGAGGGAAAAAGGAAAAAAAAAGCGTTACAAATGTGACCATACGCTATACTTCATTAAAATTTAAAACAAAAATAAAACAAAATAAATATACAGCAACAAATACCAAAACCCATACAACATACAAGTGTAACTAAAAGTATTATAAACTTTTAAACAATCTTCATATATAACTTGAATCACAAAAGCATCAGATGTACGCACCTCTCGTCATAGCGCTCCTGTTTAACACTAGAATTACCAGAGCCTACGAAAAAATCTTGTACATCCATCCCACCTTATATCGCTTCGCACCTCTCAGTCATTGTCTTTTGTCCTATAAATGTGTCGATAAGCAGCAAACAGCAAGCAGCCTGCTATCACATCCCCTTACCGCGCACAGTTTTCTCAGCTCAAGTCAGTGTCAGTTGCCTAGAGTTTTATTGAGTGAGAAGTCAAGCAAAATCACACATTTTATAAATACTATATCGTTGTTTGGAACACTTGCATTTCATGTGTGTTCCGTGTCTACAACATTCTACGTAAACACATTGTTAAAACAGAAATGTTTTTCATGTTTTAGTAAAAATTGACCAAATGTAGAAATTAAGTGTATAATGTGTGAAGCCTGAAGTCCAAGTATCAAATAAACACTTTCACAAAAGAGTACAAATATAACAGAAAAAATGCACTTCTATTCAAGAATATACTGTAACTGCAGAAAAAGAACCCGCGTTAGGGTGCGACACTGACATGCATTTGCTGCGACCACTTCGGTGGCTCAACAGTATCAACTGTTGACTGGTAATCAAAACTTCATGGGTTCGATCCTAGATGAGTCTGTTTTGAGAAGTGAGCTGCTCTTATTCTTACTATTTTAGAATAAAAACATACATTTGATTTCAGTCTGTAACAGCCAGTCTAAATTTATGATACTTGTAAAGGTTAGCTTTGTTTTTTTTATGCAGTTTTATTCTCTCAGTCACGTTCACAATACCACCTGCCTCCCCTCCCACCCCATTTTACAACACTGTTTTCACATAGACGCACTATAACAGAGGTGAACTCAGATCAAGACGACAGTTCTACATCGGAGCAAGAATGCACGGCGCACTTTTGCCATTGCTGTACTTTGTATATGTACATGGGAAGTTGTGCACTCTACTTATGACTTTACACTGTAGAAAGTAAGTAAATACATAAAGGTAAATAGGTAAATAACATTCGATCTGGCTGTTACATGCAAAGCACAGCAACGGCAGCTTCCACCTGCAGCTATAGACTCTTCAGCATGCGAGCGACTCTCCACGCTAGTGTTTAGATCTGGACGGTGTATGTGCCCCCAAAAAAAGATTAACTGCATTCTCGTACCGTTGCTTGCGTACTAAAGTGTCAGCAGACACTTTTTGTGGAATTACACATATTTTTTGAGCATGCTCGTGTCGGTCAAACACAGGAAGCTCTGCAGTCTACTTGAGACTTTACACTGTAGGAAGTAAGCAAATAACTCAAGGTAAATAACATTCGATCTGGCTTTAATGTAAGTAACATATAATTGTTAATGTTTTGGGCACATGCACCGTCCAGATCTAAACACTAGCGTGGAGAGTTGCTTGTGTACTGAAGAGTCTATAGCTGCAGGTGGAAGCTGCCGTCACTGTACTTTGTATGTAAGAGCCAGATCGAATGTTATTTACCAATTTACCTTTATTTATTAATTTACTTCTTACAGCATAAAGTAACAAGTAGAGTGCAGAGCTTCCCGTGGACATATACAAAGTACAGCGATGGCTAAAGTGCGACGTGCATTCTTGCTCCGATGTAGAACCATTATATGAGTTCACCTCTGTTATAGAGCGTCTATGTGAAAACAACAGTCTCAAATAACGGAGGGGTTATGGGGGTTACTGCAACTGCGAGAATAAAACTGAATAAAAAAATACAAAACAAAGCTAACCTTTACAAGTATCATAGATTTAGACCGGCTGTTACAGACTGAAATCAAATGTATGTTTTTATTCTAAAATAGTTGGGTCGGTTTCCTAGGGTTAGGGTTGTTGTTGTGGAATAACACACTGACTACAACAGACTAGTAAAACATTTCCAGTAGGTTGCTGCATACATAAAATAGTAAGAATAAGAGCAGCTCACTTCTCAAAATGGACTTCTCCGGGGTCGAACCCGTGAAGTTTTGATTACCAGTCAACAGCTAGCAAATGCGTATCAATGTCACACCCTAACACGGGTTCTTTTTCTGCAGTTATATTCTTGAATAGAAGCACACTTGTTCTGTTATATTTGTACCTTTTGTGAAAGTGTTTATTCGATACTTGGACTTCAGGCTTCACACATTATACACTTCATGTCTACATTTTGTCAATTATTACTAAAACATGAAAAACATTTCTGTTTTAATGATGTGTTTACATAGATCGTTGTAGACACGCAACACACATGACATGCAAGTGTTCCAAATAACTGGTGAGACATATGCACAATTGTCACCAAAAAATGCTAGTTTTGGACAAGGGCAAATCTATAGTACTTGCACAGATGGGGTCCAGCATTTAATTACAAGAACCTAAAAAGGACAATGATTGTGATTGTACTGTTCTCCAGTAATAGTGCAAGGCTGCAGAGCTTGGGAAGAATCTTAAGAGTCAATTAACAGTTACATCAATTAAAAAGACAGCCAGAACTCAGTTTGAATCTGAATGTGAAGACATGGGCAGGCATGTACATAAGAGCCAATCTTAGAAAGTTAAAGTTTTGAGTTAAACTCACATTAATGTTTGCTTAATTTGAATAGAATATAAATTTCTTTCATAGTCATAACTTATGGTATAGTCTTTTCCCCCTATAAGTTAGCAAGAGAGAGAATCGTATTGTAACTGAGAAACAGTGTGATAATAAGCTCAGGTGTTGTTTAGAACAGGTCCCAGTACATGGGGACTTAAAAGACTCATTTTAAACTTAGAAATGGGATAAGCATACAGTTTTCTGACCGTTTTGAAATGGTTCAGAAATGTTAAGTAAATAGTAAAGATTTGAGAATTAACAAGATTAAGCTTAGAACTGAACTTTTCTTAACATAAATTTTTCCTTTTTTGCTATTTTAATTTTCCTTTTTTGTGTGAACTATTTTACTTCAAAACTTAACTAAACTTTCAAAAATGAAGATATTTTGTCTGTGGAATCATTTCTGCACATCAGGCTTTTGTTGAATCCCATTTTTGAGTTGAAGCTGCTGAACTTTGGTAATTTTGGGAAAACGCAGCTACAGATATAGTATTGTAACGTGCAGGCAATGCTTTCTAGCCTTGTCTGAGGGCGAGGGAGGACTGAAGGGGAGGTTTCTAATTGAGAGGGGCGGACACACCTTGTGGGGGGTGTGTTTTCTTGTTTTGGGGGTGTGTTGGGGTTCCTGGTGTGTGCTGGGAGGAGTGGATTTCCGGAGTCAACGAGATTGCCCCATTACTTTTGTATACGACCAATTTAACTAAAATAAAACTGAAGAGGCCCTGACAGCTGCAAGTGCTCTTGTTATTATTTACCCAGAGCGCTACATTGGTGTCAGAAGTGGAGATGGAATTGGAAGGGGCGACTGGAGGCGAGTTACTGTGCGGGGATTCGAGTCCGACGCTGGCACCCGGAGAAGGGTAAGAAGAAGGTCAGTTTGGCAGCTGCTATAAATATGGAGCAGGATAGTGGGCTTGTTTCTTTAACGGAAGGAAGTGGAGTGTTCGGGGTGTTGGCATCAACACCAAGAAGTTACCTGTTGAATCCTTCGGTAAGCGCACGTGGGCCAGCGTCGGTTTGTGATAGCCATGTGGGAGAAAAACGTGACATAGAAGGCAACCTTCCACAGTATCCGGGCGCAATGCAGTGGGAGGAGTTTCAGCAGAGCTTTGAACAGCTAGCAGTTACACAGAAATGGTCTGAAGAATATGGGGCAGGACAGCTGCTGGCTTGCGTGTCAGAGGGGGCGGTGTTTGCGTTAGCAGAAGCGCTGCGCAATGGTTGCCATGGCTACTCGACATTGTTAAATTGTTTAGAAGACTATGCAAATGAGAGAGAGAGAGAGTCCGTGAGAGAGAAGGAAGTGGCAACAAGCGCAGGGAGAACGTTCCAGCCTTTGGCTATGCTGCAGATGCCAGTGGTAAGCAAACCAACACTAAAACCAGGCCACTTTAATGGAAAAGGAGCATGGGAGGCGTACTATAGGCACTTTCGTATGGTGGCCATGGCCAATAGATGGGATCCACAGGAACAAGCGGTGCAGCTGTCTGCTGCCCTAGAGGGCGATGACCTGAATGCTCTGATGGACTTAGGAGAGGAGGAACTGCTTGAAATTGGCGTCCTGGCAGCTGCATTGGAGCAACGATTCGGTCATGTAGAATCCATTCCGAGCATCAGACAGCAGTTGGGGGAGCGAACTCGTGATACAACAGAAAGTCTGGGCAAGTTTGCAGCAGAAATTCAGTCTTTGGTCAGAAGAGGCTACCCTTACTTTGATCGGGCAGTCCAAGAGGAGTTGGCAAAGGAGGCTTTAATCCGGGGTCTCACACCCCAGTTATTGAGGCAACAGGTACGATTTTCCAAGCCAAGTACATTTGAAGAGGCATTGCAAATAGCACAAAAGGCTGAGCAGGTGCTATCAGAAGGATGCCAGGACCCCAGCCCCTTAGCTATGAGAAAATACACAATTCCAGTTAAACAGCAGGTTGTCCAGCATCAACACATGCAAGAAGACAAATCTTCGGCTGTGACAGCGTTGCCCTCGCAAGCACAACGGTCACCATGTTCAGTAAAACCACCCCTATGCAGCTACCCCAGGGAAACGACCAGGGACCCGTGTAGGAGGTACAGCATGGGCCCCACAGCATGTCCCATCACAAAGTAGTCCACAGGGACAAAATGTGCAACCCCTGGTGCCTGTTGGCCGATTGGGTAAAGGGACATATTGCCATGTCCACACTTGGATAGGCAATCGTGTCTGTAAGGCCCTGATTGACACAGGATCGACTGCCACAATTGTTAGACCAGACTTACTACCAGAAGAAAAACAGTGGAAGGGTACAGGGGTAGCTTTGACAACCGGCACAGGTGAAACAGCACCCATGCTAGGTAGAACTCAGGTAGCTATTTGTATTGGTGGGCTTTGCTGGACATTGGAGGTCTGGTTGGCCACGATTATGGACCTCTGTATCCTGGGTTTGGATTTTTTAGAGATGGCTGGAGTTAAAATTGATCTGCAAAAGTGGACTTTGACATTCCAGGATGGAACGATTTTGAACCTTCTGAGCAGTGGTGATAGGAAGGGGAGGACCACCAACTAGGTGTCGAAACCAAATCAAACCCATTTACAATCACACAGACACCACGAGTGTAGGTTTGAAGGTCATCCACAAATTATGGGAAAGGAATAAACAAGGATTGACTGTAGTTCAGCAGAGTCAACTGTGGGAGCTCCTGGAGGACTTCAGAGACCGTTTTGCAACCTCGCCAGAAGATGTTGGCTGCAACACTTAGTGCGACATCCCATACATACAGGCACTGCACCGCCCATTAGACAACGTCCTCGACGTATTCCCATGGTGAAACAGAAGGCTGCAGACAGCATTATAAGGGAAATGCAAGAGGCAGGTATTATTGAACCCTCCGAGTCCCCCTGGGTCTCACCAATTGTCCTTGTACCAAAAAAAGATGGAAGTTGGCGCTTCTGTGTTGACTATTGAAGACTTAATGCTGTCACTGTAAAAGACTCCTATCCCTTGCCTCGTATTGATGAGTCTCTTGACTTAGTAGGGGGATCGTCTTGGTTCTCGTCCCTGGATTTACAGAGTGGATACTGGCAGGTGGCCCTTGTACCCGAGGCCAGAGAGAAGACAGCTTTTACTACTGGCAAGGGCTTATGGCAATTCTGGACTATGCCTTTTGGACTTTGCAATGCACCAGCCATCTTCGAGAGACTGATGGACAGGGTATTGGCTGACATACCGGGCATGCAATGCCTCGTCTATTTGGACGATCTTCTGGTGCATGGGAAGACTTTTAATGACGCTATAAGTAGTCTCTGGAATGTACTGACTAAACTTCGAGCAGCCAATCTCAAGCTCCACCCTGAAAAATGCCATTTGCTAAGGAGAGAAGTATCATTCCTTGGGCACCGAGTGAGTGGCAGGGGAATCGCCACCGAGGATAGCAAGGTAGAGGCAGTGCAGAGATGGTCCGAGCCACAAAACCAGCGACAAGTGAAAGAGTTTCTTGGGCTAGCTTCTTATTATTGCCGTTTTGTGCCTGGCTTTGCCACAATTGTAGCACCGTTGCACCGCCTGTTGCGTCAGGGTGAAGTTTTCCACTGGGGTGAAGAACAGCAGACTGCGTTCACAAATCTGAAGACAACCCTTTGTAATGCCCCAGTCCTGGCAGCACCAGATATAAATCTGCCATTTATACTTGATACAGATGCCACTAACGTGGGGATTGGAGCTGTGCTGGCTCAGAGGCATCCGGAAGGGGAACGTGTTGTAGCCTACTATAGCCGGGCATTGAGTCGGCCAGAGATGAACTATTGGGTAACTCGCAGAGAACTATTGGGCATTGTGGATTCCATTCAGCACTTCCGGCATTACCTGTGTGGTCTACATTTTGTGATCCGCACAGACCATGCTGCTCTGCAAAGGTTGCTTTCCTTCAGGGAACCTGAAGGCCAAGTAGCTCGGTGGCTGGAGCGGCTTCAAGCATTCCACTTTACTGTGGAACATCGATCTGGAGAACAACATCGAAATGCAGATGCTCTGCCCCGAAGACCATGCTTAGGGAAAGAGTGTACACACTGTGACCGCCAGGAGAACAGAGTGGAAGGTGGTTCGACGTCTGCAAGCATACGTTGCCAAGAGTTAACTGTACCTGGAAGTGAAGAGGAATGGAGGAGCAGTCAAGAGGCTGATCCAGAATTGCAGCTGATCATCCAATGGTTGGAGGGGGGGCAGCGTCCTGCTTGGGCTGAGGTTGCAGCGGAGTCCACTGTAGTGAAAGGTCTGTGGTCTCAGTGGGGGAGTTTGTCCATCAACAGAAGAGTTCTGAAGAGGCAGTGGCGGAATCCTGTAACTGGTGAAGGAAGGTGGCAAGTGGTGGTACCTCGTGCACTTCAAGAAGAGGTATTACAAAGTGTACACGGCACTCCTGGTGCTGATCATTTTGGGGTCACGAAGACACTAAGGAGGTTACGCCAAGCTTTTTACTGGAGCCGGAGTTGGACGGATGTAGAGGATTATTGTCGGCAATGTGATGCTTGTACTGCCAGGAAAGGTCCAACAGGGCAGTCAACAGCACCACTGCCACAATACCAGGTGGGGGCACCTATGGAGAGGGTAGTTATTGATATCCTTGGCCCTTTTCCACGTTCACTCAGGGGCAATCGTTATGTCTTGGTAGCAATTGACTATTTCACCAAGTGGCCTGAGGCTATGGACCCAAATGGAAAAGAGGACGTTGCCCAAAATTGGACAGCTCCTGGGTAGGCCCATGCCGGGTTCTGGAAAGGGAGGGGGAGGTCGTGTACTGGGTTCAACTGTCCTCGCCAGGGCGCCGCGTATTCCTCCACCAGGATCGTTTGGCTCCCTATCGTGGACGATGCTCTGACGTGGAGAGACAAATGGACTCATCACCATCACCAGCTTCTACTCAGGAGGGAAATCAAGGTCTAACCACTTCTATGGATGCTGCACAAAATTCGCAGACAGGCAGTAGTCCGCTGCACCAACCTCTGCGAACACCCTGACCTCATCGACAGCGACGCCTGCCAGCCCATCTCAAGGATTTTGTGCTTCCTCAGGGACGAGGAGCTGAGGGGGAGGCTGTGTAACGTACAGGCAATGCTTTCTAGCCTTTTCTGAGGGCGAGGGAGGACTGAAGGGGAGGTTTCTAATTGAGAGGGGCGGACACACCTTGTGGGGGGTGTGTTTTCTTGTTTTGGGGGTGTGTTGGGGTTCCTGGTGTGTGCTGGGAGGAGTGGATTTCCGGAGTCAACGAGATTGCCCCATTACTTTTGTATACGACCAATTTAACTAAAATAAAACTGAAGAGGCCCTGACAGCTGCGAGTGCTCTTGTTATTATTTATCCAGAGCGCTACAGTATTTATAAAAGGTGTCATTTTGCTTGACTTCTCACTCTATACAACTCTAAGCAACTGACACGCAGGTAAACAGACTTGAGGTGAGAAAATTGTGCGGGGTGGGGGATGTGATAGCAGGCTGCTTGCTGTTTGCTGCTTATCGACACATTAGCAGCACAAAAGACGCTGATGGAGAGATGCAAAGCAATTTAAGGTGGGGCGGATCTACAAGTTTTTTCGTAGGCTCTGGTAATTCTAGTGTTAACTGTCAGAGCGCAAGACACACACAAAGTCAAAACTTGACTTGAACAAAAACAAGAAACCATCCAACCAGAAACCAGATAAGAAACCCTCCAAGATTAAACAGAAATGATTTGTGCCCACTACAGTGCAATAATGCCTGCTTATTTGTCAGTATAATAACATTATACAGTATAATCTCACCTTTAGTTTATTAGTTGCTCTGAATGCCAGGCCAGGCAGCAAGCCAACGGGAAAGCTCACGCTTATTGTAAACATCAGTCTGGCTCTGTATAGACCCCTAGGTACTTGTAGGTCTGCACCACCTCCATTTCCTCCTCCAGATGGTGACAGGCATTAGGGGTTCCTTAACATGTTGGAAGTCCACCATCAAGACTTTTGTCTTGTGGATATTGATTTGCAGGTGGTTCTTTCTGCACCACAAGACACTTCATAAGCTTCCTATACTTCAACTCATCTCCATTATTAATGGAGCTTATGATGAAGGAATTACCTAAGAAATTCTGTAGATGGCAACAGCAGGTGTTATACCACTACAGTATTTCAGTCCTGCTATAGACTATGTATAGAAACTACCTAACCAGTGTGGCGGACGGCCAGGATTCTTATGTGGCTGTGACACTTCAACCATGGAAGGTCTGGGGGAGAGAGGATTTTCAGGACAGTTTATCCCTCAGACTGACAGAGGGCAGTCCCCTTGGCTTTCAACAGGGCCACGGGTCATGAGCATGGAAACTCAACCCTGCTGAGGCCCATGGCCACTGCTAGGGGGCACCTAGACACTTGCAGGGCCCTATTCAGCAGCACTTCCGCCACACCTGGAAGTTGGACAAGTGGAGTCCTTCTGAAGAACTGAAATAAGTGCTCAGTGGCGTAAGACTGGAAAACAGGCACATAAAATGCCTAGTTAGTTTGCTAGTCTAAACTGCCTGGTTAGTTATTCGTTTTAAAGGCTCTATCAAGCTGGTCAAGATCAGAGATGTCTGACATGCAGGAGGTTTGCTTCTTAACTGACACAATTCTTTCCAGTGACATTGGTACTTATAGTTCTTGACCAGTGGAGGAGAGGTTTTGGAGACAAGGCTAAGTTTCCCTCACTGGCCATTTTCTTTGCAATGCAGTGGGAAAAAGAGATGATAAAGTTAGTAGCAGTGCCCCTTCTCACTCATCAGAGTCCATTGGGTAATTCTCAGGCACCCATGCATAACAGATAGTAGAGTGATTTGCTAGTCCAAACCCATTGGTAATGGCGGCACTAATATAAAGTAGTCTGTTATACATCGATGCAGAAACTGTCGAAAGTCTGCTGATATGCAGTTAAAAGCCACACATTTACAGCTCCTCCTCCATTCAAGATCAAACCCGATAATCATGTTATCAGTGAAGACATGCAAGAGAACATATAAATGAAAGAAAAACTTGTATTGCCTAAGTGGATAACATTAATGTTAACTGGAGAGGTAGAACCTTTACAAGGTCAGTCACTCATTTTCTAACCCGCTATATCCTAACACAGGGTCAGGGGGGTCCTTTACAAGGCATACACTTTAACAACAACAACAACAACAACATTTATTTATATAGCACATTTTCATACAAAAAGTAGCTCAAAGTGCTTTACATAATGAAGAAAAGAAAAATAAAAGACAAAATAAGAAATTAAAATAAGACAACATTAATTAACATAGAAAAGGAATAAGGACCGATAACCAGGGTGGACAGAAAAAAAAAACTCCAGACGGCTGGAGAAAAAAATAAAATCTGCAGGGGTTCCAGGCCAGTTCCTCTGGGCATTCTACCTAACATAAATGAAATAGTCCTTTTTGTAGTTAGGGTTCTCACAGAGTCACTTGATGTTGATGGCCATACAGACTTCTGGCTTTTAATCCATCCATCATTGTTGGAACATCACGGTGCTTTGAGTATATGGTGGTGGCGCAAGCCACATTCTTCCACCACAATATTCAACAACAACAATAAACATATGCTTCATATTTGTTTCACTATTGAAACTTTGCATCAGAGAGAACACAAAAAAGTCCAATTGTCTACCATTGTTGTTGCAAAACTATAATAGGCTCAAATATTGAACACTTTTCAAATACTTTCATTTTATTTTATCTTCAATTAATTTTATTAGAATATGAAAAAAGGGCAGCATGCTAGAACAATGGATAATGCTCCTGCTGCTTCCCACCTATAGCATTTAGATTCGTATCCTTGCCCACTCACTGCCTCTGTGATGAGGCACATAAGGATAATTCAAAATTTTATAAATTATTTTCATGCTTACTAACACTTTTTCATGCCAACCATTTTAGGCATTTTTGTATGTTCTTTTTTTAAATGTATATATTTCCATTTAGTTCAACTAACATTAATCATTTTCATCTTACATTGGGCATTCATTGTAATTCTTTGTAAAGGAAATTTCTGCCTTCATTTTCTATTGACAAAAAGTACTCCAAAGTGAGTTTTACCAACTTGTATAAACCATTCTAACCTTTTTATTGACCCACGCACTCTTTATGGACCAGACATTTAGTAACGCAGACAGATGCAGGAACCAGCGTATACATTGAATGAATGGAGTTATCTCGAGGGAACATGAAATATTAATGGTTTTGACAGACCTTGAAATGTAGAAGACAAAGGCCTCTTCAATATATGAATATGAGTTGGGAAATATATATATATAAAGTCAACAATTCCATTATGTGTAAGTCATTCTTTTTCTTCCTAACCTAAATCAAGACAGATTTTCTATTTTATTCAAAATCATAAGTTTAAAGACATAGCTTTAAATGGGAAATGGCTCCCAATTAAATTGTTGATCAGTTATTGTCTACTATAAATGATGACTGATACTGAAAAAAAATCACATTTCAGTTATAATTGGAAGAAAAAAGGAAATATTGTAATTAAACATGTATCACAAACATCATTCCTCAAATGCACAGCAAACTGAGCAAATCCAGAGGTGGCAATTTACAATATTTGACAAGATATTTTTAGACTATATCCGGATTTAGGAACCTAAGTCTAAGTAAAACTTTGCAAACTTGCTGCATGGAGACAGTATTGAGACAGTAACACTGCCAACAGAATAGTGTCAGTTTAAATGTCTCGACTGCATCTCACAGCCCTAATTTTCAGTAGCCAATTAACATCAATCACAAGATGGCTGCCATTCCTTTTCAATACACAGTTGGGGCAAGTAATTTAATATTCAGAGCTGTTATTGATACAGGGTGGTTCACATTTGGTCTGACTTCCAATGACATACCTACTTTTTCCTCCATCATTCTGTGTTCCATAAAATAAGGGGTCTGGGGTTCCCTCACACAATCTAAACTTCAATTTAATAAAATTATATCAAAATCCTCTTTAAAACTTTAGCTTGGTCAAAAATTGTCATGCATGCAATCAATCTGACATCTTGTGGAAAAACCATTTGGTGCAATAACAGAAAGTCATTCTTAGGATCATGTTTTAAATAATTGTATATTATTAATGATCTTGGGGGAGTTTGATATTGTCATGATTTCAGTGTTTTGACTGAATTTTTACCGCTGCCAGTTTTGTTTAAGAATTGGCCCTTGCATGTCCTCAAGCCTTGTGTTGCCATAATGTGATACATTGTTAATATCATCACAAATACATTATTAACACTAGAATTACCAGAGCCTATGAAAAAACTTGTAGATCTGTCCCACCTTAAAACGCTTCGCACCTTTCCGTCAGCGTATTTTGTCCTTTAAACGTGTTGATAAGCAGCAAACAGCCTGCATCCCCCACCGGCTCACAGTTTTCTCAGCTCAAGTCTATTTACCTGCATGTCCGTTGCTTGGAGTTGTATAGAGTGAGAAGTCAAGCAAAATCACACCTTTTATAGATACTATATCGTTATTTGGAACACATGCATTTCATGTGTGTTCCATGTCTACAACGATCTATGCACAGTAAACACATCGTTAAAACAGAAACATTTTTCATGTTTTAGTAATAATTGACAAAATGTAGACATGAAATGTATAATGTGTGAAGCCTGAATTCCAAATATCAAAGAAACACTTTTACAAAAGGTACAAATATAACAGAACAAATGCGCTTCCATTCAAAAATATAACTGCAGAAAAACAACCCGCGTCAGGGTGCGACATTGACACGCAGTTGCTATGACAGCTTCGGTGGCGCAACGGTATCAGCTGTTGCCTCGTAATCAAAACTTCACCAGTTTGTTCCTGGATGAGTACGTTTTGAGAAGTGAGCTGCTTGTATTCTTACTATTTTAGAATAAAAACATACATTTGATTCCAGTCTGTAACAACCGGTGTAATTTATGATACTTGTAAAAATTTTTTTTTTTTTTATTCAGTTTTATTCTCTCAGCCGCATTCACAATCCCAACTCCAGAACCCCCCACATTTGGCACTGCTGTTTTCACATAGACACACTATAACAGAAGTAAACTCAAATCATGACGATGGTTCTACATCGGATCAAAAATGTACTTTTGCCATCCCTGTACTTTGTATATGTACATGGGAAGCTCTGCATTTTACTTGTGACTGTAGAAAGTAAGTAAATAAATAAAGGTAAATGGGTAAATAACATTCATTCTGGCTTTTATGTAAGTAACATATAAATGTTAATGTTTTGGGCACATGCATCGTCCGTTGTTTGTAAGAGCCAGATCGAACTGGACATTCTCTGATCTGGAGGGATAAAAGCTGATACACAAACGCTGGTGAATCTGCCTTCTCACCATCACTTTATTTTTTTTATTCAGGTTTATTGAGTGTTCCTGCTGCACTGAATAAGCTTACTCCTTCTGGTGCACGATTTCGAAGCAGCACGGAGAAAAAAAAGAAAGATACAAATATATGGGACATTGGGTATAAAATTAATCAGAAAACATCATTGCTATAATCCAATAATATTTGAAAACAAACAGTGTCAGACTGGGTGTGAATTTCCGCTGGCGCTGTTACTTAGAGTCAGATCAGGAGAGGCGGTGGGGGTCTTTTGTTAGAGCATGATCGTTATTGAGAGAATAGAACTGGAGCTTATTCGTTGCAGCCCCCCAGTTTCATTGTGTGATTCGCGTTCAAGCTTCCAGACACATAGATCTGATGCCGTTTTCAAATAAAGACGTGGTACAATCTTGTTTTGTTACACCCCCTCTTTATTTGAAAACCATGTCAGATCTTGTGCGTGAACGAGACTAGGGAAACTGTGGACGTGGATGTGAGTGTTGTGTGTGACTGAGAATGACTGTGGATGTGAATTTTTTTTATTCAGTTTTATTCTTGATTGTTCCTGCTCACGCTGAATTATTATGCACCTTCTGATACATAGTGCATTGCTAAGAACTGCTGATTCCCAATCAAGAACTTCTGGGATGGATGCTGGCTGATTCTAAAGTTTACCGTTTTGAGTTGTGAGCTGCTCTTATTGTTAATATTATACAATAAAAACATACATTTGATTTTCTTCTGTAACAGCCGCTGTAAATGTATCGTACTTGTCAAAGTTAGCGTCTTTTTTTTTGTTTTATTCTCACACGTTCATGCTCCCACAACACCTCCCAACCCCCAACCCCAATCTGACTCTGTTTTACAGGGAATTCTCAAATGTCATATATACCTAAGTCTTCCTTTTTTTGTCAGTACGACTTTGACATCAGTTTACCTCTGTTATAGCGCATCTAACAGCAGTATCAAATGCGGGAGCGGGTAGTTGGGATTGTGAACGTGGCTTAGAGAATAAAACTGAATAAATAAAAATAAAACCTGCATTTTTATCACTCTTTAACTTAATATTGTTTTTTATCAGTATGCTGCTGCTGGAGTATATGAATTTCCCCTAGGGTTTAATAAAGCATCTATCTATCTATCTATCTATCTATCTATCTATCTATCTATCTATCTATCTATCTATCTATCTATCTATCTAAAAAAAAAACAAAGCTAACCTTCACAAGTATCATAAATTACACCTGCTGTTACAGAATGGAATCAAATGTATGTTTTTATTCTAAAATAGTAAGAATACGAGCAGCTCATATCTCAAAATGTACTCATCCGAGATCGAACCCGTGAAGTTTTGATTACCAGTCAACAGCTGATACCGTTGCACCGCCGAAGCTGTCGTAGCAACTGCATGTCAATGTCGCACCCTAATGTGGGTTGTTTTTCTGAAGTTATATTTTTGAACGGAAGTGCATTTGTTCTCTTATATTTGTACCTTTTGTGAAAGTATTTCTTTGATATTTAGAATTCAGGCTTCACACATTATACACTTCATGTCTACATTTTGTCAATTATTACTAAACGAAAAAGTTTTCTGCTTGTTTTAACAATTTGTTTATTGTGTATAGATCGTTGTAGACATGGAACACACATGAAATGCAAGTGTTCCAAATAACGATATAGTATTTATAAAAGGTGTCATTTTGCTTGACTTCTCATTCTATACAACTCTAAGCAACTGACACGCAGGTAAACAGACTTGAGCTGAGAAAACTGTGCGGCGTGGGGGATGTGATAGCAGGCTGCTTGCTGCTTATCAACAATTTAAAGGACAAAAGACGCTGATGGAGAGGTGCGAAGCGTTATAAGGTGGGAATGATCTACGAGTTTATTCGTAGGCTCTGTTAATTCTAGTGTTAATCGGAATATTTACAGGAAAAAGACGCTGAGGAATAGGTGCGAACACATTTAAGGTGTGCCGGATTTACGAGTTTTCTTGTAGGCTCTGGTAATTCAAGTGTTAAGCATGGTGGCATCAGAAAACATAAGTTTGAATTGTAAGAATATTAACTTTTGTATGGATTTGTTTTCAATAAAGCACATCTTTTGTTTGAAGATTCTTTTCTTCCTGTTATGAGTTTTTTTGATTTGTTATTTATGTTTATTTTGGCCATTCCACTTCATTGTGCATTAAGCACCTCAGTCACACTAGGATATGTCTGTGATGAGCATGGTCTCTGAAAGTATCAGAATTTTTGGGCTTAGTTCAGTATTCTTACTGTCTCTTTTTTATTTAGGTTTCATATACTGTACATTTATAGGGTCATTATTGTCACTTGGACAGACTTCAGTGAATGTCTTACTTGCATACGCTATCATTGCTACTCTTCAACTCCTTACTTCAAAACTTCCGTCTTCCTTACCTGAAAAATCTCAGAACAATATCAGCTTTTTCAGAGTTCCAAAATAGTGTGTATTGGCAGAATTATTAGTTTTTTTTTTTTTGGTGGAGACAAATGAATTGTTAGTTAAAAGCTTGAATAAAAGTAAAATTATTTTTACTTTAATTCCATCATTATATTTAAGTTGAATTATTGTCTATTAGGAATTCATGGCAGTTTGAAGAGTTTGTAACTTCAGCAACAAACATAAAACTTCTTCATTGGACCTCTTAACCCAATCTCTTTTTCCTGTTAACCGAACATGTCCCACAGTTACTTTTTTTCGATTGTCTCTTTATTTCAGTATCCCTCACAATAAATTTATTTACAGCTTATATTTTACTAAAATGACATGATCTCTCATTCCTAGACCTGATACTTATTTACTCTCTTTATTTACTCTTTATATCTTTATTTGCTGTCGGTAAGTTATTTTCTGTCCTGTTCTGTACTTCTTTGTACTTTTATCCTGACACAGTTTTTTTGTTGGATGAAGCCTCCAGGTCCTTCTGCTGGTTGCTGCAATACTGTCTTTGGCAATATGAGACGTTGTTTTAGAAACCCAAACTATCAGTTTTGGTTTGTCCATAGGTTATATTTGACTCATCATCATTGAGTTTCTTTAACCCTTTCTGCTTTGTTTGTATTTTGAATATTTCACATACTTTTACTCATATATGCACTCTTCTTGCCCGTCTGTTTATTCTTACTGGTTAAGGGTGTGTTATTTATTCTTAGTATCTCTAAAGTGTAATTTTCCACTGTCACCATTTATCTATTAATTTATTAGATTAGATTTATAAGATTCACATATCATCTTTGCAGAGAAAGGTTTTTATACTAGAAGCCATAGTAGCCAAACTGTTCTTAGTTTCCAGATGGAAATCCCTCTAATCAGTTATTCCAAGTATTGGCTAACTTCATTTTATAATCTCATCCATTTGGAGCTGTCAGTAGGATATATTAACAAAGTAACTTTGGAAACATTACTGGTTTGGCAAAAATCAGTTTCAGAGTTTTGGGCTTTCTTAGATAATTGCCCATAGCTTATTATTACTGAGTTTTTTGTACATAGACCTTCTCCTGATACCCTTGGGAAAGGTGGAAGGTGAGTATGTTTGTTTTACAGAGTTTTCCTTATATATTTGGGATTTGGTTCTTTTAACATTGAGGTTAACTGTTCGTTCCTCTTTTTAGTTTTATTATTTGTTTACGGAGGCTTCTGGTTGTATCATTTACTATTGATATATTAGTTTTTGAACCTTTTGCAATAAAAAAATTGATCACAAAAAAATATTGTATGGGTGGTTTTCCATTTTTTTTCTTGATGCACACCACTTTTTGATGGTCTCACTATTGTATTCTTAGGCACATGTAAAGCTATTCTATGGGCATCTGGTGTATCAATGGGAGAATATGTGCTAAATTTTCCTCATAAAGACCAAAGGATATTTCAAACAAATCCAGAATTAAGCTATTGGTTTGTTATATTTGTGAAAGCTGACAATCATATTTTCACACATTATTTAATTAGATTCAGAATTGTTGGGAAATGTGTTTTTAAGTAAATGACCACTCCTGTAAAGTTTCCACTGGACAATTTGTATTTAACAAATCTGAGGAAGCTTAGACATAAGCACTCTCGGTTCACTCTGACAAATGCTAACAAATATGGAAGAGCTTCAATTGATTATAGGCTGAGATAACTTGTGTAACACAGTTGTAAAATCACATTGCATCATTTTATGTCAATCATACTAAAGAGATTATTGTAGTCTGTCTCACATCATATTCCTTTTTTTGGTAGGGATTATCTTGCATGCATCATACTTGAAAGACTTAAATACTCTGAAGAAAAAACAACTGATCCTGTGTTCTCATTATCTTCATCTTGGAAAGCCTTTGAGATAGAAAAGCTTACAGAATAATGCATACAAATAAAACAGTGACAATCTCCCTTACAAAAATGTATCAATTAAAAAATCTAATATATAAAGCTGCAAAATCTCTGTTTTTATACTGTATACCTATATACTGTTATTTTGCAGGGAGAGCACTCAACCTTTATTTAGCAATGGTGCTTTAATTCAAATTCACAGCAAAGCAAACAACTTTCTAGTTGTCTCCGTTACAGCAACTCCAATTCTTAAGTTTAAAAGAAAATGTAGATGTCATCCTTGAGAGATCTCAACTGGAGGAAAAGGGGTACAGCACAGGCAGGGACAGGGTCGGAGACAGTCTGCACAGGACAAGAGAGAGCAGGACCACAGGTGAGTGAATTGGCTTGTAAAGACTCACAATAATGTGCGATGAGTGCTTAATTTGGTAAAGCAGCTGCTGAACTGACAACTCCCATCCTGAGGGTGTGTTTCTTTAGCATTGGAACACTGTCTAACAAAATATTTTCCCTGTACTCATGTATTAGTAACGTATTGAAACCCAAAAATCGATCATAAAATCAGACCCTGATTTATACGACCATTGAAAAATGTGACACTTAATTTTTTTTTTTTGCATATTCTTGCCTCCATTCTCACATCAGATTTTCACATGCATCGAATTTTGTTGCAGCTGTGCAGTTACAAGTTTCTTTCGCTACTTCAATAAATTTTAATTTAAAACCAGCTTCATATTTTCTTCTGATCGAACGCTCCATCGTAGATAAGGGATGCTCTTACAATAAAGGTGTATGAGGATGTGAGATACAAAAAACACAAATCAGTGCAAATGTTGCTTCGGAATAGTTTGTGTATTACAGTGTGGTCATGTAGCCACAATAGAGAGAGAGAGAGAGGTTAGGAGCACGTGCTAATACAGCGCATTGCCGTACCCACATAGATAAAAAAGGCAGTGTGCTCTGTGGTTACTCTCTCAGGTGGGCGTTAGCATATCATAATACCAATAGTGTGAGTTTTCTGCATTCAACTTATATGACCAACATTATAAAATACAAGAAATTATACTGTAAAATCAATTCCCGACTTATCTACAGGAGAATTTATTCCGCAAGTATATATGATAGGCCAGACTAGAAGAGAAAGAGTCCAGTGCTTAAAAACACTTACCGGTGCAACACTGGGTGTGACTTTTAGTTAAACATAAAAGAAGCAATTTATCACTACAGATTTAGCAAAATGTCATAATAAATGATCCATAAAGTGAATCATCAGATTAGAAAATTGATTGAATACGTAAAGCAGGTCAGTACTAATCTTTAAAATATGACTTTGTACGATAACAGATAAGGTTTGGGATCTCTGTTGGTAAAGTGTGATTGGGAACTTCTTCCAGGTGTCCACATTTCCTGACTTAAAATAAGGAGGCCTTTGCATTCACATTTGTACTTGTTCTTAAACCCAGTTTAGAATTTATACTGGCATTCAGTCAAGGAACAAGAATTATTCCTGTTCTAATTAATTACTTGGTTTCACTTTAGGAAGATTACTGAGCTTTTAACTGATAAAGCCAAAATAATTAATAAAGTCAAGGTACAATTTAAATACAACTTTTAGTTAGGAACAAGTAGGTCTGGGAAAAGGTGGTGTGGCCTATATTTTTAGCCCACGTGAAAACATGGAAGTTGTGTCCAAGTCAGGCTAGTTCATGACAGACAGAGAAAGAGATAATTGTGGAGTGAAATAGTCCAGCGAACCTAGCAATTATGCCCTTACTTGTGTTTGCAAAGTTAAATCATACTTTTTTAAAATATTTTGGGTTTTCAAATAATTGTTTGATTTATCTGTAAGCATTGAATGCCTTATATATATATATAGTCCACCAGAAAACTTTACACTGAAATTAATGTTCAAGGCCTTTTATCATGCTTATCAACTTCTGTATATTTTATGAACAGCTTTGTTAAGTTTCATTTACATTAAGGTGGCTAGTGTAAAGAGTGTAAGTACATGCTTAAAGACAAGATTTAACCACAATTTTATATTCACCACATGTATTTCTGGTAAAGGTGAAATACACTGTTCATGATTTCTGTATATATCTCTCCCACACTATGCGACTCTTCAATTCCACCCGGGGGAGTAAATGCGAACATTAATTTTTATTTTAATTCTTTTCATTTTTATTACTATTTAATTTAATATTGTTTCTTTGTATCAGTATACTGCTGCTGGATTATGTGAATTTCCCCTTGGGATTAATAAAGTATCTATCTATCTATCTATCTATCATAATTAGTTTTTCTCTTAATTTCCAAAGATGTACATGTTAGCTTTATGAATTTATGAATTTTATATACATGCTTTAGTGTGTTTTGCCATAGACTCACACCCAGTTCAAGGTTGGTTCATAAACCATCAACCCCTGGGAAAGGTGTTATATACATAAGATGTATTCTTATTATTATTATTAATCTGGATTAAACATATTTAAGAATGGATGGATGGACAAATGGGTAGACAAAAGAAACAACTTTGATTGGGACTAAGCAGCTTATGAGAGATGTAACCTGGAAATAACTGGGCAATACATTTCTAAGATGTTCCTGAGTATGAAAAGAGCTCAGGTGGGTTAACAGGATAACAAGACGTCTCTCAGATGATAAAGGGAAGCAAATGCTCCTAGTGTATGTAAAGCGGGATCATGTTGCACCTTTAAGGGTAACAACTGGTGGCAGGAAGCTGGTTGTCCTTCCTATACTGCTGGATGTCAGCAAATGGTCAGATGAAGTTGTCCTTTAATGACTGGTACAGTGGAGGTTGAATTTCAGCACAAAAGACTATGGAAGGTACAGGGTCTGGGTGTGATTTAAGACATTGCTGAAAGTAATCTCAGGATGGTGGTTAAAGATACTTCTTAGCAAAAAAGGCTATGGAGTTGGGTTCAGTTTTGGATGAACTCAAACTTAAACTCTAAAATGTACTAAAGTGTGCTGGAGGTCATGGCCATTTAAAATTTAAAATGAAATGAAGGTCTTGTAAAAGGCAGTGAGAGAGATTATAGGCTGGCAGTTTTTCAGACTTCATTTGGATGTTAAATATTCTGGGAAGATGTTTGTAGTGTCAGAGAGGAGACATGATGTGGAAAGGGTTCCGCTGACATCTCAGGAAGCACTGAACTTGCACACACTCCACCTCCACAGCTTACAGGCTGTCCTTGTGCCTAGAGATACGGCACTTACTCCTTTAGCTCATGCTGACAAGACAGCTGCAGGTTTGTGGCTGTGCAAAGGCAGTTACCACAGTGCAAATCAGCGAACTGAGAAGACTTATGGTATGTGTGTGCGTGAACCCACAACAGAACGATGTTTATGGGAGGACATTACACTTTTCCACTGAACATTTCTTCAGGTAATCTGCTGCTAGTTCAGAGAAGAAATTTACAGACAGCTGTCTCATTCTGATGTGTAAAGTGAATATGGTGGATATTAAACAACTTTTTAAATTTTGTCTTAAATTATTGTTTCTTTTAAACTCCAATGTAGATGTACATGTGTGTGTGTGCGTGTGTGAAGCTAAGATTTAAGACTGCAAACAATCTCTGACTGTTGAATGATTTTACATTTGTGCCTCATTGTATTTAAGGATTCATTAAGTTCAAATGGTGATCTTTATGAAAAGATATACAAAAAAAAATCATGATTTGGTTGTAGTTTGGCACTTTACATCTGATATTCCTCTCACACTCTCATATGCTTACACAGACATTCACACTCAATGCATTCACCTTCTTTTGGGTTTCCTATTACAATCTAGGTGGCCAGACTTACTCATGTATAACTACTGTATTTTTCACTCCATAAGAAGCACTTTTTTTCCCCAAAAGAAGAGTGGAAATGTCTGTGTGTCTTATGGAGCAAATATTGCACCACATGATGTGTATTACCTGACCTGACTCAGATGATGACTAGGGTTCTACATCGGAGAAAGAATGCACGTCGCACTTCTGCCATCGCTGTACTTTGTATATGTTCGTGGGAAGCTCTGCAGTGTACTTGTGACTTTACGCTGTAGGAAGTAAGTAAATAAATCAAGGTAGGTAAATAACATTCAATCTGGCTGTTATATACAAAGTACAGCCACGGCAGCTTCCACCTGCAGCTATAGACTCTTCAGTACGCGAGCAACTCTCCACGCTAGTGTTTAAATCTGGACAGCGCATGCGCCCAAAAAAGAAGTCTGACAGCATTCTCGTACCATTGCTTGTGAACTGAAGTGTTAGCGTGCACTTTTCGTGGCATTCCACATGTATTTTTTGAGCGTGCCTGTGTCGATCAAACACAGGAAGCTCTGCAGTCTACTTGTGACTTTACGTTGTAGGAAGAAAGTAAATAAATCAAGGTAAATAACATTCGATCTGGCTTTTATGTAAGTAACATATAAATGTTAATGTTTTTGGGCACAGGCACTGTCCAAATTTAAACACTAACATGGAGAGTCGCTTGCGTACTGAAGAGTCTATAGCTGCAGGTGGAAGCTTCTTTTAGCCATGCCTTAGATGGAGCTGAAGATAGTATCATATATGACGATAGCAAAGAAAGTGATATCAGTAATTGTGAGCAACTGAGTTTCATAAATTCTGACACTAGCGATGAGGAGTTCTTGGGGTTTCCAGAAAACTAGAAGAGTGCTTGAACCTTGAAGTCTCTCCTCATTTGTTAATGACAGTGATGATGGTTCTTAATACTGCTGTTGACTGTATATGGTTGAAATATTATTCTTCTATATTTTATTAAATATATTAGTACACCCTTTGGTTCAGAATATTTTTTTTCTTGTTTTCCTTCTCTAAACCTAGTTGCATCTTATGGTCAGGCGCGTTTTATTGAAAATATGGTAATTTACGAGGGACCTTCAAAAAGATTCTGCACTTTTTTTTAAGTCTATTTATTAAGAATTTCTAAAACAAATGATATCACTTTTCTACATAGTCACCTTCCTTTGCGATGCAATTTTCCCAGTCACATGACACTCTCGGACAGGACTAACTCATCCCGCCTTCACCGTTTCCAACAAAAATATAAAAGTACGGAAACTTTTTGAACATAACTTGTATATGCACTGTAGATTGAGAGAAAAGATGCAGTTTCATGAAATTTGACTCAGAAAAGTGATTCTTTTAGCTCACTGGATCTATTCAGCTGTGTATCTTGTGTCCACCCTACAGTCATTTGCCATTTACTATTATGCTGCTCTCCCTCTTCATAACATTACTTATGCATTAGTGGGGACACAACTCCACCAGCTGCTGTGTATAATAAAGACTTTCTGAATCTTGCCAGCATTAGTTTCTAAAATCCATTTACTTAAATATGGTTAAGAAAATTATGGTTACATTTATATCTACAGAAAAATCGCATACTGTATTTTTATTTCTGTCCTTTTTTAGGAAATGGAAAAAATCAGAACATGTTTTGAGAGTTGAAATTGGTAATTTTGACAAACTCTAGTTATGGGAAAGTGAAACTGAAATGGTGAGCATTTAATCTGTCTAATTTCTCTGTGTAAAATCAGAGCCAGAAAGACGGTTGGTGGTAAAGTATTCCAGAAACCAGAAACCACAAAACCTTATGAGTTACATGCTGTGGTGTGCAGTTATTAGAAAGTCAGCAGAAAAACATTTTAGTTTTATCACTGGCTTCTACTGCACAAAATAAATTCATATTTAGTAATATGTTTTGAAAATAAGATCAAGGTAAATACAGATTAGAAGTTAAAAAAACTGACCTGACTTGATAATTGTTGGGGGGTTTATACATTAAACACATTTTATACAAGCAGTTAAAACAGGCTGCATATAATTTAAGTTTGGTTATTTTTTTGATAGTGAACTATGGATTGATAAAAGGGGTATTTTTTATAAATACAGACTTAACAGCTCAGCAGATCAGGAAAGACACAAAAGAGTTAGATTTGGATAGCACATTTGTTAACTGAATGTAGAAATCCCTTTGTTTATATGTTGATAATTCCCATAAAAACAATCATGTACTGTATAAGCTGTTGCAATCTGTAAACATTAAATTGTTTGCAGACTAGCCGTTAATAATATTTTATAATTTATAAAACACTTCCATCCATCATAATGCTCTTACAAAACAGTCCCAAAAGATTAGGCAGGGTGAAGTGGCAGCAGTAAATTGGCCAGGTATGAATGTGAGCATATGGGTAAGTACATTCAGACACAGAGATACAGGCTGTGGCACTCTGCAACCCTAAAAAGACTTAAGTGGGGTAATTTATGTGTCCATTGTATTCAAAAGTAGTTTGTAATATTTTATATTTTACTAGCTGTGATACCCATCTGAAATTTAAGTCATCAATGTAGACCTCATGTTTTTTTATTTGATTCATGGGTTGTGCATTTTTTTTCTGTTATAATACGTACCCGATCTCTTTCCTTTGTGGCGGTCTTTTCTTCTTTGGATAGAGCTGCTAGTTTTCACTGCTTCCTCTCTTTATTGCCCATCGAACTGACCTTTCTAATGAGGTGTTTTTCTGAGAAAATGTTGCCGTGGTCGCTACCACATTGGTTTGGATTACCAATTGCCTCAAGAAGTGGGACCACCTGCCCATCACAGTCAAGGGGCTGCCCTTAGCCCTACAAAGGTGGGGACAGGTCACAGGCTGTTGCTGTTCATTGACTGTGTTCATGCTCATGTTTGAGTACTATTGTGTATTTTGCTGTTTGATTAATTTGTAAAGTTTTCAGATTTTTTTTACCTCTTTTCTATGTTTTTCACTGTGTCTGCTGGATTTGTGGACTTGTTTGCCTTGGATTGCCTTACCTCTTTAGGTATTCTCTTCTGGACCTTTTGTCATCTTTTGTGCTTCACTGTGTAACATTGCCTTTTTGAAAATACAATTTTTACTTATAAAGATTTTTAGTTGCCTTGTGAGTGACTAATCTAGATATTTGACGATATTCCCCCCTGCACTAGGCATTTCTAGTGAGACTTTTGTGCTTTGGTACTCAAGTTCAAACACACACACAATTGTTCTTCTATTAAGGTGAATTATAACTTTTTTAGAATGTTCATGTTAAGAAAAACGTAGATGACTATAAAATAGTATACTCATCTAAAATAATGGTAGGCATATTAATATTTACTCCTGAGCAGTGACAATGACTGCAGTTCTTCACTGCAATCGGTGTTTATATCAGAGGCTGGTTTCATACTTTTACTAAGTACCTGGCCTAGCAGCTTCTTGTTAAGCAGCTTTTGCTAGTTCCCCAATACATTTAGAATTCCCCTGGAGTGTATTTTACTTTCCAACAGGAATGTGGACATTCAAACCTTAGTTCAATTTGCACAATATGAACTCTTTAGTGTGGCTGTTAGGCCCACTAGTATGTACAGAAACATGAAAATATTTTTACCTCCTCCCTGGTTTCTTCTATTAATGTAAAACATAGTAAACCAACCTATATGTAAATATCACCAATTGTAATCTATACAACACAGGTTGAGTGTATCTAGGTGTAGGTGCCAATGAAATAGAAATTAGTTTCGAGCAAAAGTATGTATGGCCATTGCGGGACACAGGGATACCATTGCATTTTTAACGGTTTATGTAAACAGGATAAAAGCAGAAGAAACGCTATAATAAAAGGAAGCAGGTAAGGTCATTTTCAGGCAAGAGATTGAAGTGTAGGTCAGCTAGCAAAGAGCAGGACAGAAATTATATTAATATTTACCATAACTGTAGCCATAAACAGAAGAAACAACATGGCAAAGAGTATACAGGAAATCTAAAAGAGCTTTTGTTTCAGAATTGGAGCACCTTCTGAATGCTAGGAGTCTAAACATCCTAAAGTGCATCCATAGTAATTGCCCCGGCCAAGCAACAGCAAAAGAGAGCCAAGGCTACATTCAAGCCATACCAACAGGAACCAAATGAAAAGACTATTCTGACTATTGTCAGAAAATGGACAACAAGTTTAATTTATTGCGCATAAAGTTTATGAGAAACAACCTAGCAGAGAATGATACTAGAAAAACTATTTAAAACGATGCCCAATATAATAATAATTCTTTGCATTTATATAGCACTTTTCTCACTACTCAAAGCGCTCAGCAATTGCAGGTTAAGGGACTTGCTCAAGGGCCCAACAGAGCAGAGTCCCTTTTTGGCATTTACGGGATTTGAACCAGCAACCTTCCGATTGCCAGTGCTGTTTAAACTGACCTGGAAGGTGTTGGTAATAAAAATATGACAAACAGAGTTTGTCTAATTATGCACATAGTTTATCTTAAAAATAGAATTAACCTGTTCTTATAATATTAGCCACAATAAAACTGGAGCCAGCTTTATTAAATTTACTTTTTCCTCTCTATAATACACAAGTATCTAAGATCTCCTCTATATATGTATGTAATTTCCTAATATGTATAAGAATTTCCTATTTATTTTAAAATGTAATCAGAATTCAGAGAGCATGAAATTTCACCTGTTATGGTCTGTTAGTTAAACAAGAAAAGAATAATATTATTAAATGCGCACATACTGTACATATGGGACTGGCCTTCTAAATGGAGTGTTTGGCCTTGTTTTCACCGCTAATTCAATTTAATTAATTTTATCTTAAGCACAGCAGGTATGTCATGGAAAATTTTACAAAATAAGACAGGGATGGTTCAGCTATATATAATACAAAAACAATCTACTTTAACAAAATGTAACCAAGAAACATACATTTAAAAAAAAGAAGAGGATGGTTGAACAGGGGACAAAAACAGCAAAATCTGATCTAAAGAAAACAGAAGAAAAATAATCCCCAGGGCTCCAGAATGTTACTTTGGTCACTTTCCCTGAGACATACTAAATAAGGCAGAAAATAAAGATTTGCAATGAATGTCCCCGATTGTTGTCTGCTCTGTCTGGCAATTGGCTGCTGCGCCTATTCGTCTGAAACAGCTTCTCTATCTGATTGCTCATGAAATGAGAAAGCAAGGAAGCAAGGAGAAAGTTACATAAACAGCATTGTTCCCCCAGGTCAGAAGCCAAAGATAGGAAATATAACTCAAGTTAAGAGTTGGGAACAGTACAACTATTATTAGACATAAAGCATATTAGTATACCATGGAAAATGTAATTATCACCAAATGGCTTACTATGAACTTAAGCTGCTAGTGGTTATGTTCTAAAAATATTGAAGCATGATTTAAATGTAATTATTAATAAGATCAGGAGCAAAATAAATGTCATATAAATTTGATACAAGTATAATTTTAAAATGTGAAATGAAGAATGAATTAAAAGTCATGACTTCTGTTCACAACCTTAACTTAAAGTTCAAAGATTAGTATAGTCCCATTGCACCTGAGAAACGTTTTACATTTCACTATATAAATAAGTTTGGTCTTTTTTTTCGTTTTTATGGGAGTGAGTACTTTATTGTGTTTACATTTATCCATCTGTTGTGAAAAATACCATTGATTTAAGGAATGACGAAACAGCAGACTTGATATGCATAGTGGAAAACCTTTATGTCTCACTTTTAGTCTATTGAGCTTTTCAGTTATACAGTATTGCCTTTTGTCTAACTGCTCTATGTGGGTTGAAAACATTCTGGTATGCAGACCATTAGCTAGCCCCTGACCTTCAGATGGGATATCGG
This sequence comes from Polypterus senegalus, assembly GCF_016835505.1. Taxonomy (NCBI): domain Eukaryota; kingdom Metazoa; phylum Chordata; class Cladistia; order Polypteriformes; family Polypteridae; genus Polypterus; species Polypterus senegalus. The sequence continues at coordinate 128,844,896 of NC_053161.1, read as the reverse complement.
GTATCTCTCGGTGCACCTAATGCATGATGATCTAATGCCCCATGTACCGAACTATTTATATTAGATTAACATGTTATTAGCTATATGCTAAACATGTTTTTGTATATTCATGCACTATAAAGACTTTTTATAACAAAGGATTGTTAGCACACATGGGATTACAATGCAAGAGCGGCACATCTTGTGTAAGGTGCTCTGATTGTGTCTTTGTTAAATACATTTCTTATGCTGATATACTGCTAGAATCTAAAGAACATTTTGTGCTAAATAGGAACTGGTGATTGGGATTTCACTCCTACATGTACCACTACCCAGTCAATTAACTGCTGATTACAAAAAGACGTATCAACACAGGTAACTCATCTACATAGTATTAGCATAGCATTAGCATAGGATTATACAGTATTAGCCAAAAACATGAAGGTGTGATTCATGTAGTTCAAGGAAGTAACTAGTATAAACATTGAATAATGAAGCATTTGAAAAACACTGCAGGAATCCCAGTTCCTATAAATTACTGCTGCTACGAGAACAAAGATATAAATAGATAGATAGATAGATAGATACTTTATTAATCCCAAGGGGAAATTCACAATCTTGTTTTTTATCTTTGCGCCGGCTCGGCTGCCCCGATATCGTCTTCTTACCTCGTCAGGTAAATAAGGAACCACACCGGCATAAGCATTTCTTCTCAGTGCTTTAAGCTCACTTCTTGAATAGGCAATTCTCGGAGTGTAACAATCCATGTCAAATAGTAAAATAGTAAAAATGTGTAAAAAGTGTCCAGGGAGCAATTCCACATAAAAGAAAGTGGTAGAAGTGATCAGTGAGATAGAGAAAAATAGAGATAAAAAGGTAAAAAGATAAAGTCGTATACGGAGCTGCTGGAAAGGCTGCCACTCGGATGCGGCGCCGGAAATGTGAGTTTATAGTGAATCACTATGGCTCTGTGGTGTTAGGATGACACAAATAATGTTCTGTTCTTGTTATATTATTTCTTATTTTTACAGTTATTTCAGTGATACAATATTGTCAACATTTTTTGTGTTTGTTTTCTTAGTTGCTTCCATTTTGTGTTTTTGCCTGTATGAGTGTCGACATTTATTCTTTGTCGTATTATTAGTTTCCACTATTTTGTGTGTCTGTTCGCCATAGTGTTATGTGGTTGCTAGGCACAAGAGCAACATGGCATGTAAACCATGATATAATGACCTCCATCTACTGTATAATAAAACAACAAGGTCTGTGTGTCCAGTCCCCCTGAGCAATCTGATTGGTCATTTTGGTTTTGGTGAGGAGAAAAAAGAGGAAGCACAACTGTGAAAGGCACAAGGAGGACTAAAAACATATGAGGTATGCTGAGAGAGTCACTTTCAAATACAGCAAGTAAATAGAGAAAGGTGCCTCAAAAATAATGAGAGTCTGAGAAGCAGGCTTCATGGGAACACCCTTGAGAGAAGGAACGCCATTTAGGAACTGTTTACACACGCAAATACATAGGTAAGGCGCTGAAGGTACACGTGTGGCAAGAGATATCAAATATTTTTAATTATTCGATTACCTGTGGCAAAAATCTTTTTGAACAATCTTCTAGTGTAGAAATACATAGTATCTATTATTGAATATAAATCTTGTGTACTTCTTTCAACTTGAGTTTTCTGACTCCTTTCTCTAATGTTCTAAAAAATGTCTGACACTCAATTTATAAATTTAGTCTGTTTGGACTGTTGTAGGGAGATACAGGTGGACATAACACATGGGCCCATCCTCTTCACAGGTCTTGTTAGGATTCACTATTCAATCTAAGTTGCCTCCATACGTGGTGACACACACGTGTGAATGGGAGGCAGCTAATGGGCCTGAACAGTGATAATTTCATGTCAGACCAGGGAGTGGCCAAGTGCACTGACTTTACTCTCAGTCCTCTGCAGACCATTCACGGGAAAGCCCACTGGGTTCCGGCACCCATGATGGCGTCACTTCCGGGTCTAGCGGCTACAACGATGTCACTTCCAGTCCTGGCGCACATGATGACGTCAGTTTCGGTCTTGACCTTTAAAGCTGCCATCTTTACACATATGAATCAGTTCTGTTTCTGACCTTGAGCTGAATATAATTCAACAAAAACCTACCCATTTGGAGCCAGGGCATATTATACGGGTGGCTGCCCCAAACTTTTGATGTCTCCTGTTCATTCTTGTTACAGTGGTAAAGAAACTTTACTATCAGGAGAAAATGTATGGAGAAATGGAGACCACATGAAAACTTCACGCAGTGGGAAAATTGTACCAATGTTCAAACCCAGCCTTCCGAAGCTGTTTGGCAGCAGCTGTAAAGAGTTGCACCACTGAGCCATCACCAACATGACATTTAATTCACCTGACTGAAATGGCTTCCTAGTTATCAGGGCCCAAATAAACTGATTCACTCTTTGATTCCCACCACTAAGCTTTTAAAAGTTAACATTGGAGTCAACATGGTCTAGCATCCCTATGTCATACTTTCAACAAACTTATTGAGAATATGAAGTGAGAAATTCAGGCAGTTCTGAAGGAAAAACATGCAAAACCTGCAATTAGCATACCTGAAAAGTGATTATGTTACTTAAATATGCAATATTCTTTCAGCTAAATCAGCAATACAACAAAAATTACCATTAAAAGAATATGTTTGCTATTAAAAAACAGTACTGATTAAGGCTGTCTTTGTGACTTAGTTTATATATTCAGAGTTTCTGAGCTTTCTTGTCATAACACTTACATATCTGCATGCTTAAACTTGAACAAAAGCTTTATATTTCAGCTTTGTTTTCCCTCTCAAGGGTGCCACATTTTTCATTGGTGTAAGCCAGGTGCACCATATTTACTATGTGGCTCTTGAAAATCTATTTTACTTCTATAGCTGCCCATTTATTCTTACTTCTGATCCGTCACAGGAAAAATTGCAATCATAATAAAAAAATGAGAATTAAAGACTCAAGGAGATTAAATAAAGGCTTTGTGAAAAGATTAATGTATTGAGCAAGACGCATTTAAACTGAGTTCAGCCAGTCTCCTGCTATGCCTCATTTGCAATGCATGACTTACTAATATAAAATTTACAAGTGAGGATTATGGATAAACTGTGTCTACAAAAATTCTGCTTCATGAAAAATCACATTTTTCATTTGAACTAAATATTATCAAATATAAAGTGGAAGACATATTTGCTTGGTTTAATTTATTTCATGAATATATCGAGTTAAATTTAAAAATTCATTGCTTTTTCCATCACTAGAAAAGGTGAGAATAGAATTAATCATGAACATACATGCAAAAGATTCAAGAAGCCTGAAAGAAAAAATGGTGAGCTATCATTTCACAATTGATTCAGATTAAAGATTTGCAGTTTTCCTGAATAATGAACTGCTCACCTTTACTTCAAAAAGTCTAGCCCTTACAACCAAACAACTTTTAATTTCTGGAACACCTTTCTACAGCGAACACCATTTCCGGACAATTTATAAGTACATATACATAGTATCATTTTATATACCTTTATTTATACATTTTAAACAACAGCCCGATAGTGTCAGAGCTGGGAGTTAGTCTAGCAGCTTTATGGTTTAGGGGCCATTTCCTTAGGTACTGTTAGTGTGTTTACATGCACTTCAATAACCTGATTATTCACAGAACCCTGATATCTTAAATACCATTAAAATCTTATTCTGATTATTGGGTTATAGGCCTCTAGGAAACCTGATTAACAGTGGTGAATTTCTCCATGAATAAACTGATTATGTGGTCATGTAAACCCATAACCAGGTTACTGTTAAGAATTTTGTAGTCTGTACATGTCCATTGCACTCTGTCAGCATGCGCATGTATTTGCTTTGCACACGCTCTCAGTAGCCACAGGTAGAACTATCCATAAAAAAAATAAATAAAACAGTTCACACATAAAAGAAAAATAAATAGCAAAAAAAAAGAAAAATTCTTGTTAAGAAAAGTTCTATTCAAAGCTTAAGTCTTGTTACATTTCAAATCATTGCAAATCACTTCAAACATTTCTGAACCATTTCAAAATGATGATGACGGTCAGAAAACTGTATGCCTATCCCATTTCTAAGTTGGAAATGGGTCTTACAAGTCCCTGTTTACTGGGACCTGCTCTAAACACAACTGACACAATTGTCACACTGTGTCTCAGTTATAGCAAGAAAGTTCTCTTACTAACTTATAGAGGGAAAAGACTATACCATTGTCTATGACTATGGGAGAAATTTATATTCTATTCAAATTAAGCAAACATTAATATGAGTTTAACTCCAAACTTTAACTTTCTAAGATTGGCTCTTACGTACATGCCTGCCCATGTCTTCACATTCAGATTCAAACTGAGTTCTGGTTGTCCTTTTAATTCATAATTGAAATATCATTTTATTGAGAAACTAGAAAATGTCTCTCATTATGCCACCCCATTATAAAACATGGAAACTCTCCTGCTTCCTCATGTATTTTCCCCATATCTGTACACTTGTGGTGAACATGGCACATGCAACAAACTAGGTATGAGAATATGATTAGCTATTGAAATATTACGGGACCTTGTAGATCATTGCAGATGGCTTTTGTTAAAACTTTGATATGCAAAACAACGGACATCGAAGAAAGTGCTAGTCATTAGCACATTATGGATTACTATAAAGTACCTACTGCCTGGTTATATCTCATGTATTAGGTGCTGTTCAATGTGTTACCAAATGGAACTAAACTATATTCAACTTCTGGACAATAAAGGCAATATGTTCATGTTTATATGGTAAGGTGGTGTATCATGGTGGTACAGGGGTTAGTGCTGCTGCCTCACAGCTCCAGGACATTACAGTCTATCTCTATAAGTCCACGTACTGTAAGATCTGTCACACAATTTTGAAAAAGTACAGGCTAAATTAATTGGTGGCCCTAAACTGGCTTTGTCTGATTGAGAGTAACCTTAAGCATTAAGGTTCCTGCCTCAACTAGAATAACATACTGACAGTTGCACTAAAATGAATAGTTTTGACACATGCATCACTTTCATGCAAATTAGGATGGCTAAACCAGGGATTTCAAAGGAGATATCAATATACAGTCTTGCCCATGGTACTTTAACCTGGAAAAAATAATGTGAGCTATTTAAACGTAAGAACTTTCATATCTAAATACTGTACAACAGGTTCCTGCTGTTTTTCCTCTTTAATAGGAACTGTGTTTTCTTTTTTTTTTTAAACAATGATTTATTGATTTTTTGGAACAACACAAACAGTAACAAATCAGCACAGCCAAATACAAATAAGAAAAAGAGAAGAAAAAAAAAAAAACAACAAATACAGGTATATGAGTTACAGATATACATGTCTGGGTCAAAATATGTACAGCGTTTCACATTTGAAGTCAAGGGAAATAAAAAAGAAAAAAAAAGGGGAATACAGACATTAATTATTGTGTTTAAATACAAAATGTGATCCCCCTTTATGTAATAGCACAGCAAGATCACAAGGTAGGTGATCAAGCAAAGGCTGCCATATCCTACAGAATACATTACAATTGCCCTTTATGATGGCACTGAGGCGCTCCATTGGCAGCACCTTGAACATTTCTCTGTACCATTGTGTAACAGTGGGGGGCTGTCTCTGAATCCATTGAAACAGTACACATCGCCTCGCTAAATGTAAAAGTTTACCTAACAAAAGCATCTGTACAGAAGACAGAGAGAGCCCTTCTATAGATAGACCCAGATCGAACAGCACAGGGTTCAGTGGGATTGTTTGGTGAAAGATGGAGCGAAGCTCTATAGCAATATTTTTCCAAAATCTAGTAATTAAAGGACATTGCCATATGCAATGGTAGTAGGTCCCCATATCCGTATTGCACTTTACACAAAGAGAAGAAATCTGAGGATGAATTTTATTTAGAAACTCTGGCGTACGCTGAAGTTTATGTAAAATTCTGTAATGGCTTTCCTGGAGTCTGTTACAGGAAAACAATTTCTTGGCAGATCTAAAAGTTTTGGACCATACTTCTGCACTAAGCTGAACTTCGAGGTCGGTTTCCCACTGAACCCTGGCCTTATCAGTGGTTACAAAATTCAAAGACAATAATTTCCCATAACAAAGAGAGATAAATTTCCTTTTTGTGATTATTTCCTCATTAAATTTAAGAAGAAAGCTTTCAATAGGATTCAAAACTGGTTGATTGGCTGGAAATTTAAGGGAATTTACAAAATGTCTTACTTGTAGGAACCCAAAGAAGTGTTTCTGTGGTAAATTATATTTAATTTGAACTTGATTAAAGGCCATAAAACTACCCCTTTCAAACAGATCACAAATAAATCTTATATTTTTAGAATGCCAATCATCAAATATACTAATGCCAATACCTGGGGGGAAAGCCTTATTCCTAATTAGAGGCTGCAGTGCACTAGAAAAACCTCTTCTTCCAGCGTGGGCAACAATATTATGTCAAACCTTAAGTGTAGGCATCAAAATGAAATTATTTCTGACACCAAGAGGAAGGTCAGCCAGATCAATAGATAATAGACTAAGAGGCGAAAGAGGGGCACAGCACCAAGTATCTACAGGTGGCTCGTCTTGGTATAGAAAGGAATGAAACCACCCTGAGATTATTTGTGCATGGCAAGCCCAGTAATAGTATAAAAGGTTAGGAAGTGCCTGCCCCCCCTCATCTGTAGGCAGTTGTAAAATCTGTATCTTTAGTCTAGATTTCTTCCCATGCCATATAAATTTAGAAAGATATCCCTCAATCTCTGAGAATGTTTTTCTGTTGATCCTGAGAGGCAACATTTGTATGGGATATAATATTCTGGGTAAAACATTCATTTTGATTAAACTTATTCTACCCATCCAAGACAGGGGGAGGTCAAGCCACCTATTGAGGTCATTCCTGATTGAGGCCACAATTGGTTTAAAGTTCAACTTGTACAACTCTGTTGTGTCTGCGGACACCCTAATACCTAAATATGTAAAACCAGTGGTCGACCACCTGAAAGGAAAATTAGGAGGAATGTCCCACCTCCCCCCATCACCCAGTGGCAAAGCTTCAGATTTATCATAATTTATTTTATACCCTGAAAAAAGGCCAAATTGATTAATGATATGTGTCAGTGCAGGAATAGATGTTTCTGGCTTAGTGAGAAAGAGCAACACGTCATCCGCGTAAAGGGAAATTCTGTATTCAGTATTCAACAAGGTTACCCCACAGATCTCAGGGTCAGTTCTTACAGCCTCTGCCAGTGGCTCCAATGCAAGTGCAAACAGTAGGGGAGAGAGGGGGCATCCCTGACGCGTTCCTCTACCCAGTGGGAAAACATCTGAGACCGAGCCGTTAACCAATACCCTTGCAGCTGGGGCCCCATACAACAGTTTGACCCACTTGACAAATTCAGATCCCAAACCAAATCTTTCCAAAACATCAAATAGATACTCCCACTCCACCCGATCAAATGCTTTCTCAGCATCCAATGAAATTGCAAGAGCCCTATAATTGGTGTTCTGAGAGAACTGCACAACATTTATGAGTCGGCGTACATTGGAGCGGGAGCATCTATTCTTGACAAAACCCGTTTGGTCAGGCTTTATCAGAACTGGCAGAACCTCCTCCAATTGTCTAGATAAAATTTTGGACAGAATCTTGCAATCTACACCGAGTAAACTTATAGGTCTGTAAGATGTACACAGATCTGCAGGTTTATCCTTCTTTAAGATCAGGGATATATGGGCAAGGTTTAAGGTGGGTGGAAGTGTGCCCTCTCAAGAGATTCTATATACATTTTAATAAAGGACCCACCATGTGTTTGGCCATTTTTTTATAAAACTCTGGCCCAAACCCATCAGGGCCTAGAGCTTTTCCACTCTGTAAGGATTTGATTGCATCTAAGACCTCCTGCGCCCTAATAGGACTGCAAAGATCTAATCGACTTTCCTCTGATAGTATAGGGAGATTAACATTATCAAGAAACAATTTCCTAGCGTCTACAGTATTTTGACACTCAGGAGAATATAAGTCCTGATAGAACTCTTTCATTATTTTGCTGATAAGTTTAGCCTCAAATTGTACAATACCTTTCTTATCTTTTAGAGAGGGTATTGCATAAGAGCCCTTTTTCCCCTGGGCAAGTCGGGCAAGTAAGCGTTCAGGTTTGTTGCCCGATTCAAATAATCTATGCCTTGCATAGAATATTGCAGTTTCCGCTTTCTGAGTTGGTAGTTGGTCCAGGGCTGATCTGGCTGCATCCAGTTTCTTAAGCACAGAAACAGACGAGGATTTCTTAAACTCCCTCTCCAAGTTAGTAATGTCGCGTTCAAGTACTAATTGTTTGGCTAAGTTGCTCTTCTTTTTCGCTGAGGTGAAAGAGATAATAGAGCCCCTGAGAAATGCCTTACCTGCCTCCCATAGAGTAGAAGCACTAACCCCCGGTAAGTCATTTGTAGAAAGAAAAAGTTCCCACTGATCTTCTAAATATTTTACAAATTCAGGGTCACTAAGGAGAGCTGGGTTTAGCCGCCAGTGTCTAGACAAGGGGTCATAATAAGGTGGTAATAACTCCATTGAGACTGATGAGTGGTCTGAGAGAGCGCATGTGTTAATCAAACAACCCCGAGTTCTGTCAAGGACAGATCTAGAAACAAACATGTAATCAATTCTGGAAAAAGAAAAATGGGGCGTGAGAAAATGTAAAGTCTTTCACATGTGGATTACAAACTCTCCAGGCATCAAATAGACCAAGATCTGAACAGAAGTCCATTGTAGCCTTTGCCATTTTTGAAGGTGGTTGAGATTTTGGTGGATTATGATCAGTTTCAGGACTCAAACCACAGTTAAAATCCCCACCAATTATTACGTGATTCGGACACACAGAAGAGGTTTTTGCCAGAAGGTTTGAATAAAACGATCTATCAAAAGTATTTGGTGCATAAACACTTCCCAATAGAATTTGTTCCCCATATAAAAGCCCAGTAATCAGAATAAATCGTCCGTCCGTATCCCTTACAATAGTATTTAGAGTGAATGGTAGATTTTTATGGATCAATATTGCAACGCCTCTACTTTTAGAGTTAAAAGAGGAATAGTAAATTTGTCCCACCCAATCACGCTTGAGTTTTAAGTGTTCAGAATCTGTGAGGTGAGTCTCTTGCAGTAATGCAATCTGCACTCTATCTTTTTTGAGTGAGGAAACTATTTTACGTCTCTTAATAACGTGATTAATTCCCTTGACATTGAGAGTTATAATTTTAATGTTACTCATTGTAAAAGTTGTCAGTCATTGAACAAAAATCGTCAACCCGAAGCAAACAAAAAGAGCCATCATAATAAACACACTGTAAAAGATTTAACCCATGGCCTGGATTGGCCGTGCTGATATGAACAAAACCATTGTAAACGAATGGCAAAGGAACCCTTACACACACAACAAACTGCATAAGAATATAAGAATTAGGATAAATGTCAAAATATCACAAACTAGAAACAAACACAACAAAACAAGCGTAGCAAGCAGCCAGGCTTCAAAAAACTGAATAGGACTCTCACCCTCCGCGCCTTCTTTCAGATTAATAATGCGGATGTTGTCGCGCTTGCTGCGGTTCTCTAAATCATCCAAGCTTTTTGCCATGATCTTAATCTTCCCCTCAGCTTCAGCCAGTCTTCCCGCGAGGTCAGTCACCCCATCTTCCACATCTGAGATTCTCTGTTCTGCCTCCGTGACGCGTTTGGAGACGTTTTCCAGCGAGGACGAAATTTTCTCCAGTGTCCCAGACAGTTTTTGGTCAATTACCTCACTGATGGTATTAGTCACCTCACGGATGAGATTTGCGGTGTCCACCGGGGGTGAGGGCTGGTCGCCCACTGCTACTAGCATGTCAGTTTGGCTAGCACTGCTCGTCATGGCGGCCGTCGTCTTTCGAGTCTGTATCTTCGTCTGTTTCGACATTACTTGTCATCCAAAAAGCGTATTTAGGGCTGTTGCGTAGTCCCAAAACTCTCAGTCAATAGTTTATATAAAAATATAGACAGTAGCGCGCATTACACTGTAATAAATACAGGTGGGAGTGGGAGCACAGTGAAAGCACGTCTTCTAGCCAACCATCTTCACCGGAAGTGGAACTGTGTTTTCTAATTGTTGGTTGGTTAGGAGCACGCATTGATACAGTGTATTGCCGCACCCACCACACAACAAACCAACTCAGGATCCAGATTAGGACCCGAGTGCAAAAGGCAGGGCTTAGGTGTAGTGACGTCATGGTGGGCCAGTCTCATGTGGATCCACCCACAAAGAGTATGAAACATAAGTAAATTTATAGACACAGTACATAATTACCCACTAGTAAACAAAACTGACATAAATAACAAAAATAAAATTATCAAAAAATGTTAATAGATAACAGAAAAAGCTGCTGCAGCACTGATTTCCAATTTAAACTCACAATTGTTAAAACCTTTACCGTGAATCAAACAATTGAGGTACTTTAACTCATCCACTTGAGGCTGATGTTACCCTCTTGACCTCATCAGACTATGATCTCCAGCATGCACTGGAAGTTGTTTGCATCTGAGTGTTACACAGTCAGGATGAGAATTAGCACCTGTTATTTTGAGGTCATGGTCATTTCCCAGAAAAGAGCAGTTTTCTTCCTTCACATACAGTATAAGCTGTCCCAACCTTCCAAGCAACAATCCTAAACACCCCTACAATATATACTGATAGCAGAATTTTTTGTCAAATTTCTTGCACTCTTGCCATTAAAGACCCTTTTCATACATAGAAATGAACCCATCCCAACCAATGCGTCTGTCACTGTCTCCTTTAAGAAGGGTGTGTCCATTGAGATTAGGAGCAATGTATAAGGGATCCTTATACCTTTCAATGATATTCTCCTTTGTGGTCAATGTTCCATCACGATTGTTGAAAACAAATTATGCAACATCCTGTCTCCCCTTCCTGATGCTTTTTCTTAATGTGTCTGTTGCTTTCAACAAAGGGTTTCCCCTTAACTGTACCTTTAGAGGTATTTCTTGTTTTTTTAGATCAGATGAAAGTCAAACTAAACCTACAGCTCCCTAAGCCACATTGAATCGGGTAATAAATCAAGTTCATTAGGATGAATATTCTCTTAAAAATGTCACATCTCTTTCAATGAATCTCATTTTTTTTATTTCTATAATTTTAATAGTTTAGAATCATAACATACCTTTTTCACTTCTGTTTAATTTAATTCAGGGCCTCGTGAGATTGGAGCCTATCCTGGCAATACTGGCTTAAGGTGGTAAGCAGCCATGGACATGCCTCTAATCTACCAGAGGGTCTGCTCAGGCTCACACCCACACTCACACAGAGCCAGATTAGAAATGGCAATTAGCTGAACAGTTAAGGCATCAGAATGTGGAAGGAAAATATGGGTATCTGTGAAAAAATAAAAGCAGCCACAGGGAGAACATGCAAACTAGTAATGACCGCCAATCTAAATGAGATTTCCACTACAAATTGTTTGAATGGTGATCAGTAAATTAGCCAATGAGGCAAAGACATTTTCGGCATCTTCTTTTCTACATTTCACAGTAATTGAATTGCAGTCATTCAGTTGAAGCGCTCTTTTACACAAGGTATTAGTGACGTTGAGTAAACGCATTTCCTTTTGCTGTGAACTTCCTGTACACAGAGAGCAGTAAGTGTAGACTCTACCAGAAAGAAAAAGAAGATTAAAATATTACACTTTACATTAAAGAAGGTGGAATTATTAACTGAAAACAAGGAATGGAGGAGTGTGGTGGTCCAGGTTGGCTGCAGGTGCCATACTCTCTTGAACCAGGGACCATCGATAGTCATGACTGAGATGGGCTGTGTAATAAGGACACATAACAATAAGGGTAGGTGCAAAAGTGCAAACAGTGCTTTTATTCAAACAAAGAATTTGAAATTAAAGTGCAGTGCTTCTTCATTTATAAATAAATAAACGACCATAAAAACAAGTGTCCATATGGAGGTTAACAGTCAATAAATAGAACAATAAATAATACTTAAAATGAGATTAAAATTCCAAAGAAGAGTCTATCCATCCCATGAAAACAACTGTGAGCCTCAGTGATTATCTGTAAAACAGACATCTGCTCCATTTTACCTTCACCTGAGAAGTTGTCCACCGACAGTCGCAGTCATCCTTCCAATCAAGTTTGGATGTTTGCCGCCAGTCCTTCGACTTCTGCAGGGTGCCACGTCAAATCTTGTTGCCTTGGGCTTCTGTGGGGGCCACTAGGAATGGTAGGTCTCTTCTGCCCCCTGGTGTGCTAAGCAGGAATGACTTCTCTGCCCCCCTCAAGTGACCACATGCTTCTCTCCAGAGCTCAACTTCCTGACCACCTGCCTTCTCTTCATATTTGGACAGGGTCTCATTTGGTTCTGCCCTCTCTAGTTTTTCCTTACACTTTCAGATTTGTTTCAACTTCCAACTGCTCTTTCCTCCTCTCCTCTCCCCCATTTTCCACTCAGGCTTATTTTATCCTTTATTTGGGGTCAGATGCTTTGGTCATAGATGGCAGAGTACTAATGAGATAATAGGCTGGCACGTATGTGAATGCTTGTCTAGCCAATTCCTTACCAAAATCTGGGTGCCACTCTGCCCTTGCTCCCACTCACACCTATGTCCTTCCACCTGAGCTTGCCATTTATTTATTTAAAAACTGCTCCATACCACAGATCCTAATGTGTGTCACCACAAGGAGGTGTCCTGTTCAATTAGGTAAACAGAGAGAAGTACTACTTTAATGAATTCAGAACTTTTTTGTTTTATCGTTTAATGAGTTTGGACAGTGAGCGAGCTCGTGTTTAGTACAGCAGAATACAATTTCAACAAGAAAAAGAAGAGAAAAAGAACACTTTCGCTGTTTAGTAAACAATTGGCTTGTCAGCTTAACAGCAAAATTTGTCTATTTTACTTCTCAAATTGTTAAGCATGTTTAGCCTTGTATCTTCTTAATAAACATCTTTTGAGCATTTGATAAATTTTCTAATTTTTTAACGGTTTGTAATGCGTTTACTATTTGTTTATGTCATACAGTATAACTTTTGGTAAGACACAAATACTGCATAATTAAAATGGTAATCCATATTTATCGTTATACTTCAAAAATTAGGATTATCTAGCTGGTACACTGCCAAAAAAAGAAAAACACAAAAAAACACCTATATAAATGTATTACATATTTTAACAGTAAAAATGTAACTGAAATTAATGATTAGAAAATATTCAAACCTTTAAGCGCATATATAAAGTATTTACATTTACGCAGTGTTTAACTGCCAGTATTAATTATGTATACATTTGTTAGTCAACTATTGAAAACTATTTTTCACTGTTAAGCTTTCTTTTAGATAAGTACATTAAAGACAAAATCAAACAATATGATAGGTTATTATACTATGCTACATGTATTACGGACTATTTTCTGTACATAATTTATTAGTTAAAACAGTATGTAATTTAAGGTCATTTTATTTATCTCAGTGTTTTTATATTCACTGAACAATAAGCCTACATATGCTCATTTTGTCAAGAAAAACACCTGTTGTCTACAGTTAAATTATAAAAATACCAAAGTTAACACTTTAATATGGAACATAAGGCTGTATGGAATACTGCTGACCACTATGACCCCCATGCTGCCCATAGTTTAGAATCATCTGTCTTGTATTGATTAGAATAATAAAACCCCATAATTCTACAAATGCTTTCTTCAAGCCCATATGTAATCTAATCCTTAATTCAGTATATTATCATCATAATATTAACTATACCCTGAAACTTCTTGTGTGTAAAGCAAACCCTTTCCAAGTCATAACTTGTCTGCCAGCATTTATTTCTTTACTCCACCTACTCTCAATCTTTTGGCTGACTTCAAGTTATTAAACGTGTCACTGGATATTTCCAATGGAAATATGGAAGCAATTTATTAAAACCTTTGCACTTCTGTCAAAGTCAGTGCATGCCTCTATTACCTGCTGTTGTGGTTTTTTCAATCTCACTTCATAACATTTCATTCAATGGGTGGAACAGTTAGGGTTTGAGATGTGTAAGGGGCCTGAATAAAAATACTATGTTTCAATTGTTAAGGTCAATATGCCCAGATCATTGTGTTTTGATAACTGCAAATCATGTTAGTTTTCAAACTTCTCTCCTTCCTCCCTTAAGTTACAAGTTGATCAACTGTGCGATCGTCCCTTGAATAGAAAAAGCAGCTGCATCTAAAATTTGCACTCTCACCTAGTCTTTGAATTTTTCCATTCATGAAAATTGAATCCACCAATCAGGTCTGTATGGTAGAGTGGCCAGACGGAAGCCACTCCTTAGTAAAAGGCACATGGCAGCCTGCCTGGAGTTTGCCGAAAGGCACCCGAAGGACTCTCAGTCCATGAGAAGCAAAATTCTCGGGTCTGATGAGACAAAGATTGAACTCTTTGGTGTAAATGCCAGGCGTCATGTTTGGAGGAAACCAGGCACCGCTCATCACCAGGCCAATGCCATCCGTACAGTGTAGCATGGTGGTGGCAGCATCATGCTGTAGGGATGTTTTTCAGTGGCAGGAACTGGGAGACTAGTCAGGATAAAGGGAAAGATGACTGCAACAATGTACAGAGACATTCTGGATGAAAACCTGCTCTAGAGCGTTCTTGACCTCAGACTGGGGTGACGGTTCATCTTTCAGCAGGACAACAACCCTAAGCACACAGCCAAGATATCAAAGTAGTGGCTTCAGGACAAATCTGTGAATGTCCTTGAGTGGCCCAGCCAGAGCCCAGACTTGAATCCGATTGAACATCTCTGGAGAGATCTTAAAAAGGCTGTGCACCGACGCTTCCCATCCAACCTGATGGAGCTTGAGAGGTGCTGCAAAGAGGAATGGGCGAAACTGGCCAAAGATAGGTGTGCCAAGCTTGTGGCATCATATTGAAAAAGACTTGAGGCTCTAATTGCTGCCAAAGGTGCATCAACAAAGTATGAAGCAAAGGCTGTGAATACTTATGTACATGTGATTTCTCAGTTTTTTTATTTTTAATAAATTTGCAAAATCCTCAAGTAAACTTTTTTCATGTTGTCATTATGGGGTGTTGTGTGTAATATTCTGAGGAAAAATATGAATTTAATCCATTTTGGAATAAGGCTATATCATAACAAAATGTGGAAAAAGTGATGCGCTGTGAATACTTTCTGGATGCACTGTATATATTGTGGCATGTGGCTGGTGGTGGTACCCAGCCGGGACGCCCAGGAGGACCGGAGGAGGGCTTGTGCCTCCTCCAGACCACGAGGTGGTGACTGCCCTGGTTGTGTTGGGGGCCACAACCCTGGTCACCGCCAGGGGTGCCCCAATGCCTTGGGAGCCCTGGACCTCGGCACTTCCGCCACACCAGGAAGTGCTGGGGGGAAGAGGAGTAGGGACACCCAGAGGGCTTCCGGCTACACAGCTGGTGCTTCCGCCACACGGAAGTGTGTCGGCAGAGGCTCCTCAGGAAGCACCTGGTGCCCATCCGGGGATGCATAAAATTCGAGGGTGAGAGTCGGGTGGAAGTGGACGGAGCTCGGAGGAGAGGAGTGGAAGCGGTCTGAAGACTATAAGGCATTGTTGTGTGGCCAGGATTTAAAGGGGTGATTGGTGCTGAGGCACTGGCTTCGTGCACTTTATTGTATTTAATACTGTAAATAAACTTGTGTGTGGTGAAATCAGCATGTCTACCTGTCTGTGTCTGGGCTGTACCCCACAGTGGCATCCCAGATGGGAGTCTCTTCCTGGTACAAGACAGGATCCCCAAAAAAATTATTTTGTGGGCAGTCCAGAACAGCAGGTTAGCCCACACACGAGCCACGGGAGTGGCGCACGCACAACCCCGCGAGAGCAAATCGCCTCATGGACTGCCACCAGTTCACCAAAGGACCATATTCCCCTGATGCGGGGTAACAACAAAAGACGTTGCCAAACTGCAGCGGGCTCCTACAGGCCCACTGTCACTAAGGACGTCCTGGACAGCAGCACGGCGAGGACGGTGCCACAGAGAGACGGGACCTAGGAGGTAAGGGCCCTGCCCCATGACAAACGGTCCTGCGGGGGCACACTTACTTTTTGTGTTGCAGGCAAGGACTGCCCAGATCCGCATCAGTGACAACAGCGTGTCGATCCTCAGGCTGTTGTCGGCGCAGAGGCGGCAGCGTGAGGGGCTGCGAAAACAGAGTCGCTGCAGCTCAACAGGACACAGCAGCTGCGAAGCTGCTAAGTGCCACGTCACCGCACCAGAAGAAACAGAGGCAAAATGGCCGAGGACTGGAAGTCTTGCTCCAAGGCGGGCACGGGATTGGTTGGTGTGTCTGGTGTACCCGCCGATGATTGGATGGATGTGGGCCTAAGGAATGTCAATCCCGTGCTGAAGAAGGACCCGATAGGGCCGGAGGAATTTGGCCCTGCAGGGGTTGGCCAGAGGATCTGCCTGACTGGAAGGTAGGGCAGCCATCGGATAACCCTTTGTGCTTGTTAGCGGCTCTGCGTGAGCTGGAGAAATGCCTGCAGCCTGCAGAGTCGCTCTTGCAGGTGATACGCGTCATCCGTAAAGGATTGAAGGAGCAGGAGGTGAAGGCGATCGCGTCCGTGAAGATGCTGCGACAGTGGGCGTATCGGCACAGCGCTGGAGACTTCAGCTGGATGGAGGCGGCAGGGAGGGTAAGCGAAGCCGTCCCCGTAAAGCATAAGGGAGAATCTGCCGAAATTGGCCGTGATACAAAAGACCGGCATCGAGTAGGCAGTTCTCCGACAGTGGACGCGGCGCTGAATGCTGTGCGCGTGATGAGGGGAGAGGCTGTTGTGTGCCCCAGGTCCTAGCGTCCTACGTCCGGAGTCAACGGCAGTCTAGCATCGCTCTACAGGGACGCAGACGGGAAGGAGTCTCTTTTTGTACAATAAGGAGACTCAGACCGTCAGGGCATCCCAGAGTGATAGGAGGAATCAAGGGGAGAATGCCGGTTCCTCCGACAGGAAGGGGCATGTTGCTGGGTGCACACGTCCTAGGAATGGCCGTCCTCTGCGGAGGCAGAGGGAAACTCTAGGGCAGGTGGAGGAGCCAACAGTGAGAGCAGACCCCTTAGTGGTGAACGGATGGGCATGAGACCTGTGGAGGAGGTGCCAAACAGGCAAATCGCGGCGTGCCGGTAGGGGGGGAGAGCGATGCCCATACGGAAATCGGAGGGACACCCGGTGCTGGTGTCCAGGCAGTGCTTCTGGCCCTCTCTTTCCTTTTTTCTCAGGACCGGAGCCCCGACGCGCAGTAGGACCTGCCCCGTTGGGGACCTGCTCTCCTGGAATGGGCTGCTTCACAGGAGGACTCTCCACCGGCGATGGGGCAGTGTCCTGGCTGGCAGGGACTATGGAGGCGAGAGCGGCACAGACCAGAAGGGCGTGATAATCTCAGAAGGGGTGCCGAAGTGGTGCGTTCCAGGGTGCCGTCTTGGACCCTGGATACATAGTAGGACCCACTTCGGGGATGAACTGCCCTCTCGGGATGTGTTGCTCGGACCAACGTGTCTTCGCTGGCAGTGGGGCACTGTGGCATACGGCTGGGGGTGGTAACCAGCCGGGACGCCCAGGAGGACCGGAGGAGGGCTTGTGCCTCCTCCAGACCAGGAGGGGGCGACCGCCCTGGTTATGTTGGGGGTCACGGGTAGAGGGCTTGTAAGCCCAACCCTGTAGGGGCCCTTGGTCACTGCCAGGGGGTGCCCCAATGCCTTGGGAACCCTGGACCTCAGCACTTCCGCCACACCAGGAAGAGCTGGGGGGAAGAGGAGCAGGGACACCCGGAGGGCTTCCGGGTACACAGCTGGTGCTTCCGCCTCCTGTAATGATTGATTCGGTGGTACAGGTAAGTGAGGCCCGTACCGTACATAATAGAGGGACGCAGAGTGAACCGGGCCCATGATTGATTAGTAGCGGGTGCCAATTCTCTGCGAGCCCTACAAGGGAATCAGGTACATTGACCAAGAGGGCGGGGGAAGGACCGATCGAATCGGAGCAGCTGAATAGTGCTGTCTATCGGAGCGATATGGTTCTAAAGACACCGCCACCGCTCACTCATAAATCAAAGGGGATTCAGACAGTAAAGGGGCTGTCTTTTACACATAGAGAGACAGACTGTGAACAAACCCCAGATTAAAAAGGCAATCCCAAAAGAGAAGCAGGGATCTCCTGATAAAGTAGAGGTTGGTACTGAGAGCTCAGGTGCGGCAGTGGAACCCTCCTTGGTGCAAAATGGGGCGGAGCCAGAGTTTCCGAGCCTTCCCCAGTCTTGCAGAGGGATTATACTAGGAGGACGGAGGCGGTTGTGCTATGAATGCCGCCAGCCAGGCCATATGTGGCAAAATTGTCCTAGGAGTGCCGGGGAGGAAGAGAAGCATTTGCACAATGTCTACCCACGGTTCTCCTATAATTATTTTGCATGATGGATTCACGGACCGGCCACAACAAATTCCTCCTGGAGAAAAACGACCCTCATGGGGCAGGACGCTACGCCCCATGGTGCTTTGCTGAGGGGGGAGTATTGTGGACTATGGCCGGCAGCTTATCCCGGCCAATACCCCAAGCCACCAGGTAGAGCCTTCCCTGCAACATGGAGATGCCCTGAATTCCAGCAGGGCATCATGGACCTTGCAGTTTTCCTTCAACATCCCTGCTGGATACCATGGGGACCACCAGAGGACGCTGCAGGGAGGCTCAAGGATTTGTATTCTCCGTATAGCCCGGAAGTACTTCCCTGTAACGAGGATGGAAGAAATAAAGTAAAAAAAGAAAAGAGGAGTTTTCACCTGACCCGGAAGTGCTGGGTAGTCACATGGACTGAGGAATCACAAGCACTTTCGAGTCAAGGACTATAAAGGACTGTGGGAAACCTCAGCATGTGAGCTGAGTTGGGAGGAAGGGTGACAACGCGTCTGGCAGTTGGAGGATTGTGTATTATTGTTTATTGTATACTGTGGAGATGGAGGTGCTTTGTGCACTTTTTTATAATAAAAAGTCATTAGTTTGGACTTTTATCTGGTGTCTGGCATCTGGTGTCACTATACATGTATATATATATATATGTATGACCCATTGACGACAGACGCTTATAGCATGTCTGCAATCTTTTTGGATGCGCTTATACGGCGAACTGCTACAGTGCTGGGAGACTGCGATTGCTTTGGGACGCTCTTCCGCGTGTTGTCCTGTTGGGTGGAATCCCAAACTCACACCAGCCATGATTCTTTATAAAGGTAAAGTGCAGGTTAATTTGTATTATGTATTTTACTTTATATTTTGTATTAATCATTTTTATATGAATAGTTTTGGGTTGTGGAACGAATCATCTGAGTTTCCATTATTTCTTATGGGGAAATTCGCTTTGATATACGAGTGCTTTGGATTGCGAGCACATTTCCGGAATGAATTATGCTCGCAAACCGAGGTTCCACTGTATATATTTATATATACAGTGGTGTGAAAAACTATTTGCCCCCTTCCTGATTTCTTATTCTTTTGCATGTTTGTCACACAAAATGTTTCTGATCATCAAACACATTTAACCATTAGTCAAATATAACACAAGTAAAAACAAAATGCAGTTTTTAAATGATGTAAATCCAAACCTACATGGCCCTGTGTGAAAAAGTAATTGCCCCCTGAACCTAATAACTGGTTGGGCCACCCTTAGCAGCAATAACTGCAATCAAGCGTTTGCGATAACTTGCAGTGGGTCTTTTACAGAGCTCTGGAGGAATTTTGGCCCACTCATCTTTGCAGAATTGTTGTAATTCAGCTTTATTTGAGGGTTTTCTAGCATGAACCGCCTTTTTAAGGTCATGCCATAGAATCTCAATTGGATTCAGGTCAGGACTTTGACTAGGCCACTCCAAAGTCTTCATTTTGTTTTTCTTCAGCCATTCAGAGGTGGATTTGCTGGTGTGTTTTGGGTCATTGTCCTGTTGCAGCACCCAAGATCGCTTCAGCTTGAGTTGCCGAACAGATGGCCGGACATTCTCCTTCAGGATTTTTTGGTAGACAGTAGAATTCATGGTTCCATCTATCACAGCAAGCCTTCCAGGTCCTTCCAGCAAAACAACCCCAGACCATCACACTACCACCACCATATTTTACTGTTGGTATGATGTTCTTTTTCTGAAATGCTGTGTTCCTTTTACGCCAGATGTAACGGGACATTTGCCTTCAAAAAAGTTCAACTTTTGTCTCATCAGTCCACAAGGTATTTTCCCAAAAGTCTTGGCAATCATTGAGATGTTTCTTAGCAAAATTGAGACGGGCCCTAATGTTCTTTTTGCTTAACAGTGGTTTGCGTCTTGGAAATCTGCCATGCAGGCCGTTTTTGCCCAGTCTCTTTCTTATGGTGGAGTTGTGAACACTGACCTTAATTGAGGCAAGTGAGGCCTGCAGTTCTTTAGACGTTGTCTTGGGGTCTTTTGTGACCTCTCGGATGAGTCGTCTCTGCGCTCTTGGGGTAATTTTGGTCGGCTGGCCACTCCTGGGAAGGTTCACCACTGTTCCATGTTTTTGCCATTTGTGGATAATGGCTCTCACTGTGGTTCGCTGGAGTCCCAAAGCTTTAGAAATGGCTTTATAACCTTTACCAGACTGATAGATCTCAATTACTTCTGTTCTCATTTGTTCCTGAATTTCTTTGGATCTTGGCATGATGTCTATCTTTTGAGGTGCTTTTGGTCTGCTTCTCTGTGTTAGGTAGCTCCTATTTAAGTGATTTCTTGATTGAAACAGGTGTGGCAGTAATCAGGCCTGGGGGTGGCTACGGAAATTGAACTCAGGTGTGATACACCACAGTTAGGTTATTTTTTAACAAGGGGGAAATTACTTTTTCACACAGGGTCATGTAGGTTTGGATTTTTTTTTCTCCTTAAATAATAAAAACCATAATTTAAAAACTGCATTTTGTGTTTACTTGTGTTATATTTGACTAATGGTTAAATGTGTTTGATGATCAGAAACATTTTGTGTGACAAACATGCAAAAGAATAAGAAATCAGGAAGGGGGCAAATAGTTTTTCACACCACTGTATATATAAATATATACAGTGGAACCTCGGTTTGCGAGCATAATTCATTCCGGAAATGTGCTCGCAATCCAAAGCACTCGTATATCAAAGCGAATTTCCCCATAAGAAATAATGGAAACTCAGATGATTCGTTCCACAACCCAAAACTATTCATATAAAAATGATTAATACAAAATATAAAGTAAAATACATAATACAAATTAACCTGCACTTTACCTTTATAAAGAATCATGGCTGGTGTGAGTTTGGGATTCCACCCAACAGGACAACACGCGGAAGAGCGTCCCAAAGCAATCGCAGTCTCCCAGCACTGTAGCAGTTCGCCGTATAAGCGCATCCAAAAAGATTGCAGACATGCTATAAGCGTCTGTCGTCAATGGGTCATACAAGGAACATTATAAAGATCCCGGTACAATAAATAACAGCGCTGTTGCTGTTTCAATCTGAATAAAGCTGGTGTTAAAGTACTGAGACTACGCTTCGTGTTTTGGGGAGCAAGATGGGGACTCGCACTTCACAGCGCACACACACAGTCACAATGCTGTAGTAAACAGATCTTGACTATATGAGTGAGGCACACAGACTCAGATGGAGAATAGGAGACGATTTCCAGAGAGAGAGAGACGCGCTGGGCGGGCGAGCGAGATAGATAAGGATAGACAGAGAGAGACGCGCTGGGCGAGCAAGCGAGCGAGATAAGGAGAGAGAGAGACACGCTGGGCGAGTGAGATAAGGAGAGAGAGAGAGAGAGACGCGCTGGGCGAGCGAGATAAGGAGAGAGAGAAAGAGACTGCTGGGCGAGCGAGATAAGGAGAGAGAGAGAGAGGCGCTGGGCGAGCGAGCGAGATAAGGAGAGAGAGAGAAGAACCATCAGCTCAGTTGTGATCACATAACGCTCAGCAGACAAAGTGTATCCATACTACTCGTATTGCAAGACATCGCTCGTTTATCAAGTCAAAATTTATTAAAATTTTTGCTCGTCTTGCAAAACACTCGTAAACCAAGTTACTCGTAAACCGAGGTTCCACTGTATGTATATATATGTATATGTATATATATATATATATATATATACAGTACAGGCCAAAAGTTTGGACACACCTCCTTGTTCAATGTGTTTTCTTTATTTTCATGACCATTTACATTGGTAGATTCTCACTGAAGGCATCAAAACTATGAATGAACACATGTGGAGTTATGTACTTAACAAAAAAAGGTGAAATAACTGAAAACATGTTTTATATTCTAGTTTCTTCAAAATAGCCACCCTTTGCTCTGATTACTGCTTTGCACACTCTTGACATTCTCTCGATGAGCTTCAACAGGTAGTCACCTCAAATGGTTTTCACTTCACAGGTGTGCCTTATCAGGGTTATTTAGTGGAATTTCTTGCTTTATCAATGGGGTTGGGACCAGCAGTTGTGTTGTGCAGAAGTCAGGTTAGTTGGACGATCATTTATTTTTCAAAAGGACAATGACCCCAAACACACCTAAAGGGCTGTGTAAGGGCTATTTGACCAAGAAGGAGAGTGATGGAGTGCTGTAAATGGTCATGGAAATAAAGAAAACACATTGAATGAGGAGGTGTGTCCAAACTTTTGGCCTTAGTTGGGTTAGTTTGGTCAAATAACAGCCCAGATGCATTAATTTAAAAGGGAGGTTGAGAAGTTAACAAGTCAGTTCATTTCTAGAAAGAGACAAGGGAACTATACCCTGCAACATGTGTTACATCTACTTCAATCCACCTGAAGGCATTCTACTGACCATTGGAATAAAATCATATTTGCCTATAAAGAAGACAGGCTTGATCTGAATCTGAGAAACACCTTGTGAATTCTCATAAATATATAAATAAACCAACTTTTCATTACAATGAAAAGGTTATTGTTCTGGCAACAGCAGGAGAAATGCAGGCCACACATGCTGTTTGTAAGGACCAGGACATGAACATGAGTTTGCATAACCCACAAATGTCTAAATACAGTAAGATAGAGATTAAACTGTCTGTTTTCAAAACTAAAATGCAGGTAAGAAATCATAGTCAAAATTAAATACAGAGAATGCTTTCAAAACTAAACACATGCTAAAATCTTTTGGCATTTATCCACAATCTTGGACAAGGATCCCAGTACATAGATGGTTTAAATAACATTACACTAGTGACTTTATGTAACACGTGGAAGACGAATGTTCTCTTCGTTCCCTTGTACTAATTCATGTCTGAGAAGTAAGCTTTACGAAACCAAGTAACAGCATGCTTTTTTTTAGCAAACAGAAAAATATTTGTGCAAAGGACTCAAGGTCTGAGCATTCCACACATGAGTCTGCCTTATCACGTTTTCCCTTAGCTTACATCTGAACGCCATAACAAAAGGGGCCAAGAAATCAAGTTGCATAAGGGACATTGAGGGGGCTTAAGGATTGTGTATAATAAAGTGTTGACTGTTACATTTTATAATGATATTAAATTACGCATTCTAGGGGTATAAAACTGGACCCCACCCAACAGACGGGGTTCAGAAGAGCCCTGACGCTGTCATGTATATTTGATTGTCTGCTTTTCTGAAACTCTTCTCACCGTGACTCTAAAAATAAAGCTGCTTTATAACCACACCTGCTGTCGGGTCTGAGATTTCGTCCACAAACATAACCTGCGAGGGCCGTGACCTAGCGAACTCTGACATGTGGATTAAGAGCAGCAAACCAAAATATTGGTGCCCATAAAAAAACAAAATGACATTTCAGGAAATAAAAAACGTAATGACAACAAAACAACATCTATTCAAAGATGACTTACTATAAAACTAGCTAAAAATTATAATATGCAACATCAATAAAAGGGGGGCAATGGTGGCACAGTGGTGGCGCTGCTGCCTGCGCAGTAGGGAGACCTGGGATCGTTTCCCGGGTCTTCCCTGCGTGGAGTTTGCATGTTCTCCCCGTGTCTGTGTGGGTTTCCTCCAGGTGCTCCGGTTTCCTCCCACAGTCCGAACACATGCAGGTCAGGTGCATTGGCGATCCTAAATTGTCCCTTTGGTGTGCGGGTGTGTGTATGTACCCTGCGGTGGGCTGGTACCCTGCCCGGGGTTGGTTTCCTGCCTTGCATCCTGTCCTGGCTGGGATAGACTCCAACATACCCCTGTGACCCTGTATTATGATATAGCTGGTTGGAAAATTACTGACATGATGACATCAATAAAATCCTAAGTAACTGTATACTTAAAAAAAATTTATTATTATGATTATTTTTAAATTTACTTAAATCATAAGAGTTGTTACATGAGTTTCTTTGTTGATGTGTTTTTAAACACTCGAAAGTTTTAAAAATGGACATGGTGACTAATAACTATGAACTTCTATTAGATCATATTCTTTCTGATACATTAGCAAGATATATAATCCAAAAATGCTGAAATATCATTACAAGTAACAATTTCTCCTTCATAGGGTATTTTAAATAGGACATCTTTTAATGAACTATTTAAGCACAGTCATATCTTTAAGAATGAGTGAGTTCATTATGCCTGACTGAAATTAAAAGTACATTCATTTTTAAATGTTGTGAAACAAATATATTCATACAGCAGTTTCTCTTCCAACAGAAAACACTTTTTGTCTTTTTCTTTCCTGGAAAAGACATTTCTTTTATTTGATATTAATGTTTTGTTAAAACCAAATAATTTGTCATGCAAAGATAATAATAATGAAGCAGCATAATAATAATGAATGAATGTGTCATGCTGACTCTGTGCTCTTCCTGTACTGTAATTTAATATTTTAGTTTTAAATATGAATCATGAAACCCTTATCACCACAGCTTGTAGTTAATCTAAAAAACAAATTTGGATTAATATGCTTTCTTGCATTATTTTTGTAGCAGAAACATATTTTCTTGACATCCTTTGTTAATATTCAGGCATGTTATAGTCAGTTGTATTTATGCAGTTTACTCATGTTTCAAATCTCATGCTCGTGATTTTTGTTATGTCATAGTCAGAAAAGAAACTCATGACCCTGCAAAGGATCTAGATAAAGGAGAACCATAACATTAGAAAAGATAAATTGAATATATAAAAAAATGTTTTTTAAGCAAAACGATTTTATTTACCTTAGTTAAAAGCAAAAAGTGCATTTTTGTGGTTATATGTGACTAAAAATCATGGGGTGCACATAAATTTATTGATTCAGACAATTGGTGGGGAATTGCAATGTTGTTTTTTTTAAATGTTGTATGATGAAAGTAGCTATTCTATTAATTGATTGAATACATTAACTTATGTGTGCTCCATGATTTTATTTAGTCACATATATCCAGGAAAATTGTGGTTACAGAAAAATTTATTTTTTCTTTTTAGTGCATTTATAACTAAAGTAAATAAAATCATTTTATATATTTTATTTTTTACTTTTTAGTCCTTGAGTTTTTTTTTTTTTGAACGAGAAGCTTCTTTGCAGAATTATTTGAATACTAAAAAGAATTATATTTTGGTCTCTATTTTTCTGTTTAAGCTCTTATGGGATTAGCGCTCGGTCACTGCAAAAAAAAATATCAATGACAGAACAGCAAGCTTACGACAAAGCTTCCTCACCGTGATCATCAAGGCTACTCCTTCACAAGAGTAAATAAGTAAAGTCTGCACACATATTTACCCACTCCACTCACTCGAAGAGGGCAAGTGGATGCAATCCGATGCATCTCTCACTTGCATGCTCCTATATCTCACTATATTCTCTCTTTGGCCATTGTGTGTACGTTCATTGGAATCACATAATCATTGACAACGGTGAAATTTGTTATGTAATTGCATCAGTTTTGACAGATTATTGTATTGTCATCGATACTGAACTCGTATGCAAAATTTGAAGAAATTTGCTTTGCCAAAAATGGGTTTAAAATCAGTTGTAAGATTTGATCCAGACAAACAAACAGAGGAGTCAAGTTGAATAAAATCATTTAAAATGAATTAAATAGATGAAAGTTGATATTTTGGTAACACACTAGTTAAGGTACTGCAAAAATGCATCTCTTACTCATTTACTCTTATGTAGCAATACCTTAACAAAGACTTCTTTGGGTCTTCATAACACTTATAAAACATCAGTAGATGGCTTATTCACCTCTGTGCAATGTGGTGTATTGACATGATGATAAAATGACTTGTTAATATGAAGGACACACAGGTCTTATAGTAAACAGGTAATATCAACAGACATATGACTGAGTTAAGTTGGTCACATTGCAGGAATGAATGAGAACTTTACTGGTGCTTTTAAAGTATTATGAAGACCAAAAGAAGTGTCTTGTTATATAATAGTAAATGACTAATAGATGCATTACTGCAGTACCTAAACTAAAGTGTTACTTATACTTTTATAACAACAATGGCAGAGAGATCTTGATATAAGGAAACATGTCTCATCAGAAACTGCAGATGACAGCTGCCACAAAGAAGCATTCTGGTTATTCCAGCAAATATACCTGCTCAGATTAGCTAATCCATTTAGAAAAAAAAGACAAAGGTTGAATTTGTGGATTGTTTTGTTTTCTCCTATATACCCATAAACTGACAGCATTTACATATCGAATTTAAACTTTTTAGCAATTCCGAAAGAATGATATTAACAATGTGGTGCGTACTATATACTGTATATAGTATGTAAATATGTATACTTAACTCTGTATTTGTGCTAGATGGCACTTGATTATTTTTTCTGATAAATGTTTTGAATATCTCCCATTCTTATTCATATTTTTTTGTAAGTTATTTTGTTTTTGTGCATATTGTTTGATATGGATGGAAGGACTGAAAGGGTTATTTGTGTTACATTCAATTGATCTCATGTATTTTTTTTGTCTTAATTATTTTACTGATTTAATTACAACATGTCCTTTCCACATCAATAAGACATACATTACAATATATTCAGACCATTTACTACTTCCCCTACCCATCTGCACTAAAATGAATTTATAACAAAGAAGCGTGTAGATACACTGACATAGGTCCAGTTTTCCTTTTTAAGATATTGTATATATATTTATTAGGTAACATTTAACTGTAGAATAAAAAATGTGAAAGATACACTACTATATATAAAAATAAAATATTGCAAAAGTGTGTAATTTTAACACAAAAAGCAATAAACAAATTTAATTATTTTGAACATTAAATAATTGCACCCTTAAATCCTTACCTCCGTTAAGATTCAATTTTTTTAGAACTTCTTAAAGATATAATATTGCCCAATGAATACATGAAATGAAAAATAATTTGCCAAAATTAAAGGTTTGGATAGCATGTCATTGTATTGTGACAAACCGTCAAATAAACACACACAGGAACCGCTTGTCCAGGGGAGTCTTACAAATTCCGACTGGCTTTTTATTGAATATGCCGGGATATGAATGGTGCCCTACCGCCGCCCATTGTCTGGGTCATGGGGACACCACCAAAATAACAAAGATAATTCACCTTCGTCCTATCTACGTCTTTAACTGTTCACTCCCTTCACCCCTTGATGCTGTCTTCCTTTCGCTCCAGCAACAACTACCACTTCCGGCCACCACCTCCCCTTTTCTTCACGCACCGTGAATTAACCCAGATCCCTGTCACTCAACTCTCTTTCTCTCTATGGAGGTGCCTCAAGCCCTTACAAAAAGTGTTCCCCCAAGACTCCACCCCAACACTGCTTCCACTCCTACAGCCCATGTAATGGCAAGACACGTCACAGTATACAATTGCCTATTGTAACATATATGAACTTAAACGCTCAGTAAAAATATTTATTAAATGAATACATTTTTACAATAAATATAGTGTAAATGAAGGCCTGGGTGGGAAAGGGTACTGTACATTGGGGAAAAAAAGACAGGATTCAACAAAACCCTAGAAGGTGCAGAAAATCATTTAAAAGGGAAATGGCAAAAAGAAAGGAAGCACTTGTGTAGGAGAAGTGCAGCAGTCAGTCTTTGTGCTCATAAAAGGCTGGTAAGAGCTGACCATATCTCCTGACTGACAGGGGATAACAGTTGGTCAAAAACAACGTGTTGGGTGGATATGCAAATAAGAATTTTACTATACTTTGTACTCATGACAATTTGTAGAACTGGAAGTGGAAACCAGTTGCTCTTTGAAAAATTAGTATTTGTTTTATCTGTTACCAGCAACGGCAAACTGCACAATAACATGCAGTGAATACACTTGACTTATAGTTTTCATACTCTTTCTCTGTACGTTTAGCATTCATCTGCTCAAAGGTTGATGCGCTTGCTGATTCCTGAGCAGCTCTTGTTTTCTCTACTCTAGCGGCTTGCTTCTTCTCTTCTTCAGTCGGCATCTTTTCATGTTAAAACTGATTAACTCAGTTTTTGTGTTGCAATTACTTAGTACATTTTTCTTAATTTTTCACTTAGGCTGGCACTTAAGTGTTCAACCTGTCTCAAAAACGATTTAAGATATGAAGATGTAGGGGAAGTGACAGCAAAGGTGGTAGGAATGAGAATGGCACCCGTACACATGCGCTGCATGGCCGCCCTGCTGCCCACTGCTGAGAGTTGATTCTACAATAAAAGGAAAAAGTGTAATAAAAATCATCACCCCGATAGCGGACAGTAGAGGTCACGTAGTATATGTGTACCAAATTTCAGGTCAATAGGTCAAAGAGTTTGCGAGCTATAGGTGATTTAAAATCTTAGACAATCGGACAGCCACAGTAATGTAATATATGAGAAGATTGGTGCCGTGTTATTTGTACTGAAGGTTGAAAAAAAACAATTAATCTCATTTTCATGGAATATGGAGATAACAAAATTTATCATACAATAGACTTCAATGTGGCAAAAGCTGAAGAACATCAAACAATATAACAACATCCATGAAAAACATCTCAGCTAACTTGTGTTGCATAATTCACGTGTCACTTATCTAGTCAGTGTCATGAACAGGCTTTTTGTTTTTGATTTTGATTGACTTTTAAAAATTATTTTGACCTTGTTTTAGGGGGTTTACAGGTCAATGAATCCTGTGGTCTTATCTATTTTGGTGCTTGACACATTTCTAACATTGCTGCAATTAAGCAGCATTCTCCCACAATGGCTTTTTATTTTTGTAATGGGCACTGCCATTTTTGAGAAGTTTTTGTGAATAGTTTTTATGCCTTTGCTTGGTAAGGTGAAGTTGAAGTGTGTGGAGCATAACATTTCCAGATCCATAGTATAAAAGATATCATCATAATTTCCCTGGTTGTCCTTGATTAGATTGTTACAAAAGACAATTGCATTCCTGGTTATGTATATTTTTTACCCTGATTTTTGACAGTGATTTACAATTTATGATTTTGAATCTGGTTATGTATTTCTTATTCTTTATTCTCCTTACTTAGCAACATATTCTTGTTCCGGTTCATCACATAGCTGCTGCTACCTTATGCAGTTAGTACAGTCATATGTTCATAACATCAGAACGTAAGACTGGTCTCTTGACCAGTGAATGAGGGGAGAGCCAGGTATGTAATTTAAAATCTCAATTCCATCCAAAAACACTTTACTTTTGCATGCTACCGTAATTTTCTGGAATTACTTATTTGACAATATTTTAGCAAAACTAAGTGTGTTTTTGCTGTTGTGAGCATGCAACTTAATAATAAACATATGGACTTTGACTTTTTAACATTTTTTTCATTGACATTTTAATATTGTTTGCTGTCCCTTACTGCTGGTTACTGCTGGCACCCATTTGAATCCTATTGTATAAGAATGTTTTTTATTTCTGTTCTATAAAAACATTCTATTAAAAATGTTTATCAGTCTTAACTAAAAACAACATGGAGTAAGTAACAGATTAAAACATTATCATTTTTGGGTGGACTAGTCCAACTACAAACCTCCAGGCTGTCAGATGGTAGTACTACATGTAGGTCTTTTAAGCCATTAACTGTCTTTTTTAAGTGAGACGGCCCAGGGGTTGCCTAACAGACTTGGCTATTTAAAGGCAATAAAAGGCTCAAGAGTATAAAGACTCCAGGGGCCATGAAAGTTATAGTCTCATGTGCCTACAACTAAAGTAGAGCTCTGCTGACCTCAAAAGTGGTTTCAGGGCTTAGCCAGAAACTATCCTAGGGATGAAGTTTAAAAATGTATTAGTGCCAGAGGCACATTCAGTGCGGAAAGATTTCTTTACACAGAGAACCATAGACACATGGATCAACTTTCCAAGTATTGTGTTAGACAATAGGACTTGAGATGTTAAATTTAAGACTTGATGTTATTTTAGAAGAATTAAGTGAATGGACTGGGAGAGCTTCGTTGGGCTGAATGGCCTGTTCTCGTCTAGATTGTTCTACTATTCTAATATGAGTGTAGAAAAAAAAAACACGCAATTGACAGGACAGAAAGATGTTAGGGTCTAGAGAACAAGAAAGACAGGGGCAAGAAACAATTTGACACTTTAGGCACAGTACTTTGAGGTGGCTAAGACGGCAATTCATCCCATCAGGCACACAGTGATCAAAATCTGTGGAGGCTGACCCAGAGTGATTGCTGGGGTTTTATTTTTCCCACTGCTTTCTCCTTTCATGTTCTCCCTTGGTTTATTTTTTTCGATGTACAAATCTCTTTTTGAATATTTTTCCCTGTCTGACCAAACAACCCTCTGCATCCAGGGTGGCAACTTTAAAGAAAATGTGTCCAGTGGCTGGAGTTGGGGAACATTTGAGAATGTTTTTTTTTTTTATCTGGACAGTAAACACTATCCTTATTTGTCATGGTTCATTATGTAGAATTTTTAAGCTTGACCTAAAATCTTTGTCTATTTATAACTATACTGTATTTCTGCTGGTATATTACTTTATCAATGTAATATTTTACTTATACCTTAAATACTGCATAGTATAAATACTGAAGCTATTTCCATGAACAGAGACAGTTGTTCTTTTAAAAGAATGGAAACTGTAATTACCTTTTTCTAAATTTTGTGCTTGGATGCTACAGCCAATTACTTTAATTTGCT